>NC_140927.1:23649395-23756243 GCF_045865225.1 Trachurus japonicus
TCAAACCCTCTCTCTGTCTTAACGCTACAGAGCCTGCTGTTGTAGTTTTACCACAAAATTTATGGCTCCCCTTGTCTCGTAAAATGACATTTCACAGTGATGCTAAAACACAGCGTCACTGTGGAAAGAGCTGGTCAATAGCATTTAGCAATTGGCTGCCAAGAACTGCACTGCCTCTGCATTTGGACGGTTAAAAGCACCAATGCATTATTAATGCAACCAGAGCCCAATGATGGTTCACAGGAAAATTCACTTTTTAGAGCAGTCGTTACACACAAGCTGCTCGATTGAGACTGAGTGATTCAGAAAATCAAAAATACAAAGTCTCAGTATGTTTCTTACAGAAGCCCTAATGGGTCATAACATACATACATTTTATTTCCTCAGTTTTCCTGTGATAACGAGATATTTTTCCTCCGATTTCTTGTGATAACGAGTTAATTTTCCTCCGATTTCTTGTGATAATGAGATAATTAATTTGAGAGGTAATGTATGAAACGTGACAGGTCTGAGATTTCCATCACACGTGACATGTCATGCAGACTAACGTCTCCTTGAACACCAATGTAGGTAACATTAAGCTTAGTTCTCTCACTAGCGAGCCATCAAGTGAGCTGACACACCGCTGTTGAAACATTAATTCATTCCTTGTACAAAACAAAACACAAACAGAGAACTAGGCTTAACGTTATCTACATCTGTGTTCAAGGAGATGTCAATCTCAGGCCTGTCACGTTTCATTCATTATCTCAAATAAATGATCTTGTTATCTTGGGAAAACAGAGGTGATAAAATGTATATATGTATGCATGACCCTTTAGGGCTTCTGTAGTTTCTTACTCTGTACACAGACAATATTTCACTTTCAAACATTTTCCCCAGCAGCAGCAGCAATGTGATTTATTTATTTATTAAACAAACCAATTGCTCCAGTTTGGGCCCATCCACCTAGTGACCCAACACGCTGACCTAGTGTGTTCGTGTGGACGTGTGACTCGATACAGCATTGACCGGCTTTACCCAGACACGTTGACACGTTGTTCTGCAGCTTTTGCTCTGAGGCCTAAAAGCTGCCGTCTCGCATCCTGAGCTGACTGGTCCTCAGCTGCTGTGTCACATTTTACATTTTTCTTTTTTCTAAAAGTTTTGGCTTTTAGAAAAGATAAAACAACGATAAACAAATGGATTGAATAAGAATGAATGAGAATGTGTTTTTCTGACATTCTGTATCTTTTACATCACTATTGATAATCCAGTGTATATTAGCACAGGCTGAACAATCACATTTTCATTGTGTTGACTCTACTCTGGCAAACTGGAATTGACTTTCAGCTTTAGTTTGTTTACATGCAGAAATCTCAACTGATTTTATTTGGAGCCCTCTAATTGGATGACACAATTGCATTTGACAAATGAAAATAAAACGGGAAGAAACAGCCATAAAGCAGAACGTCTGCTCTATGAACTCACAGTGATCACTTCATTTCAAATCCAGTGTGTCGGGGTGCAGAGCCAAAACAAAGGAAACTGTGTCACTGCCCTGCAACATGCAGACACAGTGTAAACTTCTCTATGTTGTGTCGTGTCCTCTTTATATTCACAGATGAGTGTTTTTGCTTTGTGCTCTTGATCTCTGGCTGCAGCTTCATAAACTGTCGACAGCTAATGTTAATGCACTGAAAGAAAAATCGATCCAAATGACCTGGAAGGCTTTCACATGTTAATCATTGCTCTCTCTCTCTGTTTATCAGGACAAGACCATCTTCTGCCAGAGGCAGAGGAGATTGCTATGATAAGTGCTCAGCTGGCTGCTAGGTTCCTCTTCAGCACAGGTTTTCACACCAAGAAAGTAGTCCGGGGTCCTGCCAGTGACTGGTAAGCTTCCTCTGGAGCTGTGCTGCATCAATTGTTGTGTTTCCATTACCCCTAGAAATGCATAAAACATAAATATTGCAATAGAAAACTGGTAAAAACTTCTCAAATGTTGCCAAAGCATCTTTACGCTCTCATGAGTTACTGTTTTCGCATTTACATGTCAGTCCGGGTCTGATAAGATGATGATCCCATTGGTAATTTTTTCCGTTTCCCATCGCTCTCCCTTTCTACCGTCTGTTTTGAGTCGTCCTGGCACGTCACCACAGTTGCTAAATCACTAAACGCAAAATGTTTTGAACGTCCATCTTCCTTAAAATCGAGTCTCACGGGCTGTGATTTTATGAAAAGTATGGGATGTCACTGTTAAATGTCTGTTCTTCATTCACAAGAAGAAAACACACTCACCTACGTTATTTGAGGTACAATCATTCAACTCAGGCGCTATCACACAATAACATGCCCTTGTGAATAACAAAAGAATAGTTCCTTCTGTTACAGTCCTTAGACCTTTAGGCTTTACGAGAATTACCTTTCAATAGAAACACCTGCAAATAGCAATTGTACTATTGCTTTTATTTCGTGAAAACCTGTGATGGAAACCCAGCCTGTGTTATGGGGGTTTTCTCTCTCTCTCTAATCATATTTGTCCGTTTGACACCATTTCTCCCCGTCCTCCCCTGCAGGTATGACGCCCTCTGCATCCTGCTGAGACACAGTAAGAATGTACGCTATTGGTTTGCACACAACGTCCTGTTTGCTTACCCCAACCGGTTCTCTGAGTACCTGCTCGAGTGCCCGAGCGCTGAGGTCCGTGGTGCGTTTGCCAAGCTCATCGTCTTCATCGCTCACTTCTCCCTGCAAGACGGCCCCTGCCCCTCCCCCACCGCCTCGCCTGGACCCTCTGCTCAGGTCGGTGCCAGCTGATCTGTGTGTGTGTGGAAAATGTCTTTTTATCAGGACTTCATGGGAAATAGTTGAAGCTGTTTTTAAAACACAGATTTCCTGGCAGACGTTTTGTATCGTAGGTCGTCACCCTGAAAGGTTTTTGATGCTGTACTTTTCATCGATCTAACCCCGCTATGGTCTTTATGCCTCTGTGTAGCCAGAGGCATATTATTTTCCATCTTAATAGCTGTATGTAGGGCTGGGCGATAAAACGATAACGATATATATTGCGATATAACTTTACTCAATAGCAATATGAAACGTGGTCGATAGAAAGTCGATAGGTTTCATTCATTCATGTTTTGAAACAGCCAATGAAAACGAGAGTTGCGCCGCGCTGAACCACTGGCTGAGCCAACCAGGTTAGGTTGACACAGCACAGGAAGACTGTACACAGCACAACAACACGTGGTAATGTTTGGGCTGCTGCAGCCTGGCGTCAGCAGCGGGGCATCGCCAGTAAAAAAGAGAGAGAGAATGAGTGTTGCCTCGAAAGAAAAAATGGAGAACTAGGACGAGTGACCGCGAAAAGACGTGGTACGTCATGTTTACATTAACCCAGATTGATTGAACTCTAATACAGTACCGTAAACAACACTAAACTTTAACCACGGAGACAGCAGGCAGTCGGAGCGGCTCGCCGTCACACATCAAAGGGAGCACAGTCACGGCGTGGCCACTCTGCTGCTGCTGCTGCTGCTGCTGCTGCTGCTGCTGCTGCCGCCGCTGCTCCTCACACCAGAGCGACACTGTTCAGCTGTGCCGACCTAAACACTGGCCACTTGCGAAGCAAGCGCTAACCGCGGCGATTTCTCTTCCTTTTTCTTTTTCAGCCGGGTTTAGGCTGAGAATGATCGCTAATTAGACGGGCCACGTCAGGTCCGGGTTTTAATTTTCACGTCCGTTTATAACTGTAGCAGCAGCAGAGAGATGGAGCAGCTCCTGTAAGGGGAGTGTGGCTCTGATTTAACTCCTGTCTGATGTAATGTTAAAGAACGCCTGAACAGCGGAGTGATAATGTCTGTAAAAAGACCCAGTTCTGTTGTACTGTAGCCTATATCAGCACTCCTGTATGTCTCTTGTCCAATCAAATTATTTGGTTGAAACTAACTGTATATAATACCAGTTTTATTTATCTGAAACTGTTATTAGGCTACTCATTGCTTTTATATGTTAATCATTACATCTGAAATGTTTAATTTTTGACGAAAAATAAATATTTAAAACAGAAATAACCTTCTGATATCTTCAAATCTCACTTGTGAGTATGATGGAACATTTAGGCTTGACAAAAACAGTGACTTGAGTCCTATCGTGATATATATCGATATCGACTGATATGAAAAAAATTATCGTGATAGGATTTTTTCTCATATCGCCCAGCCCTAGCTGTATGTGTATATGTATGAACTCATATTGTTTTGTTTTTTTTATATTTTATTTTAACTTTTTAATCTTTTTTCCAAAAAGTTGAAAAAATCTACATAGAAAATTGGTATACAGCACCTGACATTGTAATAAAAAGAAAGACAGAGGCTTTATGAGGACATATACAATAACCAAAGTAGTCCAGTGCTTTCTGGCTCATGAAACCGTCAGAGGTATAAATAAAAAACAAAACAAACACACAAAACAAAGGGGAAAAAAATGAAAGAAAAACCTCAGAGGAGAATCAAAACCTATGTACTCATATTGTTGAGCCCGATATCTCATTAGTACTTAGATGGAACATCTGGGCGACCTGATTAGATTTTGGTGGCTAAAGGTTGAAGGTCAAGGGCCTGGCAACTTAAAAAAACCCCAACTATTTTGGCCTGATGACCTACATATCTAATGTAACAACGAACTGTCATAACAACTTGAGTGTGGCTCTTCAAATTTGGCACAAAGATTCACTTGAACACAAAGATGAACTGGTAAGAGTTTGGTAGTCAGAGGTGTTGGTGCATTTCGGCCTCAAACAACCACGAGGCAGTGATTGTAATTAACTGTTTTTGTTCTGTTTTTTCCTGTGTTTGTACATCAGGGCTGTGATAACCTCAGTCTAAGTGACCACCTGTTGAGAGCTGTTCTCAATCTGCTCAGAAGAGAGGTTTCTGAACACGGCCGTCACCTGCAGCAGTACTTCAACCTCTTTGTCATGTACGCCAATCTGGGTAAGGAGCACAGAGTCATCACCCGCCTGTCACGTGCATCTGTCCCTCTCTGAATTGTACAAGAGGAAATTTATGCAAGATGTGATTAATATAAT
This sequence comes from Trachurus japonicus, assembly GCF_045865225.1. NCBI lineage: Eukaryota > Metazoa > Chordata > Actinopteri > Carangiformes > Carangidae > Trachurus > Trachurus japonicus. The sequence continues at coordinate 23,654,467 of NC_140927.1, forward strand.
TAATTCTTTCTTTCTTTGTTCTCACCCCCTCAGGCTTGGCAGAAAAGACGCAGCTGCTCAAGCTGAACGTCCCTGCCACTTTCATGTTGGTTGCTCTGGACGAAGGTCCCGGCCCTCCCATTAAGTACCAGTATGCCGAGCTGGGGAAGCTCTACACTGTCGTCTCCCAGCTGGTCCGCTGCTGCGACGTCTCCTCGCGCATGCAGTCATCCATCAATGGTGAGTGTATTTGAACAAACAAACTCATCTGATGTGAAGTAGTCGGTACGTTTACATGCACAGCTGAGTCGAGTCGGTGTCCACGTCCTCAACATAGGTGGCGATATGCGCCATTTCAGTGAGTTAATACAGACCCCTATCATGTTGACTTTTCTGTCACCTAGTAAATAACTGGAAATAAATAAGTTAGGGCGTATTCACACCTGCTTTGTTCCCGATTCAGCAACTAAACCGATACAACTGTTGCATGCTGTTGTTCCAAAGTTGCCATGCACATCATTTTGCTGGTTTGCACTGTGTAAAATCCACTCAATCGGGGCTGACGCATCAGCACAGGCTAGTTTTGGCCGGCTTCTCTACTTCACTTTGCGCCATCTCTACTGTTGTGAAATGTGTACATGCATTGTCCACTTTCAGTCAGATTAAGACATAGCTATAGCCTAGAAATCTAGACGCACCCTAGCGGCAGCAAATATATTTGCTCTGTAGGTGGGTCTAGAAACGAGCCATCGGAACTTGTTGAGTCTCGAACACCGATTGTGTTCACCAATCACAGCGCTCTATCTGTTTAGAGAGTCGTTGGGCGGGCTTAACGCGTTGACGACATACATTTTAATTGGCTTGTCAGGCTAACGTCACCCTGCTCTTTGCTCTGATTGGTCGTAGCGCTACCCTATTGGTGCAGAGGCAGTTTGAAAGACAGCCTTCATCCCGCCCCCTGGATTGAGCCGAGGTCTACCGGTCGTTGCCAGACTAGACATTTTAATGATATAGGCTTGTCAGGCTAACGTAGCTATACATGCAGAAGAAAACTGGTTTCCAATCCCATTATCTGGGTCCGGTATTAGTCGGACTAATGTGTTTACATGCACTTCAGTTGTCCAGTTATAGTCGGATTAAGGTCATAATTAGTTTTTTTCAACTGTCATGTAAACGTACGTACTGAGTGATAACTAGTGGTCTTTGGAAGTTGGAGCCCTATGACGATTTTCATCCTTGCTCAGGATCAAGTGACTGACAAAAACCAGCCACTCTGAGTCTCTGTGTGGACTTGGAGCTGAGGGCTTTTCACAGATCAAGAAAGAAAGAAAAGGAAATGTAACACACAAACATCTTCTATCAGGGTTTGTCTAAACTTCTTCTTCTCCTCCACCGTCTCCAGGTAACCCTCCACTTCCCAACCCGTACGGGGACACCAACCTGACGGCCCCAGTGATGCCGGTGCAGCAGCTGGTGGCAGAGATCCTGTTTGTGAGAACCAGCTACGTCAAGAAGATCATCGAGGACTGCAGCAACTCGGAGGAGACGGTGAAGCTGCTTCGCTTCAGCTGCTGGGAGAACCCCCAGTTCTCCTCCACTGTGCTCAGTGAGCTGCTCTGGCAGGTAAAGACCAACCAGCCTCTTTTATTGACAAACAGGACATCAATTTATCTGTTGGTAGTGCCAGCTGCATGTTCCCCAAAGAGTCTTACATTCATTGAAACACGTGTCTGTCTGCAGGTGGCGTACTCCTACACCTACGAGCTGAGGCCTTACCTGGACTTGCTGCTACAGATCCTGCTCATCGAGGACTCGTGGCAGACACACAGGTCAGACTGACGGGTCACAGTTTATAACGAGCGCTGCCTTGTTTTCACTTTGATCAAAGTTTAATTTCTTTCTCCTTTTGTCTTTTTTGTTTGTTTGTGTGTTTGTTTTCGTTTTTTGGTCGTGTAGGATCCACAACGTGCTGAAGGGAATCCCAGATGACAGAGACGGGCTTTTTGACACCATCCAGCGATCTAAGAACCACTACCAGAAACGGGCCTACCAGTGCATCAAGTGCATGGTGGCTCTGTTCAGCAACTGCTCTGTGGCCTATCAGATCCTACAGGTACAGGACTCGCCAGTGGACGAACTGCCACGAAATCTGTTTTTTCATTTATTAGTTGAAAACGTTGCAGTCAGACCCGGATACATTTCCTTTGTGAAGAGCTTTCTCTCTCTGTAACTGAGATTATTTGTTTTTTCTATACTCAGTTTAAACAGAAACTGCTTTGTAATTACTGCTGTATATTTATCTATTTTATTTATTCTGTTTTTATTTCTCTAGTTATCATTATCAATTCTTATTTTTTGGATCCTTAAGTTGCCTACCAGCTCAGATACAAATATACCTGTATAGGAGGACGGTGATAGGAGAGTGTGTGGGTGCTGCTTAGCGGTAATTTTATGGGGCCAGGGCCGTTGGTGCGTGTCTCCACTGCAGGAACCGCCCCTGAAGGGCGATTTACAGGAACTTTTACGGGGCCGAAAGGAGTCCCTGCCCACGGGTAGGTGCTCAGATCGGCCCTGAAAAACTCCCAGGTGGGGCTTGAGATTTAGAGAACTGAGAGCTTGAGAGCTGATTGGTCAAACTCGTCTAACAGCATTATTAAAAAAGCGTCTTCACGCCCGAAAAAACAAAGAATAAGTCGGTAAAAGACTTATTCTCAGTAGTAGTAGTAGTAGTAGTAGTAGTAGTAGTAGTAGTAGTAGTAGTAGTAGTAGTAGTAGTAGTAGTAGAAGTAGTAGTAGTAAAAAAATATGAATTAATAAATAAATATGAGATCGAAACGGCAATTAAAAACCCAGCTTTATTAGAAAGCGTCTAGGCTGCCGGAAAAACAATGACTGCTGGGCCGAGTGAGAGGACGGCTCCTATAGAAGTTCCTTTTTCTCTCTTTCTGTTTGTTTTTTTAATTAATTAATTATAGTGACCACGAGGACTATTGGAAGGCGAAGTGTTTTCACACTACATTTCCCATGAGCCTGGTGAAATTCTTGGACCGGAGCAAGACGGACGAAAGCGAAAACATTTGCCAAGAATCTTTTCATTAATCAAAAATGAAAGTCGGAGCTTCGAAGACAATCAGATACCATCGTAGTTCCAACCATAAACGATGCCAACTAGCGAACCGGCGGCGTTATTCCCATGACCCGCCAGGCAGTGTTTTTTAAACTTATTTATCTATTTTTCATCTTTCATCATCTGCTTGGATGATAAGACTTAATGAAGTGTATACAAACTTAAGAGTAACATGTATAACCTAAACCTTCTTTAAATAAAAAGTTGAATTACAAAAAACAGAAACTGCTCTGCTAACCAACATGTTCTTCATGCAGAGTAACGGTGACCTGAAGCGAAAGTGGACGTGGGCGGTGGAGTGGTTAGGGGACGAGCTGGAGCGGAGGCCGTACACGGGGAACCCCCAGTACACCTACAACAACTGGTCCCCACCGGTTCAGAGCAACGAGACCTCCAACGGATATTTCCTGGAGCGTTCGCACAGTGCACGTATGACCCTGGCCAAGGCCTGTGAGCTCTGTCCTGAAGAGGTAATGGCTTTGAAATTATTCCCTTTACACACACACACACACATACACACACATACACATACACACTGCCTGATTTCCAGTGAACGTTATGTTATAGTGTGTACTGTGTATTTAGAGAGCCACACTATAGCAGCATCTGAAACCTCCCTTTTTGAGTAAGAAACAGTCTTTTCTGATAAAGTCAAGCATCAGTATGGACGGGGTCTTTCTGTGAACTAAGCCACATCAATATTGGAAATGGCCTTCATGACAAAGGTAGTCATGGGAACATGTTCACAATGATGAACTGTGGTGAAAGTAACAGAAAAATCCCATAGAAATACTGAATGATTGAGCCAGAGGAGCTTTAACTACCTGAATCTGATGTGTATCACATCACGTCAACAAACTGTTGACTTTAAAGTTTTTTAGTTCAACATTTTGGCAAATTGGCCCATTGTCGTAATCCCTATAGTCATAGCAGTAGTTTCGTTACCTTTAATTGTCGGTGCAAGCTGTTTTTAGAACGGCGGAGCAGAGCCGCGAGCTGCTTAGAGCTACGCTACGGAGGCTCATGGGATTTCTTGGTTTCCCTCATCAAACTCATCAAATACACATATTCTGGTGGTCACAACCTGTCCACCAGAGCGTTGTGGAGTTGTTGGATTGTGTATTTGATGAGTTTGATGAGGGAAACCAAGAAATCCCATTAGCCTCCGTAGCGTAGCTCTGAGCGACTCGTGGCTCTGCTCCGCCGTTCTAAAAACAGCTTGCACCGACAATTAAAGGTAACGAACCTACTCCTAAAACTATAGGGATTACGACAATGGGCCAATTTGCCAAAATGTTGAACTATCCCTTTTAATATAACCAACAATTTTTAAGAAAGGAAGTGATTTTAATGTTTCTTCTTTTCCTTTAGCTGTGGCTTTCTTCTGACATTTGATGATATTATTGACAAAAAAATTTATAGACAAAAATAAAACCCCAGATGTTTTAATAGATTGATGATTGAACCAGATTAATTTAGAGTCTCCCACAAGTCATTAAATGTTAAACCAGCTCCATTCAAAGCTACAGCCATGATGTGTTTACCATGCTGAATATGTTTTTTTGTATTGATTCATGGCTGCAGTTCACAATGCATACAAATATATCAATATTTTCTTTGCTCTAAAATAACTTACTTGTATTTCTATGTTGACAAATCCAGTCCAATGACACACTTCTCCTGTAATATTCCACACACAGCTCAAGTGTACTCAGGGAAGCCCAGGGAAGGTCAGTATTCCAGGCACCACAACATCAAGGAAGGAAATGAAACAAAATTGAATCAAAAAATTTACCAGAGACGCAGTGAACAGTGGATCAGGGTTTTTACTGCATCATGTTAGAGTTTCCTGTAGCTTGGCCAGTCTTTAGTGTTAGAGGCATCGAGGAACATTGAGTAAAACTGCCAGGACAACATGACACATTTTGTTGACTTTGCTCCATCTAATATTTAAAAAAAAATACAGGAGAAAATGATAAATGTGTTTATATGAACCATTAGAAAGATTTATAGACAGTTTTTATTCACCAAATGTAAAGGATGTCATTGTTTTTCTATGTTTTCCATGTTATAGTATGTTTACAAGTGAAACTGTACACACACATTGCACTATAGTTAGACAGTGTAGTGTCTCACATCTCACCAGCAGCCAGCGTGAGGAATCATGTTAATGCAGCTGCGCAGGGCGAACAGATCTTTGTTCTCCAGCTGTTCTGCTGCCCAGTCACACTTAGCTGCCAAAACAACAGCTCCAACCATGACGGTCCTCCATCTCAGTCTAACGTTTCCTCCTCAAGTCAAACTGTGGAGTCAGCAGCCGTCCTGCATCTGATTTAAAACATCCAAGCCTGTATTCACTCAGTAGTTACAGTATTTGAACTCAGACTAGGACTCTGATCTTCGTTAGGATAGATTTTGTTCTTTATTTTACACCATTGTCAGTCGATATACTTAACAGGCTTTTATTTAGAAGTTGACAAAACAACCTTTTCATTTGAATTAAATCATTAATATTTTAAAGAGAGCTTATTCATTAAAAAAAATCACGTTTACGTATTTAGTCTGTAGCTAAATAATGGATAATGTTTAGTTTATCAGACTATAGAGCAGCAGAAGAGTGTTTAAAGCCGTTAAAGTTTCAGTAATTATTCTATTATGGACATTATCATGTTTTACTTTGCTCATGTGTTGCACATATAGTACACACACACACAGTAGACTGTGTATTTCACCTTCACATATGACCTAACAGTTATAATAGGGAAGCACTGGAGTCTGTTTCTTTGTGAAGAACTAGCAGCAGCAGCAGCTCTGGAGCTGAGAGGAAACTCTCAGGTGTAGAAACCGCCCACACACGTAATCAAATCTCACTTAAGCCTCATTAACTTGATAACACAAACAACACAGTAGGAGATTTGACTTTTCCCACGCAGCAGTTTCACACTGAAATGCCAGAGCTTAAAATCATACCCACTGCTTTTTGTTCAAATAAATTTAAGCAATTTCCTACTACTGTAATACACTGCTGTTTCCTTTGACTGTTGGGATAAATTTGTCGTCTTCTTTTCTCCCGTCTTCCAGGAGCCGGATGAACAGGAAGCACCTGATGATCAAGACTCCTCCCCACCCGAGGACACGTCTCTGTACCCACACTCTCCTGGAACCACACAGTTTCAGCAGGTAGAGACGCGTTCACACTCACACACGCATATCTTTATTTTATTATTTTATTATTATTTATTTAATGGAAACAGGCAATGACGTACACAATTTATAAACTGACAATACACTGACCAAAAATATACAAACAGAAAGCAAAGGACAGAACAAACCTGACGATATAATAAAGCAGGACCAAAACAGGACAGAAAAGTAAAAAGAAAAGAAAATGCATATTTTCTACCTTATCTGGTTTTGTTGCAATATTTTTTTCCAAAAGAAATTGGCGTTGCACTTTATTAAAACAAAAAAATAAATCAAATTTCTTTTTGTTTGGGTCTTAAAGGGATAGTTCAACATTTTGGCAAATTGGCCCATTGCCATAATCGCTATAGTCATAGCAGTAGGTTCGTTACCTTTAATTGTAGGTGTAAGCTATTTTTAGTACAGTGGAGCGCAGCAGCTGGCTGCTCAGAGCTACACTATGGAGGCTAAGGGAATTTCTTGGTTTCCCTCATTAAACTCATCAAATTCAACATCCCAAAACTCCACAGCGCTTTTGTAGACAAGTTGTGAGCTGCACAACCACCACGCTATGAGATAATGACGGAACGATACGAAACGGAGCCGTTTTCGAGGTAAATTCATACAAAACCGCTGATGCGCGTTGCGTTCAGGGACAGTTTTTCAGCAAGCAGTCTCCGTATTTACCCTGTATTTACCTCGAAAATGGCTCCGTTTCGTATCGTTCCATCATTATCTCATAGCGTGGTGGTTGTGCAGGTCACAACTTGTCTACAAAAGCGCTGTGGAGTTTTGGGATGTTGAATTTGATGAGTTTAATGAGGGAAACCAAGAAATTCCCTTAGCCTCCATAGCGTAGCTCTGAGCAGCCAGCTGCTGCGCTCCGCCGTACTGAAAATAGCTTACACCTACAATTAAAGGTAACGAACCTACTGCTATGACTATAGCAATTATGGCAATGGGCCAATTTGCCAAAATGTTGAACTATCCCTTTAAATATAAATATTTTCCCCAAAAGAATGGTTTTGTGGTGTAAATTCAAATTAATCTTTATGGGTCACATATCTTTATTTATTTTTGAACTTAGTACAACATTCGTCCAAAATAATTTGTTACATCTTTCAACTCTCTAAACAGAACAACTTCCCTCCCTCGACCGAACCCTGACCTCAGAGCCGTCAGTCTAGGAAAACAATACTTTGATACCTTGGCAACTGAAAATAAAGAAACTGACTTATATACACATACAGTATATACATGAACATATATAATTAACTGAAATAAATAGGGGGGGGGGGGGGGGATCCACTGAGCGCAGTTGCATCCTCCTGTCAGTCGTTGATATTTATCAGTGGGCATTTTTTTGCTTTTAATTGACAGGATAGCACAATCGGGAGTCAATCTGGCGATCACTTTGCCAACATGGGACGTGCTTTTAACCACTCGACCCCGTCACTCATCACCAGAACTCTGTTGCCTCTCTCGTTTTGCCGGGGATAGACCTATTTCCTGTCTGCGTCTCACTGGTAAAAGAGAGAGAGGCAACATGGATGTTTTGTCTATTCCTGTGCTGTCTCTCCGGTCTCGCATCAGCCGTTGCATAATGCCAGTTACCATGGCAACACGTACGGCACAACACAAAACAAGCTTTTTATGCGTTTCTCCTTGCACCTGAGCCGCTGCTGTTCAAATAGACATTTAAAAATATTTACTTTTTTAAGTATAAATCAAAAAATGTCTGTCTTCTTTCATCACATTTTACCTCCAAGCCGCCGTGTTTGGCATTTAACGACTACCACATGTAATAATAGTTTATAAGAGAGTGTCATGTCGTTTAAAACATAGACAGAGACACATTATGCCCCCACAAATTAAAATAGTTCCCAGGTGTATTGAGGGAGATCCCCATTTACAATACACAATAACAATAACAGAAATCACAAAGAAGAACAATACACGATTAAACAATCAAGAAAACAAAGCAAGAACATGACATTTCACACTGATAAATTTGTTTGGGGACGGTGGCGAAACCTCTACCAGTACTCGCAGGTAGGGGTGGTGTTATGCAAATTCAAAAACTAATGACATCATGGACCATATTCACAGAGTCGCCATCTTTCCTTTCATGGGAAAACAAACAAACAAACAAACCGTATAAATGCTGCGTCTAAGCCGTAGAAATGTCGGGAGTCTGATAAACTGCTTTCCTTTCATCGCTTCCCGGTTGATACAGATTTAAGGAAGGCATGGGTTGTTAACGTCCGAACCCCACCCCGAGTGACAACGTAAGCAAAGATGGCGACGCTGTGAATATGGCTAATTGTCAGACAACTGAGGCAACAGCTCGTAAAACCACATGGATTACAGCCTAGGGAGCCTGAAAATTACAGATTTTTTTTTGTCAATTCTCACATTTTGGGGGCTGGAAGGCAAGACATCATCCAAATATATGTTAAAGAGCCTTCAGAAAGTGATATATCCATAATGTCTCCTTTAAAGGTATAGTACGTAGGAATTCCCCCCCATCCAGCGGTGCGGTTGCATATCGGAACGTATTCTTGATGTTGCATTCACGTAAAATCGGGCAGACGTCAGACAGACAACAGACGCTGCATGTAACAGGATAAACAAGCGTCCATGTAAACAAGTGGCAAAGGCAAGGCAAAACAATACAGGCGTGACAATATGTTGTCATGGTGATGTCGTATTGTTTACCTGACCCACCGTCTTTCTCTCGTCGAGTAAAATGACATCCGGTTGGTTCGCCTGACTGCATCTGAATGCAACATCAGTGCGGTCACGCTGCCACTGAACGAAAAAATGGCGATGCAACATGGCCGCCTCGGTTCGATGCGTCGCCCACTTATGTATTTATAACGACTTGTAACAACTCATTCTAAGGAACCAGAAAGCTTTCACTTGTATGCGGGTGTGATTCCACTTCAGTGAAATACGTATTTATGAAAACAATATTTGATTTTTGCTAATAAAAAGCCAAATAGAGAGCCTAAGCGGAAGCAGGAAGTAACGGCGCCATGGGACCTCAACTCTGAAAAACTCGCCATTCAAATGAACGGGACGTGATCCGATTGAATTGTGCCATGAGAAAAAAATATGTCCTCTACCTGTTTAAAACATCACGTTTCATGACGAGAAATCAGCCGTTTATCATAAAACGGCAACAGAAGAATGTATTTTGTGTGAAGACCGCTCTACGGACTACAGATCTGTGTCCCACAAAAAATACGTCACCAACTGACACGGGAAAGGGCGCCATGTGGTGTGTGACGTCACCTACGCGACCTGTAGTCTTTCTGCTTACAGATTCTTCTGAATTTTATTCTACAATAGCTTTACAACAAACGGCTGATTTCTCGGGATGAAACGTGATGTTTTAAACAGGTAGAGGACATATTTTTTTCTCATGGCACAATTCAAACGGATCACGAAATAAAATTTTCAGTCCCGTTCATTTGAATGGCGAGTTTTTCAGAGTTGAGGTCCCATGGTGACCGTTACTTCCTGCTTCCGCTTAGGCTCTCTATAAGTTCCATACTGGGGCTTTAAAGCAGAAGTAAGTGGTCCGGTCGTTTTGGCTAATGCTGCGTTCCAGGCAGGCTTTTGAAATCATAAATTACAGCTTCAAGTCACAACTTACGACTTTGTAGCGTTCCAGGCAACCCACTCGTGTTTTTCCGACCTGTTTTACCGGTGAAAGTCACTATAACGGCCACTCGTAACTTCCGACCGGTGAACTCGTACCAGATCGAACTGGTACCACTTCACGGTCGGAAAAATACGAGTTTCCTTGAACGCACCATAACAGTCCTCGTCCCTACGTCGCCACATTCACGGCGTCCCTTGGCTGCACACACAGCCCTGCATGCCGTTCTCTCTCCTCATTGGATAAAAACTGTAGGATACGATAAATGTTTTCTCCTCGGCTCAGAGCAGAGCAGAGTGACTGACAGACCCGTGTTTCAGACCAAACACTCTATGTAAGTGATTGCTGTCGGAAGATATAACTATTTAAGACTTATATTAACACAAATATATCACTTACTTCTGCTTTAATTGTCCTGTTCTCTCTTTCTCTCTCTTTCCCCCCTGAACAGAACAACCACCCCCACGGGCAGCCGTACACCGGGCCGGCTGCTCAGCACATGAACAACCCCCAGCGCCCCGGTCCGGCCGCTGCCCCGACTCCCGGCCCGACCCAGCCCCCGACCCAGACCCAGACCCCCACCCAGACCCCCGGCCCTGGTCCTGGTCCTGGTCCTGGTCCCACTCCTGGCCAAGGCCCGCCGCGAGCACAAGAGAACTGGGAGAGCACCGAGGAAGTCGCCCCCGCCCCCACCACCACCACCACCACCACCTCCTCCACCTCCTCCTCCACCACCGCCGCCACCACCTCCTCTTCCTCCTCCTCCTCCTCTTCCACCGCCGCCGCCACCACCACCACCACCACCACCACCACCACCACCCCGGCCCCCGCCGCCGCCCCGCCCAAGGAGTAACGACCCCTCCCCTCCCCCCCTCTGCTGTGCCTCGAGCCTCCATCGTCCCGCTCTCCTTCCTCTCATCCTCCGGTCAACAGAGCTCCTCGCCGGCGCCGGCTCTCTTTCTCTCTCTCTCTCTCTGCGGCCTCAGGGCAGGGCAGAGCCAGGCCGCCCCTCCCTCTCCACTCCCCCCTCCTCTCCCCCCACCCCCACCCCCCCTCCCTCTCTCTCTTCTTCCCTGGCCTGGGGCTGCCTGACCGTGTGACAGGGGCCTGCTGGCGGCGGCGGCGGCGGCTGCTGCAGAGGCGAGGCGAGGGAGTGGACAAGAGTTCTAAATAAAGAAAAACACAAAAATTTACCCAGAGCTGACGATGCTGATGCGCTTGTCTACACGACGAAAAGGTGTACATAGTATGTTAATGTTTTTGACTGTTCAGGTCCCCCAGTAGCATAACTCTGTGTGGTTTGCTGTTGGGAGATGTTGCAGATATTATGGAAAAACAAAAATGGATATTATAAATAAGAAAAACGCCCCAAAAAAACCAACAAAAAAAACCAACAAAAAAAAAAACTGTAAGAAGACAACAACTCCTCTTTGTTTTATCACCCATGCTCAGCAGTAAAGTTTGTTCTACCATCGGACGGTTACTGGTCATTCAACTGTAGAAGGACGCATTGTTATTATCATAATTAATATTATTATTCTTAAGCTCCTTGGCAACCTTATGACCCATGCCAAATCAACTCACGAGCTGTGGTTGGTTTTAGTGTGAGATATGGACTGGTCGGGTGGACTTTTACAGTGTTTGGTTGATGTGAAAAAGCAGTGATGCAACATTGTTCTGAAACTCATTGCCTTTCTTTCTCTTTTTCTTTCTTTTTTTTTTATTTTATTTTATTTTTATTTTGTTTTATTTTTTTCTGGAAATTAATTCAATCCTTTTTGAAGCTCTAGTTAATATGCTGTAACATTTAGCATGGCTTCTCACCAGAATAGTGTAGCCCAAGGGAAGACTTGTGATCATAACAACCTAAAGATGTTCTTAATCCACATCTCCAGAGGGGTGTTGTTACCCTTAGGTTTGTTTTTCGTTTTCTTTTTCTTTTTTTTTCTACTCGTCTACCCTATCTACAATGAGGGCGATATTTTGAACCAATGTATGAATAAGTGGCTTTTCAATTGCTCATCATAATCCTACAACTTTACATTTGACAGCCAGTTTTTTCGGTGGGATAGACAGCTTTAGCTTTTCATCTTATAGGAAAAAAAAAATCCTGAAAACTGAAACACATATGCAACAGAATTGCTGCACTGGGTTATCTGGTGTATAATAGACTGTGTGGTTTGCTTCTGTCTCTTCAATAGAGCCTAGCTGTAGACAGACTTGTTGCCCATCGGCTTCCTTTCTGCAGTGGAGCCGGTCTTTGGCGGTGGATTGGGGGGGAGGGGGGCGCGTTTTGGCGTCTGGTTGCGGTTCGGGGTTATGAGGCGTCAGATCCTGAGCGGCAGCGAGACCCTCGTCCTCGTTCTCCGGCTCCACGGAGAACAGGTTTCCACAGCAGGGTTGTAACCGTAAAGAATAGCAGCTGGTTAGTCATGTTGCAACTTGAGCTAACTTGTAATTCTGTAGGAGTAAAAGGTAAACATCAGTAAATACTGTATTTAATTGGTAACTTGAATGCGTGTATTTTTTTTTATTTTCTTTTATTTTCTTTTTCTTTTTTTTCTTTTTTTTTTTGTCTAAAACATACCAAATACTCCTGCAAATGAAAATATTCTGCCCACCGTATTATATTTAAATATTTTGCTCTTATTTTATAGAATTTATTTTGTTGTATTTCACTAAAAATAGAATTTGATTTAAGAGGAACATTTTTGTCCTTGTGTTATTTTTAAAGAAGATATTGACTGTACAGAGTTCTGCGCCCTGTTTTTTGCCGACTTTTGTTTTGGCCATGGTGTGACGTTGAATTCTGGAGCTACAGTCGCGATGTGGACTTTCACTTTGTGAGGTTTTTTGTGCACAGAAATATAACAAAAAAAAAAGCATTGCGCCCTTAGCAAATAAAGAACATGGAATCTTGCCTGCGTCTCATTTTTACTTGTGGATTTCCAGAAACGAGACGAATCTGCACACGAGCAGCAGCTACAGGGTGTGTTTTTAATCACCAGTAAATGATGAAACTCAAACTACGACAGTGAAAAAGCACCACGTTAACATTTTGTTTTGATACTGAGCCAGTGATGCGACAGGTCTGAGTGTTTATAGTCAAACAATCTGCTTGTTTATTTGGTCATGTGACTCCTGCAGCGTCTTTAAGGATGATTCTACATGTCGGGTTCAGTTTGCTTTTGCTCAGGCTTTGAAAACAGCTGTGTGCAGTTTATCATTAGGCACAAAAACTACTGCAGTCTATTAAATAATAGAGTTTAGAGGCACCATAAACGACATCCTCCCAAATCATAACACGGCTTCAACACAAACTGAACAACAGATCCGTTGAATGTTGTGTGTGACAATATCTTCAGTGTTTTTAAGGTTTAATGTGGGACAAAGAAGATTTTTCTATCATACAAAATAAGGATTTTGATTTTTCAGATGCATTTCTTTGTTACACACTGAAGAGGAAAAGTTAGCACAAACATCAGATGTGTTTGAGGGAATGTGGATCTTGTGACGTCGACCGCTCGTATACATAGTACAGTACCACAGTACCAGGGTAAAAGATGACTGTAAGTTACTCCATCTCTGTAGAGCGTGCGATGGAGAACAGTAGTCTTCTTGTAAAAAAAAATAATGTTGGTGGCAAATAAAAAGGACCAATATTTAATAACTATTGAGGAAATTAGCAAAAAGGAAAAAAAAACTGGCACATAAATTGTGATGAACAGAAACATGGAGGACAAAAAATTTAGAAACTTTTAAGAAAATTTAGCAACTTAATCTTAATGGATTATCTAAAATTTACTATAGACTCGGTGATGGATGAATGAATGTGTTTCCCAGGAATTGTTTCTAAGGTGTTTGTCTTTTGTTCAGCATTATTTATCTTATGTAAATCTAATTTTTAAATAAGGACAATGCAGCAGGGACCAATGCACTGTTATGTCACCTGAGTTAGTGCTGATACACGAACTCCCTCTAGTGTTCACCCACAGTCTTCTTCAACACAACATGATGTTTATTTCTCAAATGATGGTCCCATTGAAAAGAAAATAGACAGTTTTGTATACAGTCAGAAGCGTCAGCGCAGATGTTATGTGTCTTGGAACTTCACCTTGAACAGATTTACTGTATTTTTTCACCTCAACTTGCTGATCCCAATAGAGAGAGAGATTTAAGACACACAATGTCCATCATTTCTTCATCTTAATCACCAGCTACATTTAAATCATTCAGGATCCTCTGATGCCTTCACATGCATTTTATTTAACAATTACATCCATTCAATGAAATTCAACATTTACATCTATTAAAACCACAAAAAAAAAAATTAATTACAGGACTTTTAACAGCCAGGTCTGTTTCTGGTAAGAAGTCCTGGAGTGATTCATCTTCTCACGCAGAGTGAAAGGACTCACTGCTCTCATGAAAGACCAGGCCGTCAAAAGCTTCTTCCAGTCTAGCAAAGCACAACAGAGTCAAAGACAAAGTGTAAGTGAGCTCCAGAGTAGATGTTGGACCGTCCGTAACATCAACACGTTGTAAGTGTCTGGGAAATTGTACATTGAATTTACGCCTCTCTACAAATGCAACGGGTCCAAATGAAATCGCAAAAACATCACCCCGACGATTATCACCTCACCTTCTTGCTCGGATTGCATCATGTTCCTCCCATTCCTCTATCTCGTCTTTGGACAGCTGATTGAAAAGCGCCAGGGCGATGCAGTTTCCCCAAATGTTGACCACCGTGTTGGAGACGTCTCTGAAAGACAAGTTACAGGAGAAGCAGAAGAGTGACACCTGCCAAAACAAATTTGTTGGGAGATTTTTTGTGAATGGAAGACTTTTAACTACACATTTAACCTACAGCAGCCATTTGATGAGCACCAAAATGCCAGCTTCCATCCCGGGTAAACCAACTGCACTCAAAACAAAGAGAGTAGTGGCTCCTCCGGTCGATGGGATCCCCACTCCCTTGATGGTGGCGATGCCCGATGTCACTCTGCAGAGCAAGCACGCAGAAGGAACTGTGATACTACTTTCATTGTGTATCTCAAGGTATGGTTAAACATTTCAACATTTCAACATTTTGGCAAATTGGCCCATTGCCGTAATCCCTATAGTCATAGCAGTGGATTCGTTACCTTTAATTGTCGGTGCAAGCTATTTTTAGAACGGCGGAGCAGAGCCGTGAGCTGCTCAGAGCTACGCTACGGAGGCTCATTATGGGATTTCTTGGTTTCCCTCATCAAACTGATCAAAAACACAATCAAACTCTCTCTCTCGTGGACAAGTTGTGACCTGCACATTCACCACGCTATGAGATAATAACACAACGTTACCAGACAGAGTTGTTTTAGAGGGAAATTCATGCAAAACCACTGATGCGCGTTCCCGTCGGAGGCAGTTTTCCGGCAAGCAGTCACTGCATTTGCCTCTAAAACAACTGTCTGGTAACGTTGTGTTATTATCTCATAGCGTGGTGAATGTGCAGGTCACAACTTGTCCACCAGAGCGTTGTGGAGTTGTTGGATTGTGTATTTGATGAGTTTGATGAGGGAAACCAAGAAATCCCATAATGAGCCTCCGTAGCGTAGCTCTGAGCAGCTCACGGCTCTGCTCCGCCGTTCTAAAAATATCTTACACCGACAATTAAAGGTAACGAACCTACTGCTATGACTAAAGGGATTATGGCAATGGGCCAATGCCAAAATGTTGAACTATCCCTTTAAGACAGACATTGTTGTATGGTATTATTTCATGTTTCTATCATTATTTATTCAATGTTCTATTAGAGAAAGAAAACAACAAAACAACGACTTACCCGAGGGTGACTATCTGGCTCAGGTCCAGATGGATGTGATTGAGTTCCGCGACAAAGACTGCGGCGATCAGCTCATAAAGGGCCGTTCCGTCCGCGTTGAGAGACGATGCAAGGGGCAGCTCGAAGCGAACAACTCTGTGGCTGATCCCGAGCCTCTGCTCCAGACATTGGATTACGCTTACCATGGTGGCAGGGCTTGGAGACACATAAGCAGCCTTTCTCAGTCAACTTATCCCATACAAGAATAATAAAGTTTGATCATAACCGAGATCCTTTATAAAAAAAAAAATAAAAAAAAAAAGCCTCTTACCCGGACCCAGTGATCAGCGCAGTCTTCAATGCAGGAGCAGCCCCCTTGAGGACCAAAAAAGGGTTGTGTTTCGCAATCAGGGTGTAGACCACAGGTAGAAATATGGCTCCATGGATTAAGTGCCTGAAATAGATAACAGATAACAGTGTGGTAAAGCTGATATGTTAAGTGTATTTTAGTACAATAGGTTAATAAATAAGAACCGGAGGGTGTCTGCAACTAAATACACGCAAATTATGTATAAAGTAAATAATAATACGCTTCCAGACGGTGTCCAGAGAACCAGTAAATATGAATTAAGAGGGATTTGTTTATATTACAAAACAAGGGTGCGAACAAATGTAAAGCAAAGCTGTATATCGACTAAAGGAGTGAATCTATGGAATAATTTGGAAATAGAAATCAAAATTTGTAACACATATTTAAGATTCAAAAACTGCCTACTGTTTGTAGAATATACACATGTTTTGTTCTGTCTAAATGTCTAAAATGAGCGGGCGGACAATTGTTAATTTTAAGAGCCAGTGTGTAATATTTGTCAAGGTTTATTGGCAAAATCTGAATATACTACCAATTAATATATTTGCATAAATGTATGAACTTTATAAAATAAAATCTGTTGGGTTTTCATAGCCTTATAATTCTACTTTTATATACACATATAGCGCCGCCATGTTTGCACGGAATGGAAAATCCAGCCAACCAGAGAGCACGTTTCAAGAGTTTCACATTCGTAAATAAACAATAGAATTATTTAATAGATAAATAATAGAATCAAAATGCTGGATGTCACTGTGTTTTCCCCTCATTTTACACACTGGACCTTTATGTTTAAAACATGTGTATATAATGCTGTTTACTGACGTGTGCACTTGATTCTACAAGACTGAAATAAACCCACTAAACTAAACATTGGCAATAACTCACACACTGTTATCATACACACTCATTTGTCTCCCAAAACTCTACTGTCAGACATGTCACTGGTTGCTACAAGGGGCAGCAATGCAAAGTGCCATTTTGGTACCAATACTAAAAGACGTACCCCATAAGAACGACAGCCACAAAGACTCCCACTGGGTAAAAAATGTCCAAGTCGTCAACCTCAATCACATGCCTAGTGACCAAGAAGAGCACTCCCACTGGATAGTAGCTGGGGATGGGAAAACAGGGGCGCAATATAGATAAATCTGCTCATATGGGAAGAGGGAAGAAAAGTCAAGATGATTTAGAAAACAGCAAATACAGACATTAAAGCCTGTTAAAGGGATAGTTCACCCTAGAATGATATTTCGCTCATTATCTACTCACCCTCATGTTGACTAAGGGCTGGAAGAAGTTTCAGAGTCCACCGTCCCTTCTCTGAGTTACAGGGGGTCTTGGCGTAGCAGTGCATGTCCATATAACGGTTGCAAAGGGACACCAGAGCTCTTCGTAAAAAAACACACACAAAAAAACATCCAAATACCTCCATGATGCTCGTATGTAATGTCCGTCTTGTGCTGAAGCCCCAAATTGCGTAATTGTCCCGAAAAAAATTAAATAAGTCTATATTTTAAGCTTGTTTGTAGCGGAAGCTTCTCGAAGCTCCTCTTCCTGGTCCGTCCAAATCTCGCGTGATTCGCAGTAACCGCACTGACGCCGGCGCAAATCACGCGAGATCTGGACGGACCAGGAAGAGGAGCTTCGAGAAGCTTCCGCTACAAACAAGCTTAAAATATAGACTTATTTAATTTTTTTCGGGACAATTACGCAATTTGGGGCTTCAGCACAAGACGGACATTACATACGACCATCATGGAGGTATTTGGATGTTTTTTTGTGTGTGTTTTTTTACGAAGAGCTCTGGTGTCCCTTTGCAACCGTTATATGGACATGCACTGCTACGCCAAGACCCCCTGTAACTCAGAGAAGGGACGGTGGACTCTGAGAATTCTTCCAGCCCTTGAGTAGATAATGAGCGAAATATCATTCTAGGGTGAACTATCCCTTTAAGTACATCTGATGTTTGAACAACAAACATTTGCCGTGTTTCTGTAGATAATAATTCATTGTCATGAACAAACATTTTGTTCCATATTTGACACTTTGCAAAAGCAAGATCGGATAACACAACACTGACTACGCTGTGCTTGTTTCACTTTACCACAGGATCAAGTTGGTCACGTATTTTGTGGTCCTGTTCAGGATGAGAAGGACGTCGGTGATGGCTCTCCCTCTCTCTCCCATGTCCTTGAGCATCAATCCAAAGACGAAGGAGCACACAATCAGGCCCAGTGTGTTGGTCCTCTCGATGTAGTGGGGCACCAGTTCGTAGTCGCTGTTATTCTGAAACAACATCGGTAGCGCCGTGAGAACAACTGCATGAATTCTCAATTAGCGCTGAACATAAACGAGAGAAAAGACTCATGGTGGTGATGAGGGAGAAAGATGTACCGCCGCCGCCGCCACGCCGGCCTTTGTCTCAAATCCGTGGGAGTCGAACTCCAACCTCTCTGTCTTGAACTAAGGAAAGAAAAGATTGCTCATGTACATATTACATTTTCTTCTTTGTGGCAGGTAGCATGAAATATGAAAAACATACCCGCTGGAAGCAAGCTTGAATCAGGTTATCTGGCACCAGGTTTCTATAAAGAATAAAGAAAAAAATCAATCACTGCTACATTTTGATGAATAAAAATATTCCTTGGCCTGTAAATATTGAATATTTCAACCTGGTAAAAAAAAAAAATATATATATATATATATATATATCAAATTTCTCTTTTCTCACCTCATTAGATCCAATATGCCGTGGATATCAGAGAGATCATCCGATTCATCTGAGCCATAGCCCGGCGTGAAAATCAAAACCAGTGTTATGCCTTCAACACAAAAATAAATAAAACTAATATTAGTCACAACATATTGGAACAAGGGAGATATAAAAACACAACCAGAACTTGGCTATTAGTACTACTGATGGGCAAGTTTGTTAACAAAAACAAACAAACACAATATTAATACTAAAAGCATCAATAGATTCCTTAGAATATTAATAATCATGCTGTTGTGTGCAGAAAGTGGAAGCAACCAAAATGTTTCAATGTAATTTATCTCACCTAAACTGGTAGACAGCAGAGTCGTTAAGGCAAAATACGAAAGAGCATTCCTTGCCGCTTTTTTGGGAGCATCCATCTTCTGTGAAACACCTAAAAAAAAAAAACATAAGTTACAAATCGAGGTTTGAATAACCAGTAAAGTCACACAGGATCTTCTTTTTTTCTTTTTTTTCTTTTTTACAGATGACAAAAGGCCACAGAAACTCAAATCATTAAGGAGGTGGGCAAAAGGTTAAAGCTTAATAAATGTTTAAATGTGCCGTAACACAAGCACAGTCCTTTTTACTTGCTGTGGATGCATGACATGCTTAGCCTGCTGCAACGTGGGAAATACACCCCCAATTCACCTGTTATCACGGTTGTCAAAATGAGAGGAACAGAAACCAGCTGAAACATCCTCATCAGTACTTCTCCTGGAAAGCCGATGTAGAACGTGTCATAATCCGAAAGGACAGGGAAGATGATCTTGATGACATGGCCAGCGGCAAACCCTGTAGGTAAATAAATATGACAAACTCAGCAATTAATGTTTTGAAAATTAACGAGAATGGGGAACAAAAGGTGAATTGCAACCTCTCTTTCATAAAAAAAAAGAAGCTCTCCTCCATATAAAGTTTAGACAGACATATACGCTCCTTGGAGTGGTCCTTTTTTGTCCTGTTTAGTTTTTGCTGCTCTAAACATAATATCCACTCTGTGTAACTCTTTGTAAAATGCACACTTATATGCAAACGCTTAGCTAGTCCTGTATCACTTCAAAGTCTATTCTCTTTGTATTGGCGTCTGCAGATTTCTGCAGGATACTCTAAGCTGCATGGAGGAACATGACGAGCTCAGCGCCCAAACTGATTCAATTGCAAGGCCTACTGTTACAAAAACACTTAATAAGGGTTTAAGTTTAGCTCAAACATAGTGTGAAAACACTCTGGTACTTTAATACTACTGGTATTAAATCCTGCACATATAGCCTACCATTCTTTACAATGAACATGAAACACTCAAGCAATTGGCAGAACACATTAGCCTATAGGGATTTCAAACAGCCTTAAAGTGGCTACATAAATCTTTTTTCTTTTTTAAAGAGGCTTAAAGCAGAGGTAAGCGATATTTTTAAGTCTTAAATAGTTATATCTTCCGACAGCAATCACTTACATAGAGTGTTTGGACTGAAACACGGGTCTGTCAGTCACTCTGCTCTGCTCTGAGCCGAGGAGAAAACTTTTCTCGTATCCTACAACTTTTATCCAATGAGGAGAGAGAACGGCATGAAGGGCTGTGGTGCAGCCAAGGGATGCGATTGAAATAGGTCATAAAATAATACATAGTGTGGTATTTAGGTAGGCTAAATGAGAAGAACAATTAAATTATTGGAGATGGAACTAATCCATGCAATAAGAGATCATAATTGTTTTTTTTAGACTATTTTTCACATGATCAATCCCAGTCCTCCATCAATCACACCAAGGAGGGGGAGCAGGCAGTGAAATATAAACTGTCACATAACATGAAATAATATGACGTGGGAGTACATCCATAGATACACATATATACTGACTGTCAGTATATAGTAGGGGTGGGAGAAAAAATCGATTCACATAAATATCGCGATATCCTTTTTGACGATTTTTAAATCGATTTTTTTTTAATTAAATTTTTTTTTTTTTTTTTAAATATTGTGCAATATGCATTTGTTAGCCTTTTTTTTTTACATACAGAGAGTAGGCTACATGTTTTGAAAAGGGTTTAAGTTCACTTTATAATGGAGTATGTTCATTTATAGGCTCCTACAGTATTTGTGTGCAGATAAATGTTAAAAATACAGACTAAAAAAGAGAGAATCAGCAATATCGTAGAATCGCAATTTAAATCGAATCGCCATCCAAAACATCGTAGAAGAATCGAATCGGGAGAAAAGCATATCGTCCCAGCCCTAGTATAGCCTATGGGAGTACTACATCCCGATCTAGTACGAGTTCACAGGTGGGAAGTTACGAGTTTGACTGTACCTTCCAACGGGGTAACCATAGGAACAGGTCAGAAAAACACGGAAGGCATGCATGAAAATTACATTTTTCACAAAAATCTATATTTATTTTTTAATTTTACGTTTTTTATTTGAAAGAGCTTGTCAATACATTGTTCATATGTTCAGATATATATCCAAGGTTGGTCAGTAGGCTACACAAGAGGCTATAACATAGTCAGTTATGAGCATAGCAACAACATGATCATGTAATTTTAAAATGCATTTTAAGATAAAAAAAAAAAAAAAAAACAATTCTTCAACCTATGTATTTACTGTTAGTGTTTGGTTTAGTTTTGTAATTTAGTAGTGTCAATTCATTATTAAAATTTAAATGATTTCTGCTAAAATTACAGTGTTGTTCTCTCTTGGCCCATTTTACCTGAACATTGCATCGTATCTCGAGAGGGAACACCCCGATTATACTTTTTCAATTTTTATTCACACATAAATATCAATGGATTTCATGCATAGCTTTTTTGATGGTTTTATTAATCGTTTACCAAAAAGTGGCCCATTTTACCTGACTTCACCCTACTTTATTTAGTCTATGCACTTAGCCTATGCACTGCAGGGTGCTAAAACGTTATTTTTGCAATGGTTAAAAATGCTGTAAAATGATCATTACTTTGTCTTTATTATTATTATTATTCTAGCAGACACAACTTTCTTCAGATGAGTGTCACTGGTAACTTACCCAGGACAACCGCCGCGAGACTGGCCGCGAGGAACTTATTCTGGGTCACGTGGTACCAGCGGTCCCTCTGATCTTCGTGGGGCAGATCCATCAGAAACTGCCAAGAGACTTCAAAAGCACTGAAGACGACGCGTGAACGGACAAACTCCTGTTGATGTGTGAAGCGTGTGAAGCGAGAGAAATAAAAAACTGTTTTCATTCAAAACCGAATGATGATGTGAGCGCGTGTCTGGAGAATCTACAATGTTTTTATTTAAATCCGAAGGGCGACGACGGAATGGAACGGAACAACAGAACACTGAGGGAGACGATGGAATGGAACGGAGCAACAGAACACTGAGGGAGACGATGGAATGGAACGGAACAACAGAACACTGAGGCGTTCTGTCAGTTAGGATGAGAATCTTTAGTTTTAACCCTCTAGGCTACGCATTATGATGCCATTGGTGTAAAAAATGTTTGGAGTGTTTTTTTTTTTTTTTTTTTTTTAATAAACATAATCTAAAGACATTTTTATAAATTATTATTATCATTATTATTATTTTTAAGTTTTGGGGATTTGTAGGCAACATTGTACCATAAATATTATCTTATACTGTACTACAGGGACCTGGTGGGGGCGTTCACAGACTGGTGCAACAAGAACAACTTGTTGCTTAACACATCAAAGACCAAAGAAATGATTATTGACTTTGGCAGGTCCAAAAGATCCTTCCGGCCTGTGACTGTGGATGGGGTGGACATTGAGAGGGTTCAGTCATACAAGTACCTTGGAGTACACCTTGATGACAGGCTGGACTGGTCCGTACACACAAATTATGTGTACAAAAAGACACAAAGCAGGTTCTTCTTTTTAAGAAGACTCAGGTCTTTTGATGTATGTAATGTAATGCTGCGTATGTTTTATCAGTCTGTCATTTCAAGTGTTACATTCTTTGCTATTGTCTGCTGGGGTAACAACATCAAGGTCAGGGACAGGAACAGACTAGACAGGCTCATCAAAAAATGTAGCTCTGTGATGGGCAGAGCGGAGCTGGTAGAGGCTGTGGTTAAGTGGAGGATGGGGTGTAAGTTGAAGACCATCCTGGGTGACCCCCAACACCCTCTACACAAAACCCTCTCAGGTCAGAGGAGCAGCCGAAGCAAAAGGCTCATCTCCCTGACCTGCAGAACTGAAAGATTTAAGAGATCATTTGTTCCTGCTGCAATCGTTTTATATAACACTTGTTAAAATGTTTTTTGTGTTCATTTTTTTTGTCATTGTTGTGTGAGCTACTGGACTAACTTGAATTTCCCTGCTAGGGATGAATAAAGTATTCTCTATTCTCTAGAAATACCAGTCTCTATACACTTTCACTGGCCTCATCCTCATCTCAATTCTCACTCTCATCTTCCTCATAATAGCCTGAAGTTTGCGTTGCAGCAACCAAAATCAAATTTATTGTAAGGCTCAAAACAAAATTATGATTATTTACTTTTGAACATTAAAATCACACCTAAACACACCCTACCATAATCTCCTATGCAATGTTGATTCCATAATGGTCCACCATTGCAATTTTCTATAATGGTACATTGTTGCCTTCAGGCAACAGGTAGATTTTAACAAGTTTCCATTATTTAATAAGTAAATAAATTGCATGGAACTATTAAAAAATAAATGTTACTAATCTATTAGTGTAAATATTTTTTTCCAGATGAAAAGGGGCCAGGAAGTTATGTTTTCAGACCGTTTTAGTGGAGCAAAATGGCAAACCTGTTTCCTTTGAAAAGGTCTGCAAAAAAGAAGGGTTTCCCATTCAGCTATCAGTTAGGAAATTGTAACACCATGTTAGGTGGTAACAAGTTGTCCAACATGAATCCTTTATGTAGCGCCAGGTTTAACTTTAGTTTTTCTCTCATTGTACCATAAATAGGTTTGAGTTTGTGTATAGGCCAGCATCAGAGACACAGTTATTTAAAAGTGGGGGGCAGGCAGGCATTCGCCACACGCTCAGACTGGCAATTTCCCTGTGCTTGTGCTTGTTTGATGCCTATTCCTGAGAATAAACACGTGGTTCCTCAGTTGTCGTCTGTCCAATTTTGTAGTTCAAACTTTCAAACAGGACGAAGTCTAATGACAACTCATTGAACCTTAACGTGGATCAGGATCACAACAGGATAAATCTGATAGGACCACAAATTCAAAGACTTGTATCACTAGCGCAGGTTGATGGTGGTGGTGTAGTAGCGAGGAATATCAGATTTTATCCCTCAATACTAAAAAGCATTGGTTGCAACGCTACGGCCTCTCTGGTAAACAACAACATCCACAAAAACAATGTTTAATTTTAAAGCTGCAAATAAAATCCTGGATTTACTGTCATGATAATATTCTGTGTATGTATGAACAACCAAAAACAAAACAAAGAAACAGAATTTTCCGGACAGTTTTTTTATTATTATTAAGAAACTCAAATTTAGTTTTCCTTCTCCTGGACGGTCTTTGTTCCACGCAGTCTGCCTGTACGACGGGCAGCGATAAGACCGACCTTGCGACCAGCGGGTGCATCCCTCCTGATTGTTGAGGGCTTGCCAATATGCTGATGGTTACCACCACCGAAGGGATGCTCAACAGGCTGCAGAGAGGAAGAGAGAGGAGGTCAGGATGACGAACTTCAGACAGGGAACAAGACTTTAAAAAAAGAAATCATTCAAGACTTGGTGCTCATGTCAGTGATGGCTCGTTGGGACACAGCTGCCACAAACTGATGCTGTGACCAGTGATTACTAAATTACCTCAGTGGGTCCTGCTTTTAAAAATGGTGAAAACTTCATATAATCTTCTCCAACTAGTCTTCAAATGTCAAATTTGTTAAATCTTTTTTTAACCCTGTAACGCACGGGTGCTGGTTGTGCTACTGGATTTTGGTTTGTACCCGACTCAATTTTCACAAAACATGTCAGTTTCTTTTTGTCAAAACTCAAACTTCAGTTGATTATGATAAAACAGAACAAAACAACTCAATTGCCAAAATAGTTAATCAAAGTCATCTGCACCAAACATTGATCACTGAGCTCAGATATGCAAACAGTGCTTCATATGGTTTTTCCACGTGTACTGAGTTTGTGGGGATTCGGGCAGAGATGCTGCATCGTCTCCTCCACTCTGACACACACAGCTGCTGCGTTTTCTGCTTTTCCAGCACATCAACACACGTTTTCACCCTTTTCCTTTATAAAAAACTGTGAATTATTTAACTCCCTCATTATGAAACCTCCTGTTTCTGCAGACATAGCGAAACACAAACACGTGAAGCTGCTTGATGCGACCCTGCTCATCTATTTTCAAATCGATCCAGCAGTAAAATGATAATTCAGTCGTTTCCCTTTACGATGCTGATGTTCAACTTACGTTCATAGCCACACCACGGACACGTGGCCAGCAGTTCCTCTTTGCCTTGTACTTGTGGTAAGCACGGCCGGCCTTGAGGATGGGCTTGTCGATACGTCCACCTCCAGCGACGACACCTTGAACAGACGGGACAAGAACCGATCAGGTCGAGCACCAATAAAAACGGCTTTTGATGTGTTTAGTGTCCATGTTCTGCTCGTTTGTGACCTGCAAGTTTGTTATTGTGTCTTGTGTAATTAATTTTTGTTTATGTTGGTGTTGTTGCTTAACGTTGCTTCTGTTTTGTCTGTAGCAACTTTATGTTAGCTTGAGTGTGTATGTATGGACTTTTGCATAGTTTTCTGCCTTTTAATCTTTATTCAGATTTAGCCTTCTAATCCTTTAATGTAATATTTGTATGTCTATAACTAAATCATTTTATTCTCTTTCAGGGTGACTACTTAACATCAGTCCAGGGACAGCAGATGTAAAATAGCCTTTTAGCTAATTCTGGCATGTTTACATTTGTTAAAATGTTTTATTTATGTGCACTGTCCCTGATTATTAAACCTTTAAATAAATGAATAAATAAAAACACGCTTCAGTTCAGCAGTCGTAACGGCTCCTTACCGACTACAGCTCTGTTGGCGGAGGCGATGACCTTCTTGGAGCCTGAGGGCAGCTTCACTCTGGACTTCCTGGTCTCGGGGTTGTGGGAGATGACGGTGGCGTAGTTTCCTGAAGCACGGGCCAGCTTGCCTCTGTCGCCGGGCTTCTCCTCCAGGCAGCAGATGATGGTTCCCTCAGGCATCGTCCCGACGGGGAGCACGTTGCCGATGTTCAGCTGAGCTGTGGGATGAAAGATAGTCAGGAACTCAACTCAGTCATATGTTGCCACCCAACAAATATCAATGACTGAACAGCAGAGTATTTTCACCGACAAACCTTAACGTTTCTCTGAAACCCCTGTTTCATTGTCATGCACTTGATGCCACATCTTATGAGCTGGAAAGTCTAAAAACTGGGCCAATTAGGGCTGCAGTACTACTATCAATTCATCTGGCAGAAAACATCAGAAATATCCTTGATCACTCAGCAAAACATCTTGTTTTGTCCAACAACAATAGTCCAATCTGCTAAATATTTAATTCACTATGATGCAGGAGTGATAAAAGCAGCAAATTCTTACATTTGAGAATCTGGGGGGTAATTAAATGTTGAGCATTTGATTTTTAAAAGTCTTAAATGGTGAATCAATATCAAAATATTCTTTTTAAACCAACACAAGAGGGTAAACACAAGAGCCGTAACATATCAAGGCAGCAGAAGCACACACAAAGCCAATGTGGAGACGTGGCAGGTGAATTAAAATCAAAATAGGTCAAAATTCAAACCTTGTCCATATTTTACAGCTGAACTGTCACATGCACCTCGTAACTAAACATGTGATGACTACAGCGCCTACTACGAAAGTGAAAGTAGATTTGTTTTTTTATTTGGCTTTTCTGGTGAATGACGATTCTGACTTGTTCTCCTTTTAGATTCGACAAAGAAAAGATGCAAATTGTCAGATCCGAGACAACGTTTAGACATCATGTCTGGAACAACTGTTTACAAAACTGGACT
Organism: Trachurus japonicus; assembly: GCF_045865225.1. Classification (NCBI taxonomy): domain Eukaryota; kingdom Metazoa; phylum Chordata; class Actinopteri; order Carangiformes; family Carangidae; genus Trachurus; species Trachurus japonicus. The sequence continues at coordinate 23,681,377 of NC_140927.1, forward strand.
TCTTGCTTTCACTTGGTTACAACGACAGACTGAGGACTCAGGCAGCAGTTGTTGCCAAGTAACACAAAGTATGTGACTAAGTTTAAAGATTAAATGAGAGAAACATGTCTGGCCTGTATGTTATATAAATATATCTGATAGTGATGCAAAGGATTGCGACCTCTCAGACTTTATATTACATCATATCAATCACCACAACGCTTAGAAATTCAATAGTTTTGACTCAGGACATTCAGAACCTGGATTTAGTCGCTCCTGAGAAATTAAGTTTGTTAAATCTAAAAGCGCCACAACAAGTAAGATGCAATAAGAATCAACATTTAAACAACCATGAACCACAACAGACTCTCTATCAGCTTCATGTCACGGTCGACAATGATCAATTTAAGTTTGTGGCTTCAGCTCAGACAACCGACTCATCATCGGTTTCCTCTACTTTTCCCGGTATAATGTGGATAATCGGCGTCGCCCTCTTACCCTTCTTGCCGCAGTAGATGAACTGTCCGGTGTGGATGCCCTCGGCGGCGATGAAGAGCTCGGTCCTCTTCTTGAAACGGTATGGGTCACGGAAGGCCACTTTGGCGAGGGGAGCGCCGCGGCCGGGGTCATGGATGATGTCCTGAAGGAGCAGGCGAGAAGACGACAACGTTTACACTCCACATCCAAAAGCAAAAGGTTTCCCCAACGCCGTTAAGTTAACCTAGAGATAAGACAACCCCCCCTTGTTTACCTTCACGATCCCCTTGATGTATCCATGGCGTTCAGCGAAGTCGATGTGGCGGAGTTTAGCGGCACCTTTACGGTGCTTCACGTGGGCTTTGAACACGGAGCCCGCACCTTTTCTCTGTCCCCTGATCACACGTCCCATCGTGTACTGGAAACAGAAAACACTTCATGTTACTTCAGAGTCTCTGCAGCTCAACAACTGAAAATCCACATCTTTTAATAATAATAATAAAAAAAACATTGTTATATTGTCAGATTATCAGTGTAAACCAATAGTGATGTTAGAGCAGTTAATCCAATAACTCATAATATAATATCCTGATACTTTGTGGTTTGAATTACACAACCTTCACATATGAATGAACTAAAACAGTGACACTACAGATTCTCTGATCATTTCCCCCCCACTTTTCTCTCTAATAAAAGGCTTGAATAAACTATTTTACAACTTTATAAATTGCATGTAGGATACAAATGACTTCAACTATCCTCTGAGGAGTGTTGAATGTTTTGAGGCCTTGACAGACATGCTGCCACACATGACAGCTTCTCTTCACTTCTTTCAGTTATTCATTACAATGATTATATTTATCTTGAGCTTCAGACAAAACCTCATCATGTTACAGTGAGGCTGCATGTGCATGTTCAACACAACAACCTGCAGAGGACCAGAGGAAACACTATTTGACTTTAGCACAAACCAAACTGTGTTTATTCCTGAGGCTCCTCAGGAGACTTCAATGTCTCCCAAAGACTTTCAGCTCTGCTAATGACCCTTTCTTTAACAACGTCACATCTTGTACGTAACTTCTAGATCCTTATCCAACTCTGGTTTACCTTATTGTGGTTCAACACCACCCAAACTGCTAAATCGAAACTTGATTAAAGCCCGGTTAGCACAGTTAGCTTAGCCTGCTAGCTCCTGTATTTCACCGCTTAACGCAACGATACAAAGCAGGTGTATTAATATGTCAGAGTCTGAATTAAAAACTGCTATTCGTTTGTGTAAGTTACGGGTATAAACTACATTATCTCCGGTTTTTACAAGCGGCTCACATCGGACACGTTTGCGGCGTGTAGCCTAGCTGCTGTCCGCCCGGCTCAGTCTTTACTGCGCCATCAGCTACTCAACCATTAAAGTGCTTGAAAACAACGGTCTCGCTAAAATACTCGGTTGGTGTTTTTCGCAAACATTCACTGCACATTTTACAACATTGGTTTACAACGGATGACCTGAGAAAATCATGATTTAGAGCAGATTAAGAGAAGATACAAAACGGGGAATGAGGGAGCCATGTCTCCTACCTAACTCCGCTGACGGAAAGAGGAAGAGCAAAAGGAATGGCGCGGGTTTTCTTCCGGCGAAACCGCAGCGGGGGCTCATGGGAGTTGTAGTCAAATAAATAGTATTTTTTTATTTTATTGTATTTATTTATCTATTCTTTAATTATTGATTTATTAACAGTTAAATACAGAACAATAATGTTTAATCCAGGGGTAATATAGTTATATACACAAAGAGTAGGAAAAAAACCCCAAAATAAATCATCAATAATAGGGTGACATCAGGTAAATTGGGCTACTTTTTGATAAATCACTTAGGAAACTAAGAAAAAGCACTGTGTGACACTGAATTATATTTGTGTAGTTAGTATTGACTATTTTTAATATTTTTTTTGTTGAAATGACATAATAAAATATAATTGTTCAAGTCCTATAGCTTTTGAAACATCGGCTGTCCAACATTTTTGAGATGAGCATTGTTCAGGTAAAATGAGCCACCCAAGCAAAACACAGTCATTTCTTCTTCTTTTTTTAAAGTTTAGTTTTGGGCTTTTAGGCCTTTAAGTGATAGGGCAGCTGTAGAGAGACCGAGAGACGGAATGACATGCAGCAAAGGACCACCAGAGGAATCGAACCGGGGCCAAGGACTATAGCCTTTGCATATGGGCACCTGCTCAATCTACTGAGCTAAACAATGCCCCCAAAACACTATCATTTATATATCAAAGGAGGTTAAATCTAAAGCAACTGGACTTAGTTATTTGTCCAGTTGCTTTCAATTTAACCTCCTTTGAGATACTATGACCTGGACAAATGAGAATATGCACAGGCTCATCAATAATATAGCTTACATATAAATAAAATACAAATTTGACCAAAATAGAGTTTGTTTTTAATGCCTTTTGGTTTTCCAGTCCATCAAGAGTGGTGTTATATAGCCTACTGATATAGTTTGTGCAAAAAGTGTTTGAAACTTGGTCGGTCTTTTTTTTTTTTTTTCTTGAGGTGAAATTAAAGCAGAAGTAAGTGATATATTTGTGTTAATATAAGTCTTAAATAGTTATATCTTCCGACAGCAATCACTTACATAGAGTGTTTGGTCTGAAACACGGGTCTCTCAGTCCCTCTGCTCTGCTCTGAGCCGAGGAGAAAACATTTATCGTATCCTACAGTTTTTATCCAATGAGGAGAGAGAACGGCATGCAGGGCTGTGTGTGCAGCCAAGGAACGCCGTGAATGTGGCGACGTAGGGACGAGGACTGTTATGGTGCGTTCATGGAAACTCGTATTTTTCCGACCGTGAAGTGGTACCAGTTCGATCTGGTACGAGTTCACCGGTCGGAAGTTACGAGTGGCCGTTATAGTGACTTTCACCGGTAAAACAGGTCGGAAAAACACGAGTGGGTTGCCTGGAACGCTACAAAGTCGTAAGTTGTGACTTGAAGCTGTAATTTACGATTTTAAAAGCCTGCCTGGAACGCAGCATTAGCGAAAACGACCGGACCACTTACTTCTGCTTTAAAAATCACTAGTGTTATAGTATCTATTATGCGAAGAGAAAGGTCAGAGTTGAAAAACTAAGAATATCAGGTGGTATCGGTGTAAACGCCTACTGTAAACGTTTTATATTAATAGCACCCAGAAGCCCCCGCATTCCCACAGCTTCCCTTAATTGGCTCTACAAGCTTGTTCCCACTTCTATCACATGCAGAGTTTGGAGGTCACCCGTGAATTGGCAAGTGTAATTGAGGAAAATACAAGGGGGGGCAGTCAGAGAATCCGATGTGGAAGGAGGTCCGACAGCCCTGTTTAACTTACAGTAGATTTGGTGAAGTGTGTAGAGGTGAGTCCTCTGCTCAGATCATGAAGAGGGTATGGCAAACACCTGCCATGAAAAGGGGTATTGACCTTGAGCCAGAAGTATTACATGAATACAGTGACCTGTACAATGTGAACATCTATCCTTCTGGATTTCTTGTCCATCCCGATGCGTCTCACCTCGGTGCCAGCCCTGATGCCAAGGTGTACGATCCAACTGAAGTCAAATATCCAAATGTAGACAACATAACAGAGGTGACACATGTTAAGTTTGTTGGTGGCAATACTAAAAAACAACAACAACACAAGTATTTCTGGCAAGTACAAGGCCAGCTGGCCATAACTGGTTTACCATGGTGTGATTTCATAACAACAAAAAATGACCTTACAGTTGAGAGAATTTGGCTTGATGAATCCCTGATTGCTGAAATGAAGGCTAAACTTGATCTATTTCACTTTAACACATACATGGACACATACCTCCAGAAATTCAAATAAATGTAGCCAACAAGTGTGATGGTAGAGTCTTTCTTTGGTTTTTAATTCATGATTTGAAGAAGGCATACACACACACAAACACGTTAATTCATGGAATAACTTTGTAACTTTCACTAAATCATATTACTAGTTATTGTCATTAATGTAATTTTTACTAAATCATATTACTGCTACTACTTACCAAATTGTGCGATGGTGGTATAGTGGTGGTGAACATAGCTGCCTTCCAAGCAGTTGACTATCTATCTATCTAAAAAAACAAAAAAACAAATTTCCCAGCTTGGGTTCAATTAAGTATATCTATCTGTTGTAAAAAATACAATTCATTTGTAAAATATATGTGAAGTACTTAAACTCTATGTATGTATGTATGTATGTATGTATGTATGTATGTATGTATGTATGTATGTATGTATGTATGTATGTATGTATGTATGTATGTATGTATGTATATGGACGCAATTAGGAGCTGTGTATGATACTGATAAAAAAACCGAACTAAACTGTAAAATGTGTAAACATAACAAAATCATTATTGAACATTCAATAAACACTTGTTTAATGTTCAAATCTAATGTTCTTGTGCTTCTTACTAATGTTTCACACATCACCCTTCATAAGGGACCTTGATAGTTGGACATTAAACAACAAGTTGCCCACAGCTGGTTGACAGAGCCCGAGAGGGTCAAAGGAACGGTTGTGTCCCAGATGTGATACTCATTCACCCTTCTGATGGCCCGCTCCACCAAGACCCTTAGTCGGGCGATGCTCTGGGTTTTTTCGGCGTCCTCTCTGCTGAACCCGGTGCCTGTTATGAGGGTCGCCCCAACTTCAGACAGCATCTGGTCGCTGACAAAGCCATTGTCAGCCACGCATGCATCTCCAGGCTCAAGGAGGCTGAGGATCCCTGACTGCCGTGTGATTTCCCTGTCTGATATTGAGCCAGTGAACAGCTTTGAGATGAAGGTAATTACACCACATGGGGAAACGCCAATCAGACCTTTGAAGGTGTTGGTGGTGGTGAGTGATGATGATGGTGCTTCACATCCGATCTCTGTACAGTCCAGAACCACTCGCACATTTGGACAGCACTGTGCAAGCTTTGGTGGCATTGTTGCTTGCACCTGTTCCCTCTCCATCCAAATTGGCACTGACCCCAAAAGAATGTATAGATAATTTGCCCATGTGATGATAACTCTGCTCACTGTAGGGGGACTGACGCCAAAGATGTCAGCAATCATTTTCTCCTTCAAACCAACGGCAACTCGACAGCAGTAGAGAAAGAGTTGATCCACAAGTGTCAGCTTACTGTTAACGCTCATCGGTTTCTCTGGTGCCATCATGGCTTCATCACTGGTCCTCTGGGCTCTGCTCCAATACACTCGCCTGGAAGCTGAGGGGGCGACGGATTCCCAAAACGACCAAAACACTTTCTCAGACGGAAACCGGGTGTAGAATCTGAACTCCTCGTCGGTCGCACAGTACCTGAGTGCAAGAACAACTCTGTCATTTGCAACTTGTTCTAAATGCAGATAAAACACAACTTATGTTTTTCACTAATTCTAAATCAGCAAGATCAAGTCAGTCTGTCATTGTCACCAGTAATGGTCAAGAAAATGAACTTGTGTCTACTTTTAAATATCTGGGGTTTTTGATTGATGACCACTTGTCTTTTAAGGCACATATTCAGTATACTGTAAAGAAGCTGAAGCTTTTACTTGGATTTTATTTTAGAAATAAGTCTTGCTTTTCTTTTAATTCAATTTTAATTTATTTAAAAGGGACAATGTACAGTTAAAACATAAATGTTGCCATTTGATGCACTATACCAGATTATAGCTTTAAGCTAATTTGCATCTGTAGTCCCTTGGCAGGTCACAAAAATACAACACAGTAACAAGACAGATTAAACAGTATACAGGGATAAAACACCACAGCAACATGGCTACACACGTCTGCGTGCAACTCCCCCCACCTCCCTCATCCCACCCACGCCCACACCCACACACACAAAAGGAAGTCTAAGGACCAAATTAGTGGTTGCAGAGCTGAGCAGCTTTTAACAGATTTTTTAGGTTAGATTTGAAAACTCTGAGAGAGCTACTGCTCCTTACGGCGTCAGGTAAGGTATTCCACTGGTTTGTGGCTCTTACAGAAAAAGCAGATTGCCCCGCTACAGTGCGGCGAAATGGTATGGTACAATCTCGTATGGAGGATATTCTAGTGGATCTGATGGAATTTGACGAGCGAGCGTGGACAAAAACACATAATGGCTGTGGGGCCAAACCATTTAAAATTTTATAGACCATACACAAATTGGCGAATAACCTAAAATTCTCAAAGCTCAATAACTCATGTTTCTCAAGTATCCTACAATGATGATAACGAATTGGCTTTTTGTCCAGTGTTTTTAAAGTTTGTTTGTATAAAGACTCCAGAGGTCTCAAAGTAGATTCACCAGCCTGCCCCCAGCAGGTGATACAATATGACATGCGGGACAGAATCATGGCGTGCATAAATATCTTGGCTGCATCCAGAGAGAGACAATTTCTGATGTGTTTAAAATTAACTAAATTGCATTTTATGGTTTTAACCATTTTTTTTGACATGTTTCTTAAAATTTAAATTTGGATCCAGAAACACGCCAAGATATTTAAATTCAGTAACTATATCAATTTGTTCACCTTTAATGAGAATCTCAACATCAGGGATTTGTACCATGGTTTTAGAAAAAAACATACATTTTGTTTTGTTTACATTTAAACTCAAACATGATTGATCAAGCCAAAGAGTGATTCTCTCCAGTGCAGTTGTTAACTTAGCAGCTGCTAAGTCAGCTGTTTTAGCATGTACATGAACAACAGTGTCATCTGCGTACATCTGCAGATCGACATTTAGGGTGAAACAGAAACTGGTGGAGTCGACCTTTCTTCCGATTATTGATTACGGTGATGTGTTATATATGAATGCCTCCATTCAATGCCTCCACATGTTGGATAGTGTGTATCATGGTGCTCTTAGGTTTATTACAAACTGTGGAGCTCTAACTCATCATTGTGTCTTGTACAGTAAAGTAAATTGGCCATCTTTATATGTGCGCAGGCTCGGCCATTGGTATGTGCTGATTTACAAGGCCATTCTTGAGATGATTCCATCTTATTTATCATCCCTTCTAATCTTGACTAACAGGGCCTACAGTCTCCGCTCTCAGGACTTTTTGTCATTTTACTGTTCCTAAGGTGAGAACAGAAATGGGGAAGAAAGCTTTTAGATTATCTGCTCCGAGTACATGGAACAGTTTGCAGTCAGAGCTTAAACTCCAAAGTCTGGTGTCTCTGAATGTATTCAAGTCCATGATAAATTCCATCACATCCAGGCTTCAGGAGTGCAAATGTTTGACTAATCTTGTAAATTATTTTAACTAATTTTAAAAATTCAATTTTGTTTTTTGTTTTGTTTGTTCGTTTGTTTTATGTTTTTAATTAAAGCAGAAGTAAGTGATATATTTGTGTTAATATAAGTCTTAAATAGTTATATCTTCCGACAGCAATCACTTACGTAAAGTGTTTGGACCGAAACACGGGTCTCTCAGTCCCTCTGCTCTGCTCTGAGCCGAGGAGAAAACTTTTCTCGTATCCTACAGTTTTTATCCAATGAGGAGAGAGAACGGCATGCAGGGCTGTGTGTGCAGCCAAGGGATGCGCGTGAATGTGGTGACGTAGGGACGAGGACTGTTATGGTGCGTTCAAGGAAACTCGTAACTCGTGTTTTTCCGACCTGTGAAGTCGTACCAGTTCGATCTGGTACGAGTTCACCGGTCGGAAGTTACGAGTGGCCGTTATAGTGACTTTCACAGGTAAAACAGGTCGGAAAAACACGAGTGGGTTGCCTGAAACGCTACAAGGTCCTAAGTTGTGACTTGAAGCTGTAATTTACGGTTTCAAAAGCCTGTCTGGAACGCAGCATTAGCCAAAACGACCGGATCGCTTACTTCTGCTTTAATGTGACTATGTGTTGAAACTATGTGCTGTCATTCTTGGCCAGGTCTCTCTTGCAAAAGAGATCTTGGATCTCAATGGGACAAACCTGGTTAAATAAATAAAAAAAAAGAAAAAAAAAGTACCTGTTGATGTGAGGTGCACATCTCCTGACCTTAGCTTCCAGATGATGCCTGAAGGTTTCGGCAGCAGTAGCAGCAGCATCAGCAGCATCCACAACACCTGGTGCAGAGTCGCGGCCGTAGTTGTAATCTGTGGCTGGTTCTCGATCGTCTTTCACGGTCTCGGTAGGCTGTTCGTCCTCCCCCTCCTCCTCCTCCTCCTCCTCCTCCTCCTCCTCCACAACTGAGCCGCTAGCACTAGCCTCAGCCTCTTTGCACGAATCCACACTTGCTCCAACAAGGCGTCCAACAACATTATCCCGTTCACGAACTAACTGGCGATAAATCTGCTTCTTCCCCCATCTGTTCCAAGGAAACTGGGTGGGTGTAGCACCGGTTTTTAGCCTCCTCAGTCCACTTTTCGAGATGTATTTGCTGTCCTCGTCAAAGTGTAGACTACAAACAAACGTGCTACCCCGGAGAATATTAAAATTAGGCCCCTCAGCTCTCCTTATCGACCTTACCCAAGACTTGCGGAGGAGTTCGTCTTTTGGGAAATCGTGAAAACTAAGGTACGGCTGTCTTTGTTTCGATGTTGAGCAGCCCGGCACACTACAATAACACCGGCGAGTGGAGGCGGCCATAGCTTATCCTGTAACCAGGGTGACTATCGGAAGTGGGTGTACACTGCTCCAGACTGCTCCAAAGACGGTTTATAAACCCCGCATGAATGACGAGTCAGCTTCCACATGCCACGTGGGCTTCTGCACAGCCACGCCCCTTTAGGGAGACGAGAGGCAGCCTTGAGTTGACTCCAATGGGAAAATTGAACGTGAACACAGATTATGGCCGATCCTTTCGCCCCACAGTCACTGAAGTAAAAATTTGAACTCATTTTCCACAAGCCACATCTCTTCTGAACATTTTGACACAAAAATGGCAATTTTCAGACGGACACATCGGGAGAAAAGAACTTTGTTCACGACCTGTCTCTGTCTCAACAACACACTCTCGCGAGATTTGGCACAGATCTCCTAGGCAACTCAGACAAACGGCCGCGAACTCCCGTGAAAATTAGATATTATATCAAAGATATTCAATAAAAAGTTTATAAACCGTCTTTGATTATATCATATTATATTATATTATTTACCAATTTACCGCTGCAAATCAGCAAATAATAATTGTTTTGATTGATCAATTATTTGTGTTTTACATTCAAACCTCTTGTTTGTAAAAGTCTGAACTCCATATTCACTAGAAACATGGTTGAAGTCTGTGGGAGCCTCCTTTCATAGTAAGACAGACAGACTATTATCAGCTGTCAAGATGTTGCCCACACATAAATAAACTACAAATCATTTAAATGTGAGTTTTTTCATTTTTCCTCAGAAAAAATTCAATTGCAGGAGTTCAAGACTTGTTTTATGTGCTCTTGGAGTTTGGATTTGGAGTTGTTGAAAAGGCATCGCTCTCAAAGTAACTCAATGGTGCCATCTGCTGGGTTAACACGGTTAACACATATTTGAATGTAATGATAAGGACCGGAATTTATGGGCATCTATTATATTTTAAAATATAGGCTGCTGGAGATTTATTTTAGTGTTTGACAAATTGAAAATTAAAAATGAACTAAAGCAAATTAAAAGTATATGTAAACAAAGGTGAAAACAAGTAAGTATTGCTGGGCACATACTTGATATAGCCTAATATTATTAATAGATGCAATACAAATGCAAGATTGTTGCTATTAAACACTTCTAATAATGAATATAGTTCAGTTGTTAAATTATGAAGCCCATGTGTTGCCCCATGTTCAAGAAAGTTGGAGATTTTTAAAAAATTATAAAAAAAAAAAAAAAAAAAAAAAAAAAACCGTCAGCCCCTGCGACACCGCCCAGGTGACCCCATTAGCATTACGTGACTCCATTAGCATGATGTGACCGTGAGCTCGACTCGATACGGTCGTAAATAACACAACTGTTTGTGAACTTGTTTTTGGATAATATTTCTGGATTAAGAGCGGCTTTCGGTGAGTCATTGTATTTTATTTTGTCATTTATTTGCATGAATTTGTCATGAAACTTGCCTCTAACGTCTACGACTGTTTCTGTCGGTCGGTAGCGAGCCTCGTTAAACGAGCTAATTTACCTGAAAGTAAGTTAGTTAGCTGAGCTAGCTTCAACAAACTTTTTTTCGGTTGACGTCTCAGGACCAGTAGCTGCCGTTAGTAAGTTTATTACTAACTATTCCCGTAATCTGCCGTGAAACATTTGTCAAAACCAAACTTTTATTACAGAAGTTTTTTTTTTTCGTTGGGTCGCGTTAGCTAACATTTCGCCTGCTAATTAGCTAATGATGGAGCTGGTTTTAGCCGCCGTCGGTCGGTGGCTAAGAGCTGGTGTCACCTCGGCTACAAACCACTGAAAAATTAACCGTTTATGTTATCCTAGGTTGGAAGTGGCAAACTAAATGAAAAGCATTTAAATTGTTGTTGTTTATGTTAATTCAGCTTGTCCTATTACTAGCCTCATTTTCCTGAGGTGAGGCTGGAGCACTTTCAGGTGTGTCGTTGTAAAACCTTCATACTCCTTCAGCTGCGTAGGCTGAATTGAAAGCGGCGTGTATGTAAATTACGCCAAAACTAACTGAATGACATGGAGAGTAATGCAAACGAACTGCTTAGTAGCTCCTGAGAAATTCATAGCATCATTTGTGCACAGTGTTGATATGATACTTACATTCTGGCTCGGTTAAGTCCGTGTATGTGGATCCACACGCAGTAAAACAGTCAGTTTTATAATGTTAACGTTACACCACTTGATTTGTTTGAAGTATGCGATTGAAAGATATCGGTGGAAAACTGAATTAAGAGCCCACAAATTTAAAAAAAAAAACCTGGTATAGTTCCTCCCTCTCCTACATTACACGAGCTTTAATATTATTTTTGGATGAAAAACGTACTGGTTTAGTTGTGAAATCATTAGTAGACCCTGCCTGTTAACTTGGCCTTGCTTGTTTGAGAAACACGTCGCACTGATCCGGTCCGAGGACTGGTTTGTGGCGAAGTACAATAGACTTGTGCTAAAATATTCCTGAATTTCCTTTTGAAGAGTAACAACCTGTCCATTAATGTCCATAAGGCTCTCAGATGTATTTTTAATAAATGTCTATCACTCTATTCTTTTAAAATAGACGTTCAGTTTAGATGAGTGAGTTGATGTTTGTGACGTTTTTGATTCCTACTGGAGCAGAGCGTGTCACGTGACCAGGAAGTAGCGTCTCTCTCCACGTGTTGCAATGTTTATATCGTTAAAATAACACATTTGTAGCGGTTTTCTGTTAGTTTAATCCACAGTTATGTGTGCAGAGTTTTATTTTAATCCCATTGAGTGATGTTGTAAATGGAACATAATTCAACCCGTCAGTGAGCGGGACTACGCCGAGAACCAGGCTGTTGCCTCCGACAGTTTACCGGTATCGCTTCTCGGCCTTTTGGCTAAGATCAAGTGTAGTATCTGTTCTTATCAGTTTAATATCTGATACGTCCCCTACCCGGGGACCATATATTAAATTGATTTTTGGAACAGGGAGATGGAATAGGGGCTTGCTCCGTCCACTCCACGCATCGACCTGGTATTGCAGTACCTCCAGGAACGGTGCACCCCCCTCTCAATGTGAAAAAAAAAAGATCTGAAAAAATATGCAGTTACGAGTAACATTTCTGATCATTATGAACAGTAGCAGAGTAAGAATTTGTTATTTAACGTCGTATGTCTTATAAATGCCCATCACTAGGTTCTTTTTAAATAGACGTTCAGTTTAGATGAGTGAGTTGATGGCGGTGACGTTCTTGATTTATATTGGCGGAGAGCTGGTCACATGACCAGGAAGTAGCGTCTCTCTGCACGTGTTGCAATGTTTATATCGTTAAAATATCACATTTGTACCTGTTTTCTGTTGGTTTAATCCGCAGTTATTTGTGCAGAGTTTTATTTCAGTCCCATTGAGTGATGTTGTAACTAGAAAATAATTAAACCCGTCAGTGAGCGGGACTACGCTGAGATCCAGGCTGTTGCCTCCGACAGTTTACAGGCATCGCTTCTCGGCCTTTTGGCTAAGATCAAGTGTAGTATCTGTTCTTATCAGTTTAATATCTGATACGTCCCCTACCCGGGGACCATATATTAAATTGATTTTTGGAACAGGGAGATGGAATAGGGGCTTGCTCCGTCCACTCCACGCATCGACCTGGTATTGCAGTACCTCCAGGAACGGTGCACCCCCCTCTCAATGTGAAAAAAAATACAATCTCTGATAGAGAAACCAATTTGAAGACATCTCTGAGTGATGATGAAATTGCTATATTATATCCTTCTAACATACCCTTAGAATAAACACAACTCTCTGTAGGTTTTGTGAGTTGGTGTCTGCAGTATATTCAGTTATTTTATTTAAAAGAGAGCATGTGAGTGTTAACTGTCTGTGACATGTCCTTAGCTTATTCACTTCACCTCACTCTTTGGTGAATTGATTTTTTTTGTGGTGCCTCTCATCCCAGTTTTGATGGCATAATACTTAATAAGAGTGACTTGCATGTTATTGTGTAAATGTGTCAAAGCGAGACAGGTAGAAAAGAAATAAGTATTGGGTATAGTACAGTACTTTCTTCTCCAATATGGCAGTGGTATTTAGCTTTATTGAACATGGAAATTAAATGACTTTTTTTTTTGTCTGATTTGTTCCCTCAGCTCATTCTCCATCATTGAAAATCCACTCTGCACAATTGTGGCTACTGCTGCTGCCTCCCAGTCTGCTTTCCCATTATGAAGCAAAACAAAGGTAAATACATGTACAATTTTTATGCCATTATCTTTGTTGTGAGTTGCATACAGAGAAGTATTTGTGACATGGTGCTGTTGCCACTATTGCCCAATAGGTGGCAGTAGTAGGAAAGTCACTTACCCACTGCCAGCAAACAAAGAACCAGGAAGTGGTTGTAAAATAGGAGGGAGAATGTACTTGAAGAGTTTATTACACTTTTCTTTGAATTGTAAACGTGGATCAAACACAGTTTTTTACATTTTGCTATAGCTTTAGCTGAAGTGAACTTGCAGTTGGACTCTTTTTCATTTTTAGATGGCAAATAAGATGAAATTAATGGTTTTAGGACAGCCTTTGCTGTGTAAACACTGCAATGCATGATGGGTAATATAGACACACGGTCTCAAATAAAATGTATATGAATCAATAGTATTTGTCAGCCTTTATGCCAAAAAGTATTGTACATAATGAATAACTGTAGATTTACAGTCCCCTGTTGCCCCTTGTTCTGGTAATGTGTAGTTTGTCTGCACCATGGGTCAGTGTGGTTTGTCAGTGAGTGACTCCCCCGTCTGTGACCTGTACAACTCATACTTACCTGGCAGGGGAGATACCATGATCAAGAAGGTGGTTCACCCAGGGCGAGGCTCAGCCATTGCACTCCGGTTGTGCTGACCCCTGCGAGCGGGGGTGCACCGCACGGGAGTGAAAGCGAGGGGGGTGCCGATAGGGCGAAAGAGTCTACAACAGGTGTGGGAGGTGAGTGGGGGAGGCGATTGCGCCAGGTGTGGGAGTCGTGTTGCATAATGAGCAGCACGAGGCAGAACTGCACCCACTAGAGGACAAAGAGGTTTCTTCAGGGAATGATGACTGTGGGAATGTTGTGTGCTGAGGGAAATGGGGAGGGGAGGGGAGGGAAAGTTCTTCTGTGCACCGGAGGCCCTCGCTCTCTGCTTTGCAGAAGGCCCGAAGCCGAAGCCCTCGAAGAGCGCCTCGACACTCGCCGCCGGGTAAATGTCTTGCTGGGTTAGGGTTAGTTAATGTGTTGAGATGATGATGATGAATAAATAAGGAGCCACTTCTTTGTGGCAAGACAGAAACTGCAATAGTTTTTGTTGATTTTCAGTACATTTTAGCATCACAGGATGTTAAGGAGTCCCTGATGTGAGGGAGTTTATGAGGTTGAATTTTGAGACCATGGGCCAGACCTTTTTTTTTTTTTTTTTGATGTGTTACATATTTCTTACTACGCAGACTATACTCACTTGCTGGTGAGGATGGCGGGGAACATGGCTCGGTGAGCCTCACTGAGCTTGGACAGCTTGTTTTCAAAACATTAAACCTTGATTTTCTCTACTTTCAGTTCCTTCCAGGGAGCCAACTCTGCTCTCCAGCCATGTGCTCTCCTAACAAAGACTGTTGGAGTAATTACAACTATACTTAACCTTTAAAAAACATCCCTAAAGTTACATTTTGTGGCGTGTGGTGGAAATGACTGAGACCTCAAGGGACAGGTGTTCTTTTTATCAAAAAAGACATAAAACACTAATATATCTTACAATACATGATACATTTCATTAAAATAGGGATTTATGTACCACTTGTCTCTAAAGTTACTATTAGATCACAATTAAATTCAACATTAAGAGGGATTGAATGTCACAAATCTGGGCCAGGGACAATGGGAATATAGTTAAAACAATACATATAAACCTATGATTTATATAGTAAAATTAATAAGTTATCTATAATTAATTTTTTCAAAGTTCCTCTTGATGTCATGTAAGTGTGCCAAAAATAAAAAACAAGAAATGTGTTTCAGTTTTTGTTATATCTGCCAGGGACACAAATTTGCCTGTAGTTGAAGAATGACCAGACAGAGTGTACACAGGCCAGATAAGTACAGAGAGTCCAGTGACTGTCCAGAAAGTAGTTAGGAGCATGTTTGTGGTGATTTGTAGTCGATAAATCTGATATAAATCACTTCCTGCAGATTATGTAGAGATCATGTAGGCCTACCTACATGATTTGTGACTCGTGGTGCGGACAGGGGGCAGTAAATCTACAATAACACAAATACTATTCTTCAGTATATATTATTATTTTATTCGAATATCCATCAACAGGGTATATACAGGAATCTTGAACTTGTTGACCAAGCAGCGACCAAGTCACCTCCCGTCTTGGTCCACCTCACCATCACCTCCATTTCCTCGTTCGTATAGTGGACAGTATCTCCGCCTGTCACACCGCATGCATGCGCAGGTTCACGCCGGGAGGGGGGGGGGGGTATGGAGGAGAGCCGAAAGGAGTGAGCCTCCTCTCTTCCCGACGCCTGGTGTTAAAATACATCACACACTAAGGTTAGAACAACATCTATGCTGATAGCGTAGCATAAAAGTACACCTGGATGTGCATTTACAGGCGCCATCGATGAGGTGTGGGCAAGCGACACCCAGAGTGCATCCACAAGCTGTGACCTGTACAACTCATACTTACCTGGCAGGGGAGATACCATGATCAAGAAGGTGGTTCACCCAGGGCGAGGCTCAGCCATTGCACACCGGCTGTGCTGACCCCTGCGAATTCCCCAAATGTGGGAATCTCGACTGCATAATTTCTGGTAGTGGGGGACTGCGTTCGCGCTCTCCCCTGATAAAATGTGAAAAATAAAAAACATCCTGAACTGATTAGACAATAACAGTTAACTCCTGTAGAGGGACTATGACACATCAGTGTATTTAATTCCATTTTGGATGTTGTTGTGCTGTTGCTCTTGGTTTGCTGTAACAATACAGATGTGGACGATGACTGTCATTAAATGAAGAATCTGGTAATCTCATTGATTTAAGTTTAGTGATGCCCCTTCTTATAGGTGTTTTTGAACTCTCCTGGATGTGGCAGTTCACAGCAAATGAATGAAGTATTTGCTGAGTTAATATCAGTTATTCTGTGGTTGTTGAATTGAATATCAAGGATGTGTTGAATGGTGCAGTTAGCTCTTTTCTCCACCAGAGACCCCTCAGAGAAAAAGGCAAAAACACCTCTGGAAAGGAGCAGAGGGTTTTTTGCTTCTTTCCCATTGGAGGAGAGTGTGTCACAATACCAGAAAGTTGTGTCTCACTCCATGTTTCTATTGTTAAAATAACACATTTATGCAGGGCTTGACGCTAAGCTTTTTTCCAAGTAGCACTGTGCTACCATGCTGAAAAATTTAGTAGCACACAACATTTTTTAGTAGCACAATAAAAATTTTGTAGTTTTGGTGAAAATATCATTTTCAAACAAATAAAGTAGATTTAGCCTATAATTCTAACCCTGTAGACTAATTTTTAATGTTTTAACTGGCTCTTTGCCTTAACAAAAATCAGGAAAGACAAACAATGCAAATATGTGTGAGAAAATAGAATATTTATTACAACCAATATTAGTTTTTAGTTTTACGCTGTATGTGTGTGCCTGTGGCCTGGGGGTGGGGGTATTGATGAGCAGTGAACCTATATTTCCCTCAGTATAAAAAGCTGAACATTACATACAGGGCTCTATACTACACTAAGATTTTTTAGGAGCACAATGAAAAATGTTGTAGCAGGCTGTTTAAGCCTTAAATAAGGCTGAGGGTCCAACATGACCCATTTTTACATTTGAGAACAGTAAAAACACCAAACATTTTTCCTCAACAACCTGTCACACAAGCAGCTCCATGTTGCCCCTGTGTGATGTTCAGGGACAGGTCAGACAGGGAGCTTTGAGGTTGAAGTTTATATGAATGTTGCACTGTGAGACTGTGACCACATGTCAGCTGTTCTCACCGCGACAAGCGGGTTTTTTTTTTTGATAGCTCCGCGGTAGCCTCGGAGGCCACGTACCACCTAAGGGCTTCCTTCACCTGGGGCAGAGCTCCGTGTGAAACAGTAGGAGAGACACAGCCCGAGACCGTGTACCGGAGGAAGAGGCAGGTCGAACGTGCACGGAAAAAAAGCGCTTCGCACCGAATGTGCGCTGCTACGGTGTCGCCTTGGCGTGCATGACGCGCGTCTACCTTGAAAGTAATGTGCGGAAAAGACGTTACATCTGAACGGCCCCGATGCACACAAGCTTTAATCAATGCGGCGGCCAAAATCACCAAACAGGCAGGGGGGGCGGGGCGGGGGGGATACTGCTCACGTTAAACAGCATGCAAAGCGGTGCATGCAGTTTCTGTCCGAGTCGCACTGATGCGACTGAATGCAATTTTTTATTCGCACGGGCTATTATCAACTCGCAAATGCGAGCAAAACTGTCGCACTGTCGAGCCCTGATTTATGGCAGTTTTCTGTTAGTTAATTCCCCAGCTCTGTGTGCAGAGTTTTATTTCAGTCCCATTGAGTGATGTTGTAACTGGAACATAATTTAACCCGTCAGTGAGCAGGACTACGCAGAGAACCAGCCTGTTGCCTCCGACAGTTTACTGGCATCGCTTCTCGGCCTTTTGGCTAAGATCAAGTGTAGTATCTGTTCTTATCAGTTTAATATCTGATACGTCCCCTACCCGGGGACCATATATTAAATTGATTTTTGGAACAGGGAGATGGAATAGGGGCTTGCTCCGTCCACTCCACGCATCGACCTGGTATTGCAGTACCTCCAGGAACGGTGCACCCCCCTCTCAATGTGGAAAAATAACTCTAATAGAGCAACAAATTAAACATGGCTTCTCTGACAATGCACTTGGTATTTTGTCATACTCCACTGTGCAAGCGTTGTTTCAAAAGCTTGGCATATCATTGTCGTTTCCCCTGGTTATCTGAATTATTTCTTCTTGTGAGTTGCATAAAGGAAACTTTAGATAAACAGTGTTGTTCCCAGTACAGGTCTATAGGTGGCAGCAGCAGGGAAGTCAGCTGCCCATCCCCCGTGAACAAAGACACATGACTCATGTGAGAGGGAAAATGTGGTTTGAAAGTTTCAGTGCTTTTCTTTAAATATAAATTGTAGATTAAAGGAACTCACTTGCTGTCTGCTTTTATCTTTGGCTCAGTTGAATCTCCAGTTGAATTGTTGCTCATAATAAGGATGTAAAACAGAAAAAGTAGATGACTCTAGGTCAGTCTTTGTTGTGTAAATACAGCAATGCATGATGGTCATCTTAGGCACCATGGGTCAGTGTGGTTTGTCAGTGAGTGACTCCCCCGTCTGTGACCTGTACAACTCATACTTACCTGGCAGGGGAGATACCATGATCAAGAAGGTGGTTCACCCAGGGCGAGGCTCAGCCATTGCACTCCGGTTGTGCTGACCCCTGCGAATTCCCCAAATGTGGGAATCTCGACTGCATAATTTCTGGTAGTGGGGGACTGCGTTCGCGCTCTCCCCTGATAAAATGTGAAAAATAAAAAACATCCTGAACTGATTAGACAATAACAGTTAACTCCTGTAGAGGGACTACGACACATCAGTGTATTTAACTCCATTTTGGATGTTGTTGTGCTGTTGCTCTTGGTTTGCTGTAACAATACAGATGTGGACGATGACTGTCATTAAATGAAGAATCTGGTAATCTCATTGATTTAAGTTTAGTGATGCCCCTTCTTATAGGTGTTTTTGAACTCTCCTGGATGTGGCAGTTCACAGCAAATGAAGTATTTGCTGAGTTAATATCAGTTATTCTGTGGTGGTTAAATTGAATATCAAGGATGTGTTGAATGGTGCAGTTAGCTCTTTTCTCCACCAGAGACCCCTCAGAGAAAAAGGCAAAAACACCTCTGGAAAGGAGCAGAGGGTTTTTTGCTTCTTTCCCATTGGAGGAGAGTGTGTCACAATACCAGAAAGTTGTGTCTCACTCCATGTTTCTATTGTTAAAATAACACATTTGTGGCAGTTTTCTGTTAGTTAATTCCCCAGCTCTGTGTGCAGAGTTTTATTTCAGTCCCATTGAGTGATGTTGTAACTGGAACATAATTCAACCCGTCAGTGAGTGGGACTACGCAGAGAACCAGCCTGTTGCCTCCGACAGTTTACTGGCATCGCTTCTCGGCCTTTTGGCTAAGATCAAGTGTAGTATCTGTTCTTATCAGTTTAATATCTGATACGTCCCCTACCCGGGGACCATATATTAAATTGATTTTTGGAACAGGGAGATGGAATAGGGGCTTGCTCCGTCCACTCCACGCATCGACCTGGTATTGCAGTACCTCCAGGAACGGTGCACCCCCCTCTCAATGTGGAAAAATAACTCTTATAAAGCAATAAATTAAACATGGCTTCTCTGACAATGCACTTGGTCTTTTGTCATACTCCACTGTGCAAGCGTTGTTTCAAAAGCTTGGCATATCATTGTCGTTTCCCCTGGTTATCTGAATTATTTCTTCTTGTGAGTTGCATAAAGGAAACTTTAGATAAACAGTGTTGTTCCCAGTACAGGTCTATAGGTGGCAGCAGCAGGGAAGTCAGCTGCCCATCCCCCGTGAACAAAGACACATGACTCATGTGAGAGGGAAAATGTGGTTTGAAAGTTTCAGTGCTTTTCTTTAAATATAAATTGTAGATTAAAGGAACTCACTTGCTGTCTGCTTTTATCTTTGGCTCAGTTGAATCTCCAGTTGAATTGTTGCTCATAATAAGGATGTAAAACAGAAAAAGTAGATGACTCTAGGTCAGTCTTTGTTGTGTAAATCCAGCAATGCATGATGGTCATCTTAGGCACCATGGGTCAGTGTGGTTTGTCAGTGAGTGACTCCCCCGTCTGTGACCTGTACAACTCATACTTACCTGGCAGGGGAGATACCATGATCAAGAAGGTGGTTCACCCAGGGCGAGGCTCAGCCATTGCACTCTGGTTGTGCTGACCCCTATTCGCAGACGTCCTGTCTACGGTAGTGCAATTGTCTATGGTGACTGTAGACAATTGCGCCGTGTGATTGGTCGAGCCGACCGTAGACTCCCAATCGCTGTACGATCTGACCGTAGACAGACCAGTCACGCGTCAGCACTAGGGGTGTCACGATTCTCCAAATCCTCGATTCGATTTGATTTTCGATCTTAGGGTCACGATTCGATTCGATTCTCGATTTTTTTTCTTTTTCTTACAGCACAGACGCCTATGCTATTTTCAGACTAGTCTAGTCTACGATCATTGGTTTTATTCATCAAATTTTGTACAGTAAATCTTATTTCAAAAGATGGGCTACATATAAGTGATGCAATTTCCATAATGTATCACATTAGGCACTAATGGTCACATTTAAATAATTTCTTTACAATATAAAGGTAACATGCCCCCAAAAATCATGATCCAGGGGCCAAAATTGCCCCCTAGGTTTTGAAACAAATATATTTATATCTGTACATTATCATAATTTTATTTTCATTAATTTACCGTTGTGTCTCATTATTCTCCTGATGTCGGCTTAATGTAAACGAGATTGCGCTGATACGGAGAGTCATGTGACAGACAGCGGGGCAGAGCTGCAGTGCAGCGCTGCCATAACCCGTTACGCAAATACCGCCATTTTTGACATCCCGCAATGCATTGTGGGTATGCACCGATGCACTCTGGGATTGAAAGCGTCCAAACAACACCGCAGCACCGTGCTCCGCGGCTTTGACAGACGGGCTACGGCCGCAATGGACACAGAAGTTAACTTTAGTAATATGACGGTTAGTCATAAATGTAAACGGAATCAAAATAAAACTAGTGAAACTAGTAAATCAACTTGGAGCACGAGCGTTTATAAGAACCAGGCGCATATTTGCAACAGGCTACTTATTTTTGCAATGACCAGCACCCATTATGCACAGAACAAGGAGGTCACTGCAGGAACACTGGAACAAAACTACTTTAACCCCCGACATATCTTTATTGACATCAGACAATAAATACGACAGCTTGTCTGTGTTACCACGACACAAGGAGCTGATCAGAGTAGGGGTGTCAACGTTTACAATTTTTTTTGTGTCTAACAAAGGCTTTTTATTTATTATTAATTTCAAACAATTCTTATGCTCAGCACAGAAAATCTATAATATAATCTCTGTTGTTGTTACTGTTCAAAAGAGTCAGAATAGAAGGAAGGGTCGGATCGAGAGCAGCATTCATTTACAAGTTTAATCTGCACCAATAGCCCACACCTTTTCTGAATAAATGTACGGCCACAGCTTAGGCTACCGGCTCTTCCCTTGGCTCAGTCATCGGACCGGGCACGACCGGACAGGTTCGGATCGAAAACATTTACTACCAGGGTTTTTTCTGAATTATAAATATTGCGTTTGTACGGAGGGAGAGATCAGCTGATCCGCTGCTGTTTACTTTCTCTCTGAGCGTCTCCGCCTGCAGATGTTCAGCTGAGGGAATACACTGCTCATCTGTTGAGCTGAGCGTCAGCAGCAAGTTGATAACCAGCTTCGTACCGTGTTAACTCGGACCGGGGCTTGAGGTTTTGTTAAGCTGGAACATGAACACAAAGCGGCTATGTTGAGCTTCCTTCGCAGAGTCGGTGTTGTTGTTGTTTTTTTCCCCCCTCGGCCTTTATTCTGAAGGGACAGCTGGAAAGAGACCGGTAGGCTACGCGCAGATAGAGGGGGGAATTGACACGCAGTTCAGGCAACATTATCACCCCTAAAAATATATATTGGTGAGAAATGATCGAGGAGGAGGGGGGGAAAAGACGTGTAAACGACTATTGATTTTTCTAAACGGTTGATTTGTTATCCGTGTATCTGTTTACACGTGTAGATGTTGACACTCCTAGATCAGATCTTCTATTAGTCCAGCAATCTGTCACGTCTCCGTGTGTCTGTGTCGCGAGCAGGAGGAGCCGCTGTTGACAGGTGAGGACGCTATAACACATAGCCTATTACTATTTGGTCATATACAAGGGATGTGAACTAAAATATGTACACGGCTTCGTCATATTACAGCGGCTACGGCCGTGATTACGAACCACAGGTTACAGCTGTCATGTGTCGGGAGGGGGGGCGGCAACTGTACCGTGTACACGTTTAAAACGGAAAGCATTGCACAGTTTACACGTGTACATATTTTAGTACATGTTCACATCCCTTAATAGAATATTGTGTTACAGCGTCCTCACCTGTCAGTCAGCGGCTCCTCCCGCTCGCTCTCTCGCGTGCAGGTGCACACAGACACAGGTTGTGCTGGACTAATAGAAGTTCTGATCAGCTCCTTGTGTCGTGGTAACACAGACAAGCTGTCGTATTTATTGTCTGATGTCAATTAAGATATGTCGGGGGTTAAAGTAGTTTTATTCCAGTGTTCCTGCAGTGACCTCCTTGTTCTGTGCATAATGGGTGCTGGTCATGGCAAAAATAAGTAGCCTGTTGCAAATATGCGCCTGGTTCTTATAAACGCTCGTGCTCCAAGTTGATTTACTAGTTTCACTAGTTTTATTTTGATTCCGTTTACATTTATGACTAACCGTCATATTACTAAAGTTAACTTCTGTGTCCATTGCGGCCGTAGCCCGTCTGTCAAAGCCGCGGAGCACGGTGCTGCGGTGTTGTTTGGACGCTTTCAATCCCAGAGTGCATCGGTGCATACCCACAATGCATTGCGGGATGTCCAAGATGGCGGTATTTGCGAAACGGGTTATGGACCTGATGATCAGGTCCTGATCAGACTGGCGGTGGCCACTGGCCCACAGTCAATCAGTCCCAGATCCTCCACCGTCACCAGATCCCTGAAAGCCCCCGCAAATAATACATCGACAAAAAGTGGCAAGTTGCACCTTTTCGTCGGCTTATTATTTGCGGGTTTTTTTTTTTTTTTTTTAATCTTATAACGTCTCTGCTACATGCGGCTCTCAGTGCTTGTCGGTGTTGTGTAGTTAGAGCTGTGTCTCCCTCCTGTTTCCCAGGTAGGAGGGGGACAATAACCCACCAGGGCTGGGTGATAAAACGCTATAAATTGTGAAATAACTTTTCTTCGATAGAAATATGAGACGTGGTCGATAGTTTTCATTCATCCATGTTTTGGCAAATAGCCAATGATATTGAGAGTTGCGCCGTGCCGAACCAATCACGTGGCTGGAATAGAGCCAGTCAACATGTGCATTTGTTTGGGTTGCTGCAGACGTGCACAGCAGCTGACACCGCCGGTAAAAAAAAAGAGAGAGAGAGATAATGAGTGAGTGTTGTCTCGAAATAAAAAGTAAAGGAAAACTCGGACCAGTGACTGACAAGACGCTTGGTGCGCAATGGGGACAACGGGCAGTTGTAGCTTTGCGGGGGGGGGGGAATCGTCGATCCTCTCTTTGACTTCGATGCTCGAGATCGTGACGTCATTTCGATCGATTTCGATAAAAAATCGAAATCGTGACACCCCTAGTCAGCACCGTAGACCGTCCCGCCCAATGCGGCCCTGTCCCACCCGTTCAAAAGATTTAAATTGTTTGACATTGACTGCATACGGATGAGGGAGATGATCGATTGATCGAGAGACAGACAGACTGATAGACAGAGAAAGAGATAGAGTAAAAGATATACAGTAATTAGTAATTTTTTACCGCAAAAGTTGACCGCTTACCAACACCAACGTCAACGTACTTCATTCATTCATTCATTCATTCATTCATTCAAGTTATTTTGCCGGCCGCTATGTAATTCATTAAACCCCGCATGTGTCCTGTCAAAAATGAAACGTAAAAACAAAACTTGAAAATATTTATTATTTTCATACGGTGTTTAGTTATTTACATCTTCTATAAACAAGCATTAAAATGCCTTTTTTAGGTCTCCGATTAAACCGGAGGATAACGAACTTGCATACATTCATTAATTCATCATAATAAATAAAGAAATGAATAAATAAATAACGCTGGCTGTTTTTCTGTGTGTCTGTCATATTTTGGAAAAGGGTTTAGTATGTTTAATGTTGAATTAATAATCAATAACGTTATGTGGAACCGGTGCGCGCGCGACCTGGGGTGAACAAAAGACTCAAATCGGGTCGGACATCTGGCTTCCTAGTTTGTTTGTTTATTTATTTATTTATTTATTTATTTATTTTAAATAAAAAGCCCATCTGTGTTTGATTGTGCCAGTGAATAACGTTATCCAACCATCGCTTAATTATCTGGGCAGCTACAGGTGGTGGTGTGGGGGGGGGGGGGTGTTACTGTGTGTGACAGTTACTGTCTGTCTTATTGTAAATTAATTTACAATTTATTGTAAATAAATCAACATTTTCAATAATTATTATTACACGGCTCTGTTACTAGGGAGAGAGCTATGCTATCCTGTCGGGATTTAGCCTATTTTTCCATCATTATTTTATTATAGCTGTACATAAAACAGTTTTTTATTTTCATTTTACTACATTAGGCTAGCTACGTTGTTCCCTGTACCTTCCCTGTTAGCTAGACTAGCATGCTAGCCTATCATCCAGATCGTAGCCAAATTGAATGAATAAAAGTATTAATAAAATACTCATTATGTTAATAAAACTATTCTAAATAAAAGTAAATCAGCCTCCCTGAGATTGCCTGCCTACCTGCATTCCGTGGACGCCGCTCATTCCTCTGTGCTCGTCTCCTGACCCAGGCTGCTCCTCAGTGATTCCTCCGTGACTGAAGAAAAGATGTGCACTTGGCATTTGTATACATAAAAAAAAAGTTGATTTTTTTTATTTTATTTTAAACTTTACTACATTAGGCTATTGTTCCCTTTACCTTCCCTGTCACTGCTAGCCTATCAACTAGATCTAATCTAAATTGAATGAATAAAAATATTGATAAAATATGAATTATATTAATTCAATTATTCTAAATAAGTGAAATTATTAATACATGCTATATCAGCCTCCCTGAGATTGCCTGCCTACCTGCATGGCGAACAATAAACTGCTCCTTGACTCCTCTGAAGTCGTTCCTCCTTCCTCGGTGGTTGTCTCCTGACCCTGGAACGTCAGGGGTCACGCTTTCGCGGGCGTATCCTAGCAACACAACTGTGACACAGCATCATAACGTTGTCTAAAAAAATTAAATAATAAATTTAAAAATTATTATACATTTATTATTCAATACATTTATTTGGAAACTTTTGTAGACACACTTTTCAATTAAATAATAATAATAAAAATAGCAATAAAAAAAAATGAAGGTCACAAATTTAATTTAAAAGTCTGTATCTTATTTTGAACTGTTGTTTTTAGTTTTGCTTCCACTGTGGAATCAAACAGTTTAATGATGACAGTGTGAACAACAGCCAACTCATCATATACCACAATAAAAATAAATAAATAAATAAATAAAAATGTGGAAAAAAAACTCCCTCCCTCCCTCCCTCCCTCCCTCCCTAGTTCACACAGTTGACAAAGTTGATGACTGACTGATGATGGCAAATTGGCACAGTGCACAAAAAACACAGACCACCATGAAAAAATAGAACACAAATAGAAAAGAATAATAAGAATAATAATGATTCCGAGTGTAAAGATGATGAAACTTGCAAACTATTTACAAACTACAAACTATTTACAAAACTACTAACTATTTACAAACTATTTACAAACTACTTACTAACCTACAGTGCCAACAACTGAATATAAAACACTAAAATGTCTGTTATTTACAGCTATGTACAGATTTACAGTTTTGACTGTGTGCCCCTATATCTTTGTGCAGCAGTCCCATGGCCAACCCCGTGATCCGTGTGGTCAGCCCACAGGCCCCACCCCACCGTCAGCAGGCCGTCCTCAGTGCCACCGCAGAGGCCCATCACTATAGGGAGAAAAAAAAAACATTTCCCAAAGCTCCCAAGGAGCTTTTGCACCAGTCCTCTGCCCTCGGCCACGCACGGAAGCTCCTGCGGTCAGAGGGCAACGCGGCGCCTACACGCCAGCAGTGTCTGGGGCGGCTGGTGGTGCCTTTTGGGCAGTACCTGAATGCGCCATTTCACTGGCTGCTCTCACATGATGTGGGCTACATCAAGTTGTAAGCATATTATATTTAATACCCTTGTTCAGATCACTCCCCTTTGCCCTGCTATCACAGGTGCAGTGACATTAACCATGACAGTAACAAGTTGGTCTTTATGATTCCAGCCTGCTTGACAAACACAGGGCAGAGGTGAGGCAGCACCCGAAGGGGGAGATCGGGAACCGGTGGGTGAAGGACCTCCTCCTGGAGTATGCAGAGAGCTTCAGGAGGTACATCTTGGACAAAGTAAGTGTTATTTTTGAATGTGTTTTGTGTGTGTGTTTTTTTCAGTTCCCTCTGTATTTGCATTTGAAACACAAAAAGCGGAATAGCACAGTACATGTTTTCTTTTCAGCATCTCAAAACTGGTCAATAATAACACGTAGATACTTGATACGCAGGCAGGAACCTCCGCAGGAACCTCCGCAGGAACCTCTGCCAGTCAGGCATCTGTCTGGGAGGGTGACGATGCTGAGCTCGTAGCTGCAAGTCAGGCGGCGGAAGGTAAGTGAGATCCAGAGTTACAGATGTAAAACAGTTTTTTAAAAAGGCTTCATAAAATAAAACTCACTTGTTTGGTTAATTTGTAGAGCTGCTTGGGTCCCAGGGTGTCCAACCCGCCGCGAAGCCTGTTACCGCCGTCGGACCTGCGGAGAAGGCTGCGAAGACCGCTGCTGCCACCGCTCGACCTGCGGAGAAGGCCAGGAAGACCGCTGCCGCTGCCGCTGCTGCCACCGCCCGGCCTGCGGAGAAGGCTGCAAAGCCTGCTGCTGCCGCCGCCGCTCGACCTGCGGAGAAGGCCAGGAAGACCGCTGCCGCTGCTGCCACCGCCCGGCCTGCGGAGAAGGCTGCAAAGCCTGCTGCTGCCGCCGCTCGACCTGCGGAGAAGGCTGCGAAGCCCGCTGCCGCCACCGCCCCGCCCACGGAGAGGACAGAGCAGCCCACAGAGTCCCAAGCCACAGGGGATCAGAGTGTTTTCCCTGTAGGTGAAAAATAAATGCTAAAAATTAGAGAAGGGCATGATTACATGACGTTACATGAGATGAAACATGATCTAAAAGTAGAGACGAGGCCGAAACATGTAGGTGTTGGCTAATTTTTTAATAAGGGCTTTTTATATTTAATCCAGATGAGTTGCCTTGGATTCCTCCTTTTTTTTTTCTTATCATCTTAAAGTAATGACATTTTTACTTTGACTTTTTAATCTTAATTAAAAAGAGAAGGACATGATTAAATACCACAAAAGCCTGATAAAATAAACTAACTAAATGAATAACAATAAAGGCTATGCAGTTTCTTTTTTAAATGTTTGGCTCTACCTGTTGCAGGAAGAGCTGGAGGGGTGGGTAAAGACTTGGGAAACCCCCAACGGCCTCCCGGCGGCGGACATCTCCTGGCTGAAGGTAAAGCACATTGAGTAAAGCACATTGAGTTGCCTTGGTATGAAATGCGCTACATAAATTAAGATGCCTTGCCTTGCCTTGAAGGAGGATGCGGAGCGAGGGCTCTTCGGTCCCGTGCAGCTCTATAAAGATGTCCACGGGCGGGTCAGGAGGCGACGGGTGATGAAATCGGACCGCATGTGGTTTTATCCCCCGGAGCCTCCTGGCTTCGTCAGCCACCCGACGCCTTTTTCAGGAGCCGGGTGTTTGTGTGGCGACCTGTGGGAGTGTGGCGGTACTCCCTGAAGTGCCCGCGTGGCCAGGAGTGTGCGGGTCACGGGAGGAACACGCACCTCTCAAAGTCGGGCTACCACATCCGGGTACGGCTCGTTTTACCTGCGCAAATAGTAAAAAAAAAGCTTGATTCATTAAAGTTATATTTATTTATCCACGTGCATAGAAAAATGATTATTATTATTCTTATTTCCCACACGTACCTTCAGGTACGTCACATCTGTGACGTGTCAGAGTGGTACTCTGTGATCACAGAGGTCCTCAGCTGTGGTCCCTGTACCAAGGCGGGCAGGAGCAGAGAGGGCGGCTCGGTGGGTCGGTGGCGTGCCTGGGATGCCGCCATTTTGTCCAAGCTCAGTGAGGCTCACCGAGCCATGTTCCCCGCCATCCTCACCAGCAAGTGAGTATAGTCTGTGTAGTAAGAAATATGTAACACATCAAAAAAAAAATGGTCTGGCCCATGGTCTCAAAATTCAACTTCATAAACTCCCTCACATCAGGGACTCCTTAACATCCTGTGATGCTAAAATGTACTGAAAATCAACAAAAACTATTGCAGTTTCTGTCTTGCCACAAAGAAGTGGCTCCTTAGTCATCAAAGTTGCCAACACTAGGTGGTGCTGTCTGACTCTCTGTCTGACTCATGATGTTTTCTCTTTCTTGCTTTGTTTGGTCTCTGTGGTTCATCTGATATCCACAGATACATCTGTCACATTGCCATAGCTGTTTATTCTTTTATTTTTGATCAACTAAACTAATGTGTGTATTTAAACAAACCTGTAAGTATTTACTCAGTTAACCTCAAACACATTGATTGTGACCCCTGTACTTACAGGCGTGGAGTGGACAGGAGCGTCGTGCGCCTGCTGAGGGACAGGACAGAGGGGAACACCATGGTGAAGGTGTGGCGGCAGGTCCAGGAGAACCATGTCGAGGAGTACCTTCGACCTAAGGACCTGTACACCACCCTTCTCATGGACCTGGTGCGACCCGGAGGGATCTCTGCGCTTGGCCACGCGTTCAAGGCCCCGCCACCTCCCCGAGAGCTCCCATCCGCGCGGCTCCTCCGTCACGCCTTCCTGCTGGCAGAGGCAGACAATGTGCAGGATTACCGGAGCCAGATCCTCTCCACCTTTGGCACGGTTCTGAAAATGGACTCGACGAAGAAAGTGCGTGCATCAAAACGTAACACCATATTGTGCATCATGCAAAACATATTGCTGTGTTGTTTTGTTGTCATGCAACTAGTACTTATTTTCACACTGTTGTAAATAAATGACAAAGCAAACTCTCATATCAATCATATGTAACAGAGGTTCTCACCCACCCACACAGGTGGTGAAAAAGCTATCTGGGGAGGGTCACGGCTTGGCCAAGTGGTTTACCAGCATCGCCAACGAGCACTCCCAGATAGTCACCTTCGTCCTGACGTGCGAGGAGTCGGCAGAGAAGCTGGGGCCCATGTGCCGTGGGGTCGTGGAGAGGTTCCGCCTGGCCGGTCAACCCGCGCCCCGCATCCTCTACGTGGACCGTGGCTGCTGCCGTGCGCAGGGACCGACGTGGCTGGAGACTCTGTTTGGGCCGTGGGTCGACGACGGCATGGTGGTCCGTCTGGATATATTCCACTGGATCCACCGGTTCGACGCGGCCATCCGGACAGAGTCTCACGCCAAATACTCCGCCTTCAAGTCGGCCGTCGCGGGGGCAGTGCTGGCCTACAATCGCTCGGACCTGGAGCTGCTGATCCGGGCGGTCAGAGCAAAGGATCCGGCGGCCATGGAGGCGGTCAGCGATGTGGACGTGGTTCACTTCCACATCAGCAGGGAGCAGCTCAAGCACCACGTGCGCAGGGTCACGCTGGGAGCGCAGGAGACCTTTCGGCTCATCCAGCTGGCCATCGATGAGCTCAAAGGTCCCGCCGGGCTGGACCAGAGCGGGGTCAGCCTCTTCAAGACGCCTGGTATGAAATACATCACACACACACTGTGACGGTGTGAGCCCACACTGTCACTTTAAGGACCTATGACTCCTGACAAGGGTGCACACTTGTCAGGAGAACATGATGGTGTCCTTAATTGCTTCCCAGTCACCACACCTGAGACTGGTTGTGTTGTGATTGACTGGGTGCCACCATCTCAACATCTGTTGCAAAAGTAGAAGTAAGGCAAACACTACACAAGACATTAAGAGAACTTATGCTGTATTTAGAGCCATGTTGTGGTGTTATTGTGTTTGTGTGTGTTATGGTGTTTGCATGACAATTGTTTAAAGGCAGGGATTGTTTGCAAATTCTTTTTCCCCCCTTGTCAGTGAACTGGCCCATTTATAGTGGGAGGGGCCAAGTGGTTAAAAGGGGGTGAGCTGAGGCTCGGTTCTCTCTATGCTGCCAGTCTGTTGAGGTGGAGGAGTAGGCCCACAACTGTCTCTGAGGAGGTAAAGTTTATTTGTTTGATTATTAAGTCATGACTGTAATTTTAATTTGCTTTAATTTGCCATAGTTAATTGATTTGAGTTTCTTAATTCTAATTCCTTATTTCAATTAATATAATGTGTTTAATTGTGATTACTTATAGTTTTCTCTCTTTTTACAGACTATGTTGGTCTCCTCTGTTATTGTTCAGTAAACCACTTGGGTGAATAAATCTTGTAAATCTGATAAACCTGAAGCGTGTCTTGCCATCCTTCTTATGTTAATGTTAGAACATCATCTATGCCGATAGCGCAGCATAAAAAAAAATAAAAGTGAACACGACACACTTGATGCAACCTGTATTTACCTGCATGTGTGTATTTACAGCCGCCATCGATGAGGTGTGGGCAACCCAGCAGCGACACCTGGAGTGCATCCAGGATCCACCAGGCATGTCCATGTACACTGTGACACGCTCCACATGTGTCAACAACGTGGACGTGCCGTATTACAGGTGCCTGCGTGGAAGCAACAGCCTGGAGAGATTCCACAGTGTGTTGCCCCACATGATTCCAGGTACACGAGTGCAGCCTGGGAAATAGATAAACAAATAAACAAACCATTTTTCAAAACTGTTCACACATCACTGCTTCTCAAAACAGTTCATTTCATCCTGGAAATTACAACAGTGTAACTAAACACAGACACATATTTCCAAAATACAGTAATACACTAACACAACTCACCAAATCCACCAAAACACAGTCACACGATGTCTTTCAACAGAAACGTTTAGTCAGAGCACAGCACAAGGTCATGAGAAACACCAACGACTGATGGAATGACACAAACTGAGTCACTTGACGTGTGTCACATCTGCTGTTTTAGCATCAACAGAACACTGTATTCATCACAAATGGACATTTATGCTTTGAACCTCCCTGCATTTTGCTTTTGTACGGTTTAGTAAATGTGGACATTTTGTTTGTTTTTGGCCAAACACCAGGGCTGTACATTGCGAGCATTTCACTCGCATATGCGCCTACAAATAGATTGTGCATTGAGTAGAAAAAATGAAAAAGGGAGCACACGTGCGAGTACGGATTTCAACCCTCATTTCATTTGCATTTTCAAAAATAAATCCACACAAAGTGGATCAAGCTAGAGTAAAATTTTCGCGCATCTCTAACCGACAAGTCATAACCTGCAGTTACTGTCGCGTAACGTAGCGGGATCTCTGTTTAAACGTGTGCGCAGCGCACTGATCTCACAGGGGAGAGAGGAGGTGAAAAGAGACAATAACACTGTTACCTGTTGTATACTGGCCTCAGCCTGCACCATCGCTGTATCCTCCCGTATTTCAGCCGGTCGCTACCGCAGCTTACAAAAAAGAGAGAGAGAAAAAAAAGGTGGAGTTTCCTCTGGTGCAGCTGAACAGCTGACATGTGATCACAGTGTTATGGTTCATTTCATTATTATAAACCTCAACCTGTCCTGACCTGTCCCTGGACATCACACAGGTTTGAGTTTTATTAATGTTTACATCAGGCCGAGTTCAACAAATCAGTTTATGCTACTGTGATTTAAGTTGTTAAATAGAGCTAATATCAAGTGTGCTAACTAACAAATACAGCCATGTATAAGGAATTATAAGAATAATATAAGTGTTAGCTCCTAACACTACAACACACTACAACCTATTCCTATTTTCATATTTTATAGGAATATATTTCTTCAAAATTGACTCAATGTCTACTGTAAAGCCTTACTCTGTCTCTACCCAGGTCCCCACTGCGCGGCACGGCCCTTTCAGGTGTACCTGATTAGCGGCATCGCCCGGTGGAACAGCGACAGGAGCTCCGACGCGGTGTTTGGCGGCCGAGGACGACGCCACCGGACCTACTCGGCGCCACTCATCCACCGTCTCAACACCCGCTGTCGGCTCCTGTTCGGTGAGACGGTGGAGGAGAACTTCAGGACCCCCGCCGACGTCGCCTCCGACGAGCTGCTCGGCTTGGAGTACTTGTTCAGCCAGAGCACGGGGGAATCTGGACCCTTCTCTCTCCAGGACCTTGTGGAAGACGGTCCCGATCCGGACGAGGAGGTGGTCCAGGTCGGCCAGCCGGATCCGGAGGCGGACGAGGCCTATGGGAGCGATGTGGAGGAACGCGCCGACGCGCTCGAGGCCGTCCTGCTGCCCCACATCACCCTAACCAGCGAGGAAACCACCACCGTTCACCCTCCGGCCTTTGTGAGTAACTGTGTGCCTGTTGAAATAAAAGATAACACACTGGTTCGTGGACAATGTACACATCTGAATTTCAAACTTTTTATTATTTTTTTTTTTTTTGCTTATTTTATATTATATATTTTACCAGGAGGACGTCTGCAGTCCCAGCCCTCTCCCAGGTTTCCGGAAGCTGGGGGTGTTCTGCTCCCTGCTGGTGGAGGTCGGCCGGCCGGAGAACAGGCTGTCCCTCACCACCGAGCAGAGGAACAGCATCCTAGATGCCTGGAGCGAGGTGGAGGACCACGACAAGCAGCCACAGAAGTTTAACCAGCTGTACAAAACGCACTGGGGAAACACGCTGTACTGCCGCACGAAGCGGGACGACCCGGTCGACGCCGCGGTGGTGCAGCGCGTGAAGATGGCCAAGCGCTATGCGCCAGCTCAGCAGGACATCAGCGCGCACCACAACCGCCTCATGTACACACTGGTTAAACTTCTGTGGCTGAGTGCGCACCGGCACTCCTCCCCCGACAAGCCGACATCCTGGGGGCCTACGAGAGGATCCAGCACCGGATCTTGGTGGAGGACCCGGTCCTGAGCAGGGCCGGGATTCCTCTGCCAAAAATTAACACCAAGACGGTGCGAGACTTTATCCGGAGTCAGGAGAGGCTGCTGAATCTGCGGGCGACCAAGCAGCCGACCATCACCATCACCAAGACCACATCAGTGTCGTCCGCTGAGCTGCCTCCAGCTCCTCTGCAGCCGGCCGTACTGCCTCCGCCAGACTACCCCGTGATGGCCTATGTGCCCACGCCGAGCACGGCGGGCACAAAGGCCCTGAAAGAGAGGGCAGGCCTGATCAGGCCTGTTGGAAAAGCCCCTCCGACCTCCACCATCACCAGGCCTGTGTCCACCCTCTCTGCCACTGCTGGTCCCTCCACAGAGCCCATCCTGCCCGCCGCTGTCCCCGCTGTTCGGCCAATCCTGCCCGCCGCTGCTGCTGGCACCGCTGTTCGGCCCGTCCTGTTGGCCGTTCGGCCCATCCTGCCCGCCGCTGCTGCCACCGCCTCTCAGGTGGCCCCGTACTCGCACGTGTGCTCCCTTTTTCATTTTTTCTACTCAACGCACAATCTATTTGTAGGCGCATATGCGAGTGAAATGCTCGCAATGTACAGCCCTGGTGTTTGGCCAGAAACAAACAAAATGTCCACATTTACTAAAAATGCAGGGAAAATGCAGCAAAATGCAGGGAGGTTCAAAGCATAAATGTCCATTTGTGATGAATACAGTGTTCTGTTGATGCTAAAACAGCAGATGTGACACACGTCAAGTGACTCAGTTTGTGTCATTCCATCAGTCGTTGGTGTTTCTCATGACCTTGTGCTGTTGTGGCGTCCCCAGTGGTGGGCTGGTGCCATACCGCTGGTCACGCCCTCCTGATCAAGGCCTGCCGGTGACACCTGGGCCCGGTGTCACCAGGTTATAAAGCCAGGCCTGCTGATTGCTCTCACTCTCTCTCCTTCTCCCCTCTCCTGCAGGTACCGGTGACGGCGATGCAGTCTCCTTAGTTTACTTTGTTGCTCCTTTGTGTTATGCACCTTACAACACCCCACACACACACCCGTCTCACACTCACACAACATGCTCTACACACCTATTTACTGACACTCACACCCCATGATCTGGTCTTTTGTTACAGTATATTATTATTTATCATTAAATAAACATTTGTTAATTGTTGCCACGGTGGTCTCTCCCTCTTTGTCATGGCTGTAAGAGCCAGGCTGTGACACTGTGCTCTGACTAAACGTTTCTGTTGAAAGACATCGTGTGACTGTGTTTTGGTGGATTTGGTGAGTTGTGTTAGTGTATTACTGTATTTTGGAAATATGTGTCTGTGTTTAGTTACACTGTTGTAATTTCCAGGATGAAATGAACTGTTTTGAGAAGCAGTGATGTGTGAACAGTTTTGAAAAATGGTTTGTTTATTTGTTTATCTATTTCCCAGGCTGCACTCGTGTACCTGGAATCATGTGGGGCAACACACTGTGGAATCCCTCCAGGCTGTTGCTTCCACGCAGGCACCTGTAATACGGCACGTCCACGTTGTTGACACATGTGGAGTGTGTCACAGTGTACATGGACATGCCTGGTGGATCCTGGATGCACTCCAGGTGTCGCTGCTGGGTTGCCCACACCTCATCGATGGCGGCTGTAAATACACACATGCAGGTAAATACAGGTTGCATCAAGTGTGTCGTGTTCACTTTTATTTTTTTTTATGCTGCGCCATCGGCATAGATGATGTTCTAACATTTGTGTGTGTGTGATGTATTTCATACCAGGCGTCTTGAAGAGGCTGACCCCGCTCTGGTCCAGCCCGGCGGGACCTTTGAGCTCATCGATGGCCAGCTGGATGAGCCGAAAGGTCTCCTGCGCTCCCAGCGTGACCCTGCGCACGTGGTGCTTGAGCTGCTCCCTGCTGATGTGGAAGTGAACCACGTCCACATCGCTGACCGCCTCCATGGCCGCCGGATCCTTTGCTCTGACCGCCCGGATCAGCAGCTCCAGGTCCGAGCGATTGTAGGCCAGCACTGCCCCCGCGACGGCCGACTTGAAGGCGGAGTACTTGGCGTGAGACTCTGTCCGGATGGCCGCGTCGAACCGGTGGATCCAGTGGAATATATCCAGACGGACCACCATGCCGTCGTCGACCCACGGCCCAAACAGAGTCTCCAGCCACGTCGGTCCCTGCGCACGGCAGCAGCCACGGTCCACGTAGAGGATGCGGGGCGCGGGTTGACCGGCCAGGCGGAACCTCTCCACGACCCCACGGCACATGGGCCCCAGCTTCTCTGCCGACTCCTCGCACGTCAGGACGAAGGTGACTATCTGGGAGTGCTCGTTGGCGATGCTGGTAAACCACTCGGCCGAGCCGTGACCCTCCCCAGATAGCTTTTTCACCACCTGTGTGGGTGGGTGAGAACCTCTGTTACATATGATTGATATGAGAGTTTGCTTTGTCATTTATTTACAACAGTGTGAAAATAAGTACTAGTTGCATGACAACAAAACAACACAGCAATATGTTTTGCATGATGCACAATATGGTGTTACGTTTTGATGCACGCACTTTCTTCGTCGAGTCCATTTTCAGAACCGTGCCAAAGGTGGAGAGGATCTGGCTCCGGTAATCCTGCACATTGTCTGCCTCTGCCAGCAGGAAGGCGTGACGGAGGAGCCGCGCGGATGGGAGCTCTCGGGGAGGTGGCGGGGCCTTGAACGCGTGGCCAAGCGCAGAGACGATCCCTCCGGGTCGCACCAGGTCCATGAGAAGGGTGGTGTACAGGTCCTTACGTCGAAGGTACTCCTCGACATGGTTCTCCTGGACCTGCCGCCACACCTTCACCATGGTGTTCCCCTCTGTCCTGTCCCTCAGCAGGCGCACGACGCTCCTGTCCACTCCACGCCTGTAAGTACAGGGGTCACAATCAATGTGTTTGAGGTTAACTGAGTAAATACTTACAGGTTTGTTTAAATACACACATTAGTTTAGTTGATCAAAAATAAAAGAATAAACAGCTATGGCAATGTGACAGATGTATCTGTGGATATCAGATGAACCACAGAGACCAAACAAAGCAAGAAAGAGAAAACATCATGAGTCAGACAGAGAGTCAGACAGCACCACCTAGTGTTGGCAACTTTGATGACTAAGGAGCCACTTCTTTGTGGCAAGACAGAAACTGCAATAGTTTTTGTTGATTTTCAGTACATTTTAGCATCACAGGATGTTAAGGAGTCCCTGATGTGAGGGAGTTTATGAGGTTGAATTTTGAGACCATGGGCCAGACCATTTTTTTTTTTTGATGTGTTACATATTTCTTACTACACAGACTATACTCACTTGCTGGTGAGGATGGCGGGGAACATGGCTCGGTGAGCCTCACTGAGCTTGGACAAAATGGCGGCATCCCAGGCACGCCACCGACCCACCGAGCCGCCCTCTCTGCTCCTGCCCGCCTTGGTACAGGGACCACAGCTGAGGACCTCTGTGATCACAGAGTACCACTCTGACACGTCACAGAGGTCTTGAGCAGGGCCGGGATTCCTCTGCCAAAAATTAACACCAAGACGGTGCGAGACTTTATCCGGAGTCAGGAGAGGCTGCTGAATCTGCGGGCGACCAAGCAGCCGACCATCACCATCACCAAGACCACATCAGTGTCGTCCGCTGAGCTGCCTCCAGCTCCTCTGCAGCCGGCCGTACTGCCTCCGCCAGACTACCCCGTGATGGCCTATGTGCCCACGCCGAGCACGGCGGGCACAAAGGCCCTGAAAGAGAGGGCAGGCCTGATCAGGCCTGTTGGAAAAGCCCCTCCGACCTCCACCATCACCAGGCCTGTGTCCACCCTCTCTGCCACTGCTGGTCCCTCCACAGAGCCCATCCTGCCCGCCGCTGTCCCCGCCGTTCGGCCAATCCTGCCCGCTGCTGTCCCCGCCGTTCGGCCAATCCTGCCCGCTGCTGTCCCCGCCGTTCGGCCAATCCTGCCCGCTGCTGTCCCCGCCGTTCGGCCCATCCTGCCCGCCGCTGCTGCTGGCACCGCTGTTCGGCCCGTCCTGTTGGCCGTTCGGCCCATCCTGCCCGCCGTTCGGCCCATCCTGCCCGCCGCTGCTGCTGGCACCGCTGTTCGGCCCGTCCTGTTGGCCGTTCGGCCTATCCTGCCCGCCGTTCGGCCCATCCTGCCCGCCGCTGCTGTCACAGAGTACCACTCTGACACGTCACAGATGTGACGTACCTGAAGGTACGTGTGGGAAATAAGAATAATAATAATCATTTTTCTATGCACGTGGATAAATAAATATAACTTTAATGAATCAAGCTTTTTTTTTACTATTTGCGCAGGTAAAACGAGCCGTACCCGGATGTGGTAGCCCGACTTTGAGAGGTGCGTGTTCCTCCCGTGACCTGCACACTCCTGGCCACGCGGGCACTTCAGGGAGTACCGCCACACTCCCACAGGTCGCCACACAAACACCCGGCTCCTGAAAAAGGCGTCGGGTGTCGGCACAGCCCTGCTGACGAAGCCAGGAGGCTCCGGGGAATAAAACCACATGCGGTCCGATTTCATCACCCGTCGCCTCCTGACCCGCCCGTGGACATCTTTATATAGCTGCACGGGACCGAAGAGCCCTCGCTCCGCATCCTCCTTCAAGGCAAGGCAAAGCATCTTAATTTATGTAGCGCATTTCATACCAAGGCAACTCAATGTGCTTTACTCAATGTGCTTTACCTTCAGCCAGGAGATGTCCGCCGCCGGGAGGCCGTTGGGGGTTTCCCAAGTCTTTACCCACCCCATTTCATACCAGGCGTCTTGAAGAGGCTGACCCCGCTCTGGTCCAGCCCGGCGGGACCTTTGAGCTCATCGATGGCCAGCTGGATGAGCCGAAAGGTCTCCTGCGCTCCCAGCGTGACCCTGCGCACGTGGTGCTTGAGCTGCTCCCTGCTGATGTGGAAGTGAACCACGTCCACATCGCTGACCGCCTCCATGGCCGCCGGATCCTTTGCTCTGACCGCCCGGATCAGCAGCTCCAGGTCCGAGCGATTGTAGGCCAGCACTGCCCCCGCGACGGCCGACTTGAAGGCGGAGTACTTGGCGTGAGACTCTGTCCGGATGGCCGCGTCGAACCGGTGGATCCAGTGGAATATATCCAGACGGACCACCATGCCGTCGTCGACCCACGGCCCAAACAGAGTCTCCAGCCACGTCGGTCCCTGCGCACGGCAGCAGCCACGGTCCACGTAGAGGAGGCGGGGCGCGGGTTGACCGGCCAGGCGGAACCTCTCCACGACCCCACGGCACATGGGCCCCAGCTTCTCTGCCGACTCCTCGCACGTCAGGACGAAGGTGACTATCTGGGAGTGCTCGTTGGCGATGCTGGTAAACCACTCGGCCGAGCCGTGACCCTCCCCAGATAGCTTTTTCACCACCTGTGTGGGTGGGTGAGAACCTCTGTTACATATGATTGATATGAGAGTTTGCTTTGTCATTTATTTACAACAGTGTGGAAATAAGTACTAGTTGCATGACAACAAAACAACACAGCAATATGTTTTGCATGATGCACAATATGGTGTTACGTTTTGATGCACGCACTTTCTTCGTTGAGTCCATTTTCAGAACCGTGCCAAAGGTGGAGAGGATCTGGCTCCGGTAATCCTGCACATTGTCTGCCTCTGCCAGCAGGAAGGCGTGACGGAGGAGCCGCGCGGATGGGAGCTCTCGGGGAGGTGGCGGGGCCTTGAACGCGTGGCCAAGCGCAGACACGATCCCTCCGGGTCGCACCAGGTCCATGAGAAGGGTGGTGTACAGGTCCTTAGGTCGAAGGTACTCCTCGACATGGTTCTCCTGGACCTGCCGCCACACCTTCACCATGGTGTTCCCCTCTGTCCTGTCCCTCAGCAGGCGCACGACGCTCCTGTCCACTCCACGCCTGTAAGTACAGGGGTCACAATCAATGTGTTTGAGGTTAACTGAGTAAATACTTACAGGTTTGTTTAAATACACACATTAGTTTAGTTGATCAAAAATAAAAGAATAAACAGCTATGGCAATGTGACAGATGTATCTGTGGATATCAGATGAACCACAGAGACCAAACAAAGCAAGAAAGAGAAAACATCATGAGTCAGACAGAGTCAGACAGCACCACCTAGTGTTGGCAACTTTGATGACTAAGGAGCCACTTCTTTGTGGCAAGACAGAAACTGCAATAGTTTTTGTTGATTTTCAGTACATTTTAGCATCACAGGATGTTAAGGAGTCCCTGATGTGAGGGAGTTTATGAGGTTGAATTTTGAGACCATGGGCCAGACCTTTTTTTTTTTTGATGTGTTACATATTTCTTACTACACAGACTATACTCACTTGCTGGTGAGGATGGCGGGGAACATGGCTCGGTGAGCCTCACTGAGCTTGGACAAAATGGCGGCATCCCAGGCACGCCACCGACCCACCGAGCCGCCCTCTCTGCTCCTGCCCGCCTTGGTACAGGGACCACAGCTGAGGACCTCTGTGATCACAGAGTACCACTCTGACACGTCACAGAGGTCTTGAGCAGGGCCGGGATTCCTCTGCCAAAAATTAACACCAAGACGGTGCGAGACTTTATCCGGAGTCAGGAGAGGCTGCTGAATCTGCGGGCGACCAAGCAGCCGACCATCACCATCACCAAGACCACATCAGTGTCGTCCGCTGAGCTGCCTCCAGCTCCTCTGCAGCCGGCCGTACTGCCTCCGCCAGACTACCCCGTGATGGCCTATGTGCCCACGCCGAGCACGGCGGGCACAAAGGCCCTGAAAGAGAGGGCAGGCCTGATCAGGCCTGTTGGAAAAGCCCCTCCGACCTCCACCATCACCAGGCCTGTGTCCACCCTCTCTGCCACTGCTGGTCCCTCCACAGAGCCCATCCTGCCCGCCGCTGTCCCCGCCGTTCGGCCAATCCTGCCCGCTGCTGTCCCCGCCGTTCGGCCAATCCTGCCCGCTGCTGTCCCCGCCGTTCGGCCAATCCTGCCCGCTGCTGTCCCCGCCGTTCGGCCCATCCTGCCCGCCGCTGCTGCTGGCACCGCTGTTCGGCCCGTCCTGTTGGCCGTTCGGCCCATCCTGCCCGCCGTTCGGCCCATCCTGCCCGCCGCTGCTGCTGGCACCGCTGTTCGGCCCGTCCTGTTGGCCGTTCGGCCTATCCTGCCCGCCGTTCGGCCCATCCTGCCCGCCGCTGCTGTCACAGAGTACCACTCTGACACGTCACAGATGTGACGTACCTGAAGGTACGTGTGGGAAATAAGAATAATAATAATCATTTTTCTATGCACGTGGATAAATAAATATAACTTTAATGAATCAAGCTTTTTTTTTACTATTTGCGCAGGTAAAACGAGCCGTACCCGGATGTGGTAGCCCGACTTTGAGAGGTGCGTGTTCCTCCCGTGACCTGCACACTCCTGGCCACGCGGGCACTTCAGGGAGTACCGCCACACTCCCACAGGTCGCCACACAAACACCCGGCTCCTGAAAAAGGCGTCGGGTGTCGGCACAGCCCTGCTGACGAAGCCAGGAGGCTCCGGGGAATAAAACCACATGCGGTCCGATTTCATCACCCGTCGCCTCCTGACCCGCCCGTGGACATCTTTATATAGCTGCACGGGACCGAAGAGCCCTCGCTCCGCATCCTCCTTCAAGGCAAGGCAAAGCATCTTAATTTATGTAGCGCATTTCATACCAAGGCAACTCAATGTGCTTTACTCAATGTGCTTTACCTTCAGCCAGGAGATGTCCGCCGCCGGGAGGCCGTTGGGGGTTTCCCAAGTCTTTACCCACCCCATTTCATACCAGGCGTCTTGAAGAGGCTGACCCCGCTCTGGTCCAGCCCGGCGGGACCTTTGAGCTCATCGATGGCCAGCTGGATGAGCCGAAAGGTCTCCTGCGCTCCCAGCGTGACCCTGCGCACGTGGTGCTTGAGCTGCTCCCTGCTGATGTGGAAGTGAACCACGTCCACATCGCTGACCGCCTCCATGGCCGCCGGATCCTTTGCTCTGACCGCCCGGATCAGCAGCTCCAGGTCCGAGCGATTGTAGGCCAGCACTGCCCCCGCGACGGCCGACTTGAAGGCGGAGTACTTGGCGTGAGACTCTGTCCGGATGGCCGCGTCGAACCGGTGGATCCAGTGGAATATATCCAGACGGACCACCATGCCGTCGTCGACCCACGGCCCAAACAGAGTCTCCAGCCACGTCGGTCCCTGCGCACGGCAGCAGCCACGGTCCACGTAGAGGAGGCGGGGCGCGGGTTGACCGGCCAGGCGGAACCTCTCCACGACCCCACGGCACATGGGCCCCAGCTTCTCTGCCGACTCCTCGCACGTCAGGACGAAGGTGACTATCTGGGAGTGCTCGTTGGCGATGCTGGTAAACCACTCGGCCGAGCCGTGACCCTCCCCAGATAGCTTTTTCACCACCTGTGTGGGTGGGTGAGAACCTCTGTTACATATGATTGATATGAGAGTTTGCTTTGTCATTTATTTACAACAGTGTGGAAATAAGTACTAGTTGCATGACAACAAAACAACACAGCAATATGTTTTGCATGATGCACAATATGGTGTTACGTTTTGATGCACGCACTTTCTTCGTTGAGTCCATTTTCAGAACCGTGCCAAAGGTGGAGAGGATCTGGCTCCGGTAATCCTGCACATTGTCTGCCTCTGCCAGCAGGAAGGCGTGACGGAGGAGCCGCGCGGATGGGAGCTCTCGGGGAGGTGGCGGGGCCTTGAACGCGTGGCCAAGCGCAGACACGATCCCTCCGGGTCGCACCAGGTCCATGAGAAGGGTGGTGTACAGGTCCTTAGGTCGAAGGTACTCCTCGACATGGTTCTCCTGGACCTGCCGCCACACCTTCACCATGGTGTTCCCCTCTGTCCTGTCCCTCAGCAGGCGCACGACGCTCCTGTCCACTCCACGCCTGTAAGTACAGGGGTCACAATCAATGTGTTTGAGGTTAACTGAGTAAATACTTACAGGTTTGTTTAAATACACACATTAGTTTAGTTGATCAAAAATAAAAGAATAAACAGCTATGGCAATGTGACAGATGTATCTGTGGATATCAGATGAACCACAGAGACCAAACAAAGCAAGAAAGAGAAAACATCATGAGTCAGACAGAGTCAGACAGCACCACCTAGTGTTGGCAACTTTGATGACTAAGGAGCCACTTCTTTGTGGCAAGACAGAAACTGCAATAGTTTTTGTTGATTTTCAGTACATTTTAGCATCACAGGATGTTAAGGAGTCCCTGATGTGAGGGAGTTTATGAGGTTGAATTTTGAGACCATGGGCCAGACCTTTTTTTTTTTTGATGTGTTACATATTTCTTACTACACAGACTATACTCACTTGCTGGTGAGGATGGCGGGGAACATGGCTCGGTGAGCCTCACTGAGCTTGGACAAAATGGCGGCATCCCAGGCACGCCACCGACCCACCGAGCCGCCCTCTCTGCTCCTGCCCGCCTTGGTACAGGGACCACAGCTGAGGACCTCTGTGATCACAGAGTACCACTCTGACACGTCACAGAGGTCTTGAGCAGGGCCGGGATTCCTCTGCCAAAAATTAACACCAAGACGGTGCGAGACTTTATCCGGAGTCAGGAGAGGCTGCTGAATCTGCGGGCGACCAAGCAGCCGACCATCACCATCACCAAGACCACATCAGTGTCGTCCGCTGAGCTGCCTCCAGCTCCTCTGCAGCCGGCCGTACTGCCTCCGCCAGACTACCCCGTGATGGCCTATGTGCCCACGCCGAGCACGGCGGGCACAAAGGCCCTGAAAGAGAGGGCAGGCCTGATCAGGCCTGTTGGAAAAGCCCCTCCGACCTCCACCATCACCAGGCCTGTGTCCACCCTCTCTGCCACTGCTGGTCCCTCCACAGAGCCCATCCTGCCCGCCGCTGTCCCCGCCGTTCGGCCAATCCTGCCCGCTGCTGTCCCCGCCGTTCGGCCAATCCTGCCCGCTGCTGTCCCCGCCGTTCGGCCCATCCTGCCCGCCGCTGCTGCTGGCACCGCTGTTCGGCCCGTCCTGTTGGCCGTTCGGCCCATCCTGCCCGCCGTTCGGCCCATCCTGCCCGCCGCTGCTGCTGGCACCGCTGTTCGGCCCGTCCTGTTGGCCGTTCGGCCTATCCTGCCCGCCGTTCGGCCCATCCTGCCCGCCGCTGCTGTCACAGAGTACCACTCTGACACGTCACAGATGTGACGTACCTGAAGGTACGTGTGGGAAATAAGAATAATAATAATCATTTTTCTATGCACGTGGATAAATAAATATAACTTTAATGAATCAAGCTTTTTTTTTACTATTTGCGCAGGTAAAACGAGCCGTACCCGGATGTGGTAGCCCGACTTTGAGAGGTGCGTGTTCCTCCCGTGACCTGCACACTCCTGGCCACGCGGGCACTTCAGGGAGTACCGCCACACTCCCACAGGTCGCCACACAAACACCCGGCTCCTGAAAAAGGCGTCGGGTGTCGGCACAGCCCTGCTGACGAAGCCAGGAGGCTCCGGGGAATAAAACCACATGCGGTCCGATTTCATCACCCGTCGCCTCCTGACCCGCCCGTGGACATCTTTATATAGCTGCACGGGACCGAAGAGCCCTCGCTCCGCATCCTCCTTCAAGGCAAGGCAAGGCATCTTAATTTATGTAGCGCATTTCATACCAAGGCAACTCAATGTGCTTTACTCAATGTGCTTTACCTTCAGCCAGGAGATGTCCGCCGCCGGGAGGCCGTTGGGGGTTTCCCAAGTCTTTACCCACCCCATTTCATACCAGGCGTCTTGAAGAGGCTGACCCCGCTCTGGTCCAGCCCGGCGGGACCTTTGAGCTCATCGATGGCCAGCTGGATGAGCCGAAAGGTCTCCTGCGCTCCCAGCGTGACCCTGCGCACGTGGTGCTTGAGCTGCTCCCTGCTGATGTGGAAGTGAACCACGTCCACATCGCTGACCGCCTCCATGGCCGCCGGATCCTTTGCTCTGACCGCCCGGATCAGCAGCTCCAGGTCCGAGCGATTGTAGGCCAGCACTGCCCCCGCGACGGCCGACTTGAAGGCGGAGTACTTGGCGTGAGACTCTGTCCGGATGGCCGCGTCGAACCGGTGGATCCAGTGGAATATATCCAGACGGACCACCATGCCGTCGTCGACCCACGGCCCAAACAGAGTCTCCAGCCACGTCGGTCCCTGCGCACGGCAGCAGCCACGGTCCACGTAGAGGAGGCGGGGCGCGGGTTGACCGGCCAGGCGGAACCTCTCCACGACCCCACGGCACATGGGCCCCAGCTTCTCTGCCGACTCCTAGCACGTCAGGACGAAGGTGACTATCTGGGAGTGCTCGTTGGCGATGCTGGTAAACCACTCGGCCGAGCCGTGACCCTCCCCAGATAGCTTTTTCACCACCTGTGTGGGTGGGTGAGAACCTCTGTTACATATGATTGATATGAGAGTTTGCTTTGTCATTTATTTACAACAGTGTGGAAATAAGTACTAGTTGCATGACAACAAAACAACACAGCAATATGTTTTGCATGATGCACAATATGGTGTTACGTTTTGATGCACGCACTTTCTTCGTTGAGTCCATTTTCAGAACCGTGCCAAAGGTGGAGAGGATCTGGCTCCGGTAATCCTGCACATTGTCTGCCTCTGCCAGCAGGAAGGCGTGACGGAGGAGCCGCGCGGATGGGAGCTCTCGGGGAGGTGGCGGGGCCTTGAACGCGTGGCCAAGCGCAG
The DNA here is from genome assembly GCF_045865225.1 of Trachurus japonicus. Taxonomy (NCBI): domain Eukaryota; kingdom Metazoa; phylum Chordata; class Actinopteri; order Carangiformes; family Carangidae; genus Trachurus; species Trachurus japonicus. The sequence continues at coordinate 23,726,192 of NC_140927.1, forward strand.
ACACGATCCCTCCGGGTCGCACCAGGTCCATGAGAAGGGTGGTGTACAGGTCCTTAGGTCGAAGGTACTCCTCGACATGGTTCTCCTGGACCTGCCGCCACACCTTCACCATGGTGTTCCCCTCTGTCCTGTCCCTCAGCAGGCGCACGACGCTCCTGTCCACTCCACGCCAGTAAGTGCAGGGGTCACAATCAATGTGTTTGAGGTTAACTGAGTAAATACTTACAGGTTTGTTTAAATACACACATTAGTTTAGTTGATCAAAAATAAAAGAATAAACAGCTATGGCAATGTGACAGATGTATCTGTGGATATCAGATGAACCACAGAGACCAAACAAAGCAAGAAAGAGAAAACATCATGAGTCAGACAGAGAGTCAGACAGCACCACCTAGTGTTGGCAACTTTGATGACTAAGGAGCCACTTCTTTGTGGCAAGACAGAAACTGCAATAGTTTTTGTTGATTTTCAGTACATTTTAGCATCACAGGATGTTAAGGAGTCCCTGATGTGAGGGAGTTTATGAGGTTGAATTTTGAGACCATGGGCCAGACCTTTTTTTTTTTGATGTGTTACATATTTCTTACTACACAGACAATACTCACTTGCTGGTGAGGATGGCGGGGAACATGGCTCGGTGAGCCTCACTGAGCTTGGACAAAATGGCGGCATCCCAGGCACGCCACCGACCCACCGAGCCGCCCTCTCTGCTCCTGCCCGCCTTGGTACAGGGACCACAGCTGAGGACCTCTGTGATCACAGAGTACCACTCTGACACGTCACAGAGGTCTTGAGCAGGGCCGGGATTCCTCTGCCAAAAATTAACACCAAGACGGTGCGAGACTTTATCCGGAGTCAGGAGAGGCTGCTGAATCTGCGGGCGACCAAGCAGCCGACCATCACCATCACCAAGACCACATCAGTGTCGTCCGCTGAGCTGCCTCCAGCTCCTCTGCAGCCGGCCGTACTGCCTCCGCCAGACTACCCCGTGATGGCCTATGTGCCCACGCCGAGCACGGCGGGCACAAAGGCCCTGAAAGAGAGGGCAGGCCTGATCAGGCCTGTTGGAAAAGCCCCTCCGACCTCCACCATCACCAGGCCTGTGTCCACCCTCTCTGCCACTGCTGGTCCCTCCACAGAGCCCATCCTGCCCGCCGCTGTCCCCGCCGTTCAGCCAATCCTGCCCGCCGCTGTCCCCGCCGTTCGGCCAATCCTGCCCGCCGCTGTCCCCGCCGTTCGGCCAATCCTGCCCGCTGCTGTCCCCGCCGTTCGGCCCATCCTGCCCGCCGCTGCTGCTGGCACCGCTGTTCGGCCGGTCCTGTTGGCCGTTCGGCCCATCCTGCCCGCCGTTCGGCCCATCCTGCCCGCCGCTGCTGCTGGCACCGCTGTTCGGCCCGTCCTGTTGGCCGTTCGGCCCATCCTGCCCGCCGTTCGGCCCATCCTGCCCGCCGCTGCTGTCACAGAGTACCACTCTGACACGTCACAGATGTGACGTACCTGAAGGTACGTGTGGGAAATAAGAATAATAATAATCATTTTTCTATGCACGTGGATAAATAAATATAACTTTAATGAATCAAGCTTTTTTTTTACTATTTGCGCAGGTAAAACGAGCCGTACCCGGATGTGGTAGCCCGACTTTGAGAGGTGCGTGTTCCTCCCGTGACCTGCACACTCCTGGCCACGCGGGCACTTCAGGGAGTACCGCCACACTCCCACAGGTCGCCACACAAACACCCGACTCCTGAAAAAGGCGTCGGGTGTCGGCACAGCCCTGCTGACGAAGCCAGGAGGCTCCGGGGGATAAAACCACATGCGGTCCGATTTCATCACCCGTCGCCTCCTGACCCGCCCGTGGACATCTTTATATAGCTGCACGGGACCGAAGAGCCCTCGCTCCGCATCCTCCTTCAAGGCAAGGCAAGGCATCTTAATTTATGTAGCGCATTTCATACCAAGGCAACTCAATGTGCTTTACTCAATGTGCTTTACCTTCAGCCAGGAGATGTCCGCCGCCGGGAGGCCGTTGGGGGTTTCCCAAGTCTTTACCCACCCCTCCAGCTCTTCCTGCAACAGGTAGAGCCAAACATTTAAAAAAGAAACTGCATAGCCTTTATTGTTATTCATTTAGTTAGTTTATTTTATCAGGCTTTTGTGGTATTTAATCATGTCCTTCTCTTTTTAATTAAGATTAAAAAGTCAAAGTAAAAATGTAATTACTTTAAGATGATAAGAAAAAAAAGAAAAAAAAAGGAGGAATCCAAGGCAACTCATCTGGATTAAATATAAAAAGCCCTTATTAAAAAATTAGCCAACACCTACATGTTTCGGCCTCATCTCTACTTTTAGATCATGTTTCATCTCATGCAACGTCATGTAATCATGCCCTTCTCTAATTTTTAGCATTTATTTTTCACCTACAGGGAAAACACTCTGATCCCCTGTGGCTTGGGACTCTGTGGGCTGCTCTGTCCTCTCCGTGGGCGGGGCGGTGGCGGCAGCGGGCTTCGCAGCCTTCTCTGCGGGTCGAGCGGCAGGAGCGGCAGGAGCGGCAGCGGGCTTTGCAGCCTTCTCTGCGGGTCGAGCGGCAGGAGCAGCAGCCGCAGCGGGCTTCGCAGCCTTCTCTGCGGGTCGAGCGGCAGGAGCAGCAGCAGCAGCGGGCTTCGCAGCCTTCTCTGCGGGTCGAGCGGCAGGAGCAGCAGCAGCAGCGGGCTTCGCAGCCTTCTCTGCGGGTCGAGCAGCAGGAGCGGCAGCAGCAGCAGCGGGCTTTGCAGCCTTCTCTGCGGGTCGAGCGGCAGGAGCGGCAGCGGGCTCCGCTCTGGGTCGAGCGGCGGCGGCAGCAGGCTTCGCAGCCTTCTCCGCAGGCCGGGCGGTGGCAGCAGCGGCAGCGGTCTTCCTAGCCTTCTCCGCAGGTCGAGCGGTGGCAGCAGCGGCAGCGGTCTTCGCAGCCTTCTCCGCAGGTCGAGCGGCGGCAGCAGCAGGCTTTGCAGCCTTCTCCGCAGGCCGGGCGGTGGCAGCAGCGGCAGCGGTCTTCCTAGCCTTCTCCGCAGGTCGAGCGGTGGCAGCAGCGGCAGCGGTCTTCGCAGCCTTCTCCGCAGGTCCGACGGCGGTAACAGGCTTCGCGGCGGGTTGGACACCCTGGGACCCAAGCAGCTCTACAAATTAACCAAACAAGTGAGTTTTATTTTATGAAGCCTTTTTAAAAAACTGTTTTACATCTGTAACTCTGGATCTCACTTACCTTCCGCCGCCTGACTTGCAGCTACGAGCTCAGCATCGTCACCCTCCCAGACAGATGCCTGACTGGCAGAGGTTCCTGCGGAGGTTCCTGCGGAGGTTCCTGCGGAGGTTCCTGCCTGCGTATCAAGTATCTACGTGTTATTATTGACCAGTTTTGAGATGCTGAAAAGAAAACATGTACTGTGCTATTCCGCTTTTTGTGTTTCAAATGCAAATACAGAGGGAACTGAAAAAAACACACACACAAAACACATTCAAAAATAACACTTACTTTGTCCAAGATGTACCTCCTGAACCTCCTCATCTGCACACTCAAGATGTGGGCAGGAGGTGTCTCGAGCCACCTCGTGACAGACCGATGTGCCCTCCTGATGTCGTCTGACTCTGCCGCAGAAAACCTCCCAGGACAGGCTTTCAGTATTGTGTGCTTGGCATGGAGCTCCCACATCTCCAGAAAGGTGTGGTGCTCAAAACCTGCCTGGCCGTAAATGCAGCGATCCACATTCGCCTCCAGGACGCAGGAGACCTGTGGGAAGCTCTCTGCGTATTCGAGGAGGAGGTCCTTCACCCACCGGTTCCCGATCTCCCCCTTCGGGTGCTGCCTCACCTCTGCCCTGACAAGACCAACTTGTTACTGTCATGGTTAATGTCACTGCACCTGTGATAGCAGGGCAAAGGGGAGTGATCTGAACAAGGGTATTAAATATAATATGCTTACAACTTGATGTAGCCCACATCGTTGGACACCAGCCAGTGAAATGGCGCATTCAGGTACTGCCCAAAAGGCACCACCAGCCGCCCCAGACACTGCTGACGTGTAGGCGCCGCGTTGCCCTCTGACCGCAGGAGCTTCCGTGCGTGGCCGAGGGCAGAGGACTGGTGCAAAAGCTCCTTGGGAGCTTTGGGAAATGTTTTTTTTTTCTCCCTATACTGATGGGCTTCTGCGGTGGCACTGAGGACGGCCTGCTGACGGTGGGGTGGGGCCTGTGGGCTGACCACACGGATCACGGGGTTGGCCATGGGACTGCTGCACAAAGATATAGGGGCACACAGTCAAAACTGTAAATCTGTACATACAGTTAAGGTCAAAATTATTAGCCCCCTTGGAACTTTTTGATAATTCTCTAAAATAATGCCCAATGTTTGCAATATTCATACAATTTAATTCAGTAAATCATTCATCAATGACATGACCCCTTTTTGGTACACTTTGGAATGTAAAATAAATATTCAAGATTTCTTTATGACAAATCTGGTCAAAATTGAGATGGTCAAAATTATTAGCCCCCATGGGATTTTTCGATTTCAAAACAAATGCACTCAGTTTGAAACCATACCTGAGCAGTCAATTAGGTCTGAAAACACACCTGAGCAATCAATTAGCACTGAACCTTATTTAAGTGACTCCAAGAAGCAGAGTTAGTATCACTTGACCACTTGAATGAAAGGGATACTCTGACATCTTTGTAAGAAGCAATATCACCATGCCAAAAAGCAAAGAAATCAGCCTGGACCTCAGACAGAAGATAGTGGATCTTCATCATCAGGGGGAAGGATATACTGCCATTTCCAAGCGTTTCATGGTGTCTAGAACAGCTGTCCGTTGCATCATTGCAAAATACAAAGAAACAAAGTCTGTTAAAAACAAACCTGGCCGTGGCCGAAAACGCAAGATTTCCAAAACTTTGGAGCGCAAAATAATCAGAGATGTCAACAAGAATCCCCGGACCTCTGCAAAGACGATTGTTGCTGAACTGGCTTCGTCTGGACTTGATGTTTCACGCAAGACTGTTGTGAGGGCCCTTCATCGTGGTGGACTTAAAGGTCATCGACCAAGAAAGACCCCTTTGCTCTCACGGCAGCACATCAAAGCCCGACTGAACTTTGCCAGAGACAGTTTGAAACATGAGGGTCAGCTTTGGAAGTCCGTACTTTGGTCTGATGAAACCAAACTTGAGCTGTTTGGGCATATGGATGCTGCTTTCGTTTGGCGAAGGAAGGGCGAGGCCTTCAACCCTAAAAATACTGTCCCCACAGTGAAGCATGGTGGTGGAAGCATAATGCTGTGGGGCTGTTTTGCTGCTTCAGGCACAGGAAACCTTGTCCGGGTGCATGGGACCATGAAAAAAGAGGATTATGTGGATATTTTGAAGAACAACATCAAGACATGTGCTGCCAGTCTAGGGTTAGGTCGGCGCTGGGTCTTCCAACAAGACAATGACCCGAAGCATACATCAAAATTAGTCAAGGACTTTCTGAAAAACACCAAAATCAAGGTTCTGGAGTGGCCCTCTCAGAGCCCTGATCTCAATCCTATTGAGAATCTGTGGAGGGTGCTCAAGGTTCGGGTCCATGCTCGGAGACCAAGTCATTTGCAGGATCTTGAACAATTTGCCAAGGTAGAATGGGCTAAAATCCCTCAGGAGACATGTGCCAACTTGGTTACAAACTACCAGAAGAGGTTGTTGTCAGTTTTGGATCAGAAAGGTTACACTATTGACTATTAGTTGTCAGGGGGCTAATAATTTTGACCATGGCATTTTTTTGTTTTTTTCTTGTTTTGGTTCAGCAAACCAATAAAAATGTTCATTTGACCTTATACAGATGTTGTCTTTGTTCTTGTGGACGCACACAAACTATAAATACTTAAGGTTATGGCCCATGTCATTGTAAGGATGAGGATTTTATTTTATTTCATGAGGGGGCTAATAATTTTGACCTTAACTGTAGCTGTAAATAACAGACATTTTAGTGTTTTATATTCAGTTGTTGGCACTGTAGGTTAGTAAGTAGTTTGTAGTCGTTTGTAAATAGTTTGTAAATAGTTAGTAGTTTTGTAAATAGTTTGTAGTTTGTAAATAGTTTGCAAGTTTCATCATCTTTACACTCGGAATCATTATTATTCTTATTATTCTTTTCTATTTGTGTTCTATTTGTTCATGGTGGTCTGTGTTTTTTGTGCACTGTGCCAATTTGCCATCATCAGTCAGTCATCAACTTTGTCAACTGTGTGAACTAGGGAGGGAGGGAGTTTTTTTTCCACATTTTTATTTATTTATTTATTTATTTTTATTGTGGTATATGATGAGTTGGCTGTTGTTCACACTGTCATCATTAAACTGTTTGATTCCACAGTGGAAGCAAAACTAAAAACAACAGTTCAAAATAAGATACAGACTTTTAAATTAAATTTGTGACCTTTATTTTTTTTTATTGCTATTTTTATTATTATTATTTAATTGAAAAGTGTGTCTACAAAAGTTTCCAAATAAATGTATTGAATAATAAATGTATAATAATTTTTAAATTTATTATTTAATTTTTTTAGACAACGTTATGATGCTGTGTCACAGTTGTGTTGCTAGGATACGCCCGCGAAAGCGTGACCCCTGACGTTCCAGGGTCAGGAGACAACCACCGAGGAAGGAGGAACGACTTCAGAGGAGTCAAGGAGCAGTTTATTGTTCGCCATGCAGGTAGGCAGGCAATCTCAGGGAGGCTGATATAGCATGTATTAATAATTTCACTTATTTAGAATAATTTAATTAATATAATTCATATTTTATCAATACTTTTATTCATTCAATTTAGATTAGATCTAGTTGATAGGCTAGCAGTGACAGGGAAGGTAAAGGGAACAATAGCCTAATGTAGTAAAGTTTAAAATAAAATTTAAAAAAATCAACTTTTTTTTATGTATACAAATAACAAGTGCACATCTTTTCTTCAGTCACGGAGGAATCACTGAGGAGCAGCCTGGGTCAGGAGACGAGCACAGAGGAATGAGCGGCGTCCACGGAATGCAGGTAGGCAGGCAATCTCAGGGAGGCTGATTTACTTTTATTTAGAATAGTTTTATTAACATAATGAGTATTTTATTAATACTTTTATTCATTCAATTTGGCTACGATCTGGATGATAGGCTAGCATGCTAGTCTAGCTAACAGGGAAGGTACAGGGAACAACGTAGCTAGCCTAATGTAGTAAAATGAAAATAAAAAACTGTTTTATGTACAGCTATAATAAAATAATGATGGAAAAATAGGCTAAATCCCGACAGGATAGCATAGCTCTCTCCCTAGTAACAGAGCCGTGTAATAATAATTATTGAAAATGTTGATTTATTTACAATAAATATAATAATAAATATATATATTTTACAATAAATTGTAAATTAATTTAAAATAAGACAGACAGTAACTGTCACACACAGTAACACCCCACACCACCACCTGTAGCTGCCCAGATAATTAAAGGGATAGTTCACCCTAGAATGATATTTCGCTCATTATCTACTCACCCTCATGTTGACTAAGGGCTGGAAGAAGTTTCAGAGTCCACCGTCCCTTCTCTGAGTTACAGGGGGTCTTGGCGTAGCAGTGCATGTCCATATAACGGTTGCAAAGGGACACCAGAGCTCTTCGTAAAAAAACACACACCAAAAAACATCCAAATACCTCCATGATGCTCGTATGTAATGTCCGTCTTGTGCTGAAGCCCCAAATTGCGTAATTGTCCTGAAAAAAATTAAATAAGTCTATATTTTAAGCTTGTTTGTAGCGGAAGCTTCTCGAAGCTCCTCTTCCTGGTCCGTCCAAATCTCGCGTGATTCGCAGTAACCGCACTGACGCCGGCGCAAATCACGCGAGATTTGGACGGACCAGGAAGAGGAGCTTCGAGAAGCTTCCGCTACAAACAAGCTAAAATATAGACTTATTTAATTTTTTTCGGGACAATTACGCAATTTGGGGCTTCAGCACAAGACGGACATTACATACGAGCATCATGGAGGTATTTGGATGTTTTTTGGTGTGTGTTTTTTTACGAAGAGCTCCGGTGTCCCTTTGCAACCGTTATATGGACATGCACTGCTACGCCAAGACCCCCTGTAACTCAGAGAAGGGATGGTGGAGTCTGAAACTTCTTCCAGCCCTTAGTCAACATGAGGGTGAGTAGATAATGAGCGAAATATCATTCTAGGGTGAACTATTCCTTTAAGCGATGGTTGGATAACGTTATTCACTGGCACAATCAAACACAGATGGGCTTTTTATTTAAAATAAATAAATAAATAAACAAACTAGGAAGCCAGATGTCCGACCCGATTTGAGTCTTTTGTTCACCCCAGGTCGCGCGCGCACCGGTTCCACATAACGTTATTGATTATTAATTCATTCAACATTAAACATACTAAACCCTTTTCCAAAATATGACAGACACACAGAAAAACAGCCAGCGTTATTTATTTATTATGATGAATGAATGAATGAATGAATGAATGTATGTATGCAAGTTCGTTATCCTCCGGTTTAATCGGAGACCTAAAAAAGGCATTTTAATGCTTGTTTATAGAAGATGTAAATAACTAAACACCGTATGAAAATAATAAATATTTTCAAGTTTTGTTTTTACGTTTCATTTTTGACAGGACACATGCGGGGTTTAATGAATTACATAGCGGCCGGCAAAATAACTTGAATGAATGAATGAATGAATGAAGTACGTTGACGTTGGTGTTGGTAGGTGATCTTACCTGTGAAGCGGTCAACTTTTGCGGTAAAAAATTACTAATTACTGTATATCTTTTACTCTATCTCTTTCTCTGTCTATCAGTCTGTCTGTCTCTCAATCAATCGATCATCTCCCTCATCCGTATGCAGTCAATGTCAAACAATTTAAATCTTTTGAACGGGGCGGGACAGGGCCGCATTGGGCGGGACGGTCTACGGTGCTGACGCGTGACTGGTCTGTCTACGGTCAGATCGTACGGCGAATGGGAGTCTACGGTCGGCTCGACCAATCACACGGCGCAATTGTCTACAGTCACCGTAGACAATTGCACTGCCGTAGACAGGACGTCTGCGAACTCCTCAAATGTGGGAATCTCGACTGCATAATTTCTGGTAGTGGGGGACTGCGTTCGCGCTCTCCCCTGATAAAATGTGAAAAATACAAAAATCTGGAACTGATTAGACAATAACAGTTAATTTGTGTTGAGGGTCTATGACGGACAATGTAGTAAACTCATTTTTAATGTTGTTTTTAATGTTGTTGAGCTGTTGGTCGTTGTTTGTCTTGAATAATACAGATGTGGACGATGACTGTCAATAATTGAAAAAACTGGTAACCTCACTGATTATAAATTTAGTGATGCCCCTTCTTATAGGGGTTTTTGGCAGTTCACAGCAAATAAATACAACATATGCTGAGTTAATATTATTAACTTATTTTTTAATTATTTCTTCTTGTGAGCTGCATAAAGGAAACTTTAGATAAACAGCGATGTTCCCAGTACAGATCTATAGGTGGCAGCACCAGGGACGTCAGCTGCCCATCCCCCGTGAACAAAGACACTGAGTGTTTGTGAGGCGAGAGGGAAAATGTGGTTCGCAAGTTTCTGTGCTTTTCTTTAAATATAAATTGTAGATCGAAGAAACTTAGTTGCTGTCTGCTTTTATCTTTGGCTCAGTTGAATCTCCAGTTGAATTGTTGCTCATAAGGATGTGAAACATAAGAAGTAGATGACTCTAGGTCAGTCTTTGTTGTGTAAATCCAGCAATGCATGATGGTCATCTTAGGCACCATGGGTCAGTGTGGTTTGTCAGTGAGTGACTCCCCCGTCTGTGACCTGTACAACTCATACTTACCTGGCAGGGGAGATACCATGATCAAGAAGGTGGTTCACCCAGGGCGAGGCTCAGCCATTGCACTCCGGTTGTGCTGACCCCTGCGAGCGGGGGTGCACCGCACGGGAGTGAAAGCGAGGGGGGTGCCGATAGGGCGAAAGAGTCTACAACAGGTGTGGGAGGTGAGTGGGGGAGGCGATTGCGCCAGGTGTGGGAGTCGTGTTGCATAATGAGCAGCACGAGGCAGAACTGCACCCACTAGAGGACAAAGAGGTTTCTTCAGGGAATGATGACTGTGGGAATGTTGTGTGCTGAGGGAAATGGGGAGGGGAGGGGAGGGAAAGTTCTTCTGTGCACCGGAGGCCCTCGCTCTCTGCTTTGCAGAAGGCCCGAAGCCGAAGCCCTCGAAGAGCGCCTCGACACTCGCCGCCGGGTAAATGTCTTGCTGGGTTAGGGTTAGTTAATGTGTTGAGATGATGATGATGAATAAATAAGGAGCCACTTCTTTGTGGCAAGACAGAAACTGCAATAGTTTTTGTTGATTTTCAGTACATTTTAGCATCACAGGATGTTAAGGAGTCCCTGATGTGAGGGAGTTTATGAGGTTGAATTTTGAGACCATGGGCCAGACCTTTTTTTTTTTTTTTTTGATGTGTTACATATTTCTTACTACGCAGACTATACTCACTTGCTGGTGAGGATGGCGGGGAACATGGCTCGGTGAGCCTCACTGAGCTTGGACAAAATGGCGGCATCCCAGGCACGCCACCGACCCACCGAGCCGCCCTCTCTGCTCCTGCCCGCCTTGATACAGGGACCACAGCTGAGGACCTCTGTGATGACAGAGTACCACTCTGACACGTCACAGATGTGACGTACCTGAAGGTACGTGTGGGAAATAAGAATAATAATAATCATTTTTCTATGCACGTGGATGAATAAATATCACTTTAATGAATCAAGCTTTTTTTTTACTATTTGCGCAGGTAAAACGAGCCGTACCCGGATGTGGTAGCCCGACTTTGAGAGGTGCGTGTTCCTCCCGTGACCCGCACACTCCTGGCCACGCGGGCACTTCAGGGAGTACCGCCACACTCCCACAGGTCGCCACACAAACACCCGGCTCCTGAAAAAGGCGTCGGGTGTCGGCACAGCCCCGCTGACGAAGCCAGGAGGCTCCGGGGGATAAAACCACATGCGGTCCGATCACCCGTCGCCTCCTGACCCGCCCGTGGACGTCTTTATATAGCCGCAGGGGACCGAAGAGCCCTCGCTCCGCATCCTCCTTCAAGGCAAGGCAAGGCAAGGCATCTTAATTTATGTAGCGCATTTCATACCAAGGCAACTCAATGTGCTTTACTCAATGTGCTTTACCTTCAGCCAGGAGATGTCCGCCACCGGGAGGCCGTTGGGGGTTTCCCAAGTCTTTACCCACCCCTCCAGCTCTTCCTGCAACAGGTAGAGCCAAACATTTAAAAAAGAAACTGCATAGCCTTTATTGTTATTCATTTAGTTAGGTTATTTTATCAGGCTTTTGTGGTATTTAATCATGTCCTTCTCTTTTTAATTAAGATTAAAAAGTCAAAGTAAAAATGTAATTACTTTAAGATGATAAGAAAAAAAAAAGGAGGAATCCAAGGCAACTCATCTGGATTAAATATAAAAAGCCCTTATTAAAAAATTAGCCAACACCTACATGTTTCGGCCTCGTCTCTACTTTTAGATCATGTTTCATCTCATGTAACGTCATGTAATCATGCCCTTCTGTAATTTTTAGCATTTATTTTTCGCCTACAGGGACAACACTCTGATCCCCTGTGGCTTGGGACTCTGTGGGCTGCTCTGTCCTCTCCGTGGGCGGGGCGGTGGCGGCAGCGGGCTTTGCAGCCTTCTCCGCAGGCCGGGCGGTGGCAGCAGCGGCAGCGGTCTTCCTAGTCTTCTCCGCAGGCCGGGCGGTGGCAGCAGCGGTCTTCGCAGCCTTCTCTGCGGGTCGAGTGGCGGCGGCAGCGCCGTCCTGTGGTCGGCTGGCTGGCTGGCCACAGGACCTCCACCTGCAGGCGGCGTTGTCCTGGTAAGATAGGGCCATTAAAAAAAAAAAATGTGTACAGTGTCAGTGTATTTTAAATGCACATACAGAGGGGAAAAAACAACACCACACACACAAAACATATTCAAATCAAAGCTTACTTTCTCATTGTCACAATGTATTTTACCCAGACCTCCTCACTCCTTTCGGCTCTCCTCCATACCCCCCCCCCCCCCCCCCCTCCCGGCGTGAACCTGCGCATGCATGCGGTGTGACAGGCGGAGATACTGTCCACTATACTAATGAGGAAATGGAGGTGATGATGAGGTGGACCAAGACGGGAGGCTACGTCAGAGGTGACTTGGTCGCTGCTTGGTCAACAAGTTCAAGATTCCTGTATATACCCTGTTGATGGATATTTTACCCAGACCTCCTCATCTGCTCTAAACCTGTCTTTGTCAGAAGCGGCAGCAGCAGCGGCAGCAGGCTTTGCAGCCTTCTCTGCGGGTCGAGTGGCGGCGGCAGCGCCGTCCTGTGGTCGGCTGGCTGGCTGGCCACAGGACCTCCACCTGCAGGCGGCGTTGTCCTGGTAAGATAGGGCCATTAAAAAAAAAAAATGTGTACAGTGTCAGTGTATTTTAAATGCACATACAGAGGGGAAAAAACAACACCACACACACAAAACATATTCAAATCAAAGCTTACTTTCTCATTGTCACAATGTATTTTACCCAGACCTCCTCATCTGCAGGAAAATCTCCGAGGACATCTCCCACATCCCACATACGTCCCCCGGCAAGAGTGACGGGGGACGTACTTTGTCCAAGATGTACCTCCTGAACCTCCTCATCTGCAAAGATGTGGGCAGGAGGTGTCTCGAGCCACCTCGTGACAGACCGATGTGCCCTCCTGATGTTGTCTGCCGCAGAAAACCTCCCAGGACAGGCTTTCAGGATGGTGTGCTTCGCATGGAGCTCCCACATCTCCAGGAAGGTGTGGTGCTCAAAACCCACCTGGACCGGCAAGAGTGACGGGGGACGTGGGACAAAGGGTCCAGATTCCCCCGTGCTCTGGCTCCGCAGGGGGCCGAAAGAGAGCTCCCACATCGCCGGACCTTTCTCCAGACCTTTCTGCAGGATGCAGGAGACCTTTGGGAAGCTCTCTGCATAAGGAGATCCTGGCCGGCTGGCTGGCTGATGAGGAGCTGGAGGCAGCTCAGCACAAGTCAGTTAGGGTTAGTTAATGTGTTGAGATGAACTGAGTAAATACTGATTTTGATAAATAATTTTTTGTTATTTAGCCTCCTGTCTTTATCTAATTATTTTGTAAAAGATGTTACAGAACTTTTGTGACCACAAATATGAAAATAACCAGCAATTGAATGCGTTTGTTCTTAAATTAATGTAGAATGGATGGCGCAAGGCCTCATGTGACCTTCTGTGGCCGCTCGTCGTGGTCTTCCGCCTCGTTCTGTCCAAGCCTCGTTGCTCGGTGGTTGGGGACAGACGGAAGACGTCCAGCTTCCGGAAGCCTGGAAGAGGGTTAAGACTGCGGGCGTCCTCCTGGTAAGAAATGGCCGTAAGAAAAAATGTTTGAAGTTCAAATGTGTACATTGTGCGGCGTGGTTTAGCTCAGTCGGTAGAGCACCCGCCATGTCATCCCCCCCCCCCCCCCTCTGCCTCCCATTTCCTGTCTCTCTCCACTGTCCTATCAAATAAAGCCCCAAAAATATACAAAAAAAAAATGTGTACATTGTGTTATCTTTTTTTATTTCAATATGCACGCAGCTACTCAAAAAGGCCAGAGAGGCCATGGAGCTCCCACATCTCCAGAAAGGTGTAGTGCTCAAAATCTGCCTGGCCGTAAATGCACCGGTCCACATTCGCAGCAGCAGCAGCGGCAGCGGGCTTTGCAGCCTTCTCTGCGGGTCGAGTGGCGGCGGCAGCGCCGTCCTGTGGTCGGCTGGCTGGCTGGCCACAGGACCTCCACCTGCAGGCGGCGTTGTCCTGGTAAGATAGGGCCATTAAAAAAAAAAAATGTGTACAGTGTCAGTGTATTTTAAATGCACATACAGAGGGGAAAAAACAACACCACACACACAAAACATATTCAAATCAAAGCTTACTTTCTCATTGTCACAATGTATTTTACCCAGACCTCCTCACTCCTTTCGGCTCTCCTCCATACCCCCCCCCCCCCCCCCCCCCTCCCGGCGTGAACCTGCGCATGCATGCGGTGTGACAGGCGGAGATACTGTCCACTATACTAACGAGGAAATGGAGGTGATGATGAGGTGGACCAAGACGGGAGGCTACGTCAGAGGTGACTTGGTCGCTGCTTGGTCAACAAGTTCAAGATTCCTGTATATACCCTGTTGATGGATATTTTACCCAGACCTCCTCATCTGCTCTAAACCTGTCTTTGTCAGAAGCGGCAGCAGCAGCGGCAGCAGGCTTTGCAGCCTTCTCTGCGGGTCGAGTGGCGGCGGCAGCGCCGTCCTGTGGTCGGCTGGCTGGCTGGCCACAGGACCTCCACCTGCAGGCGGCGTTGTCCTGGTAAGATAGGGCCATTAAAAAAAAAAAATGTGTACAGTGTCAGTGTATTTTAAATGCACATACAGAGGGGAAAAAACAACACCACACACACAAAACATATTCAAATCAAAGCTTACTTTCTCATTGTCACAATGTATTTTACCCAGACCTCCTCATCTGCAGGAAAATCTCCGAGGACATCTCCCACATCCCACATACGTCCCCCGGCAAGAGTGACGGGGGACGTACTTTGTCCAAGATGTACCTCCTGAACCTCCTCATCTGCAAAGATGTGGGCAGGAGGTCTCTCGAGCCACCTCGTGACAGACCGATGTGCCCTCCTGATGTTGTCTGACTCTGCCGCAGAAAACCTCCCAGGACAGGCTTTCAGGATGGTGTGCTTCGCATGGAGCTCCCACATCTCCAGGAAGGTGTGGTGCTCAAAACCCACCTGGACCGGCAAGAGTGACGGGGGACGTGGGACAAAGGGTCCAGATTCCCCCGTGCTCTGGCTCCGCAGGGGGCCGAAAGAGAGCTCCCACATCGCCGGCCGGCCGGCTGGCTGATGAGGAGCTGGAGGCAGCTCAGCACAAGTCAGTTTTATTTTATGAAGCCTATTTAAAAAAAACTGTTTTTACATCTATTAACCCTGGAGCTCACTTAACCCTCCGCTGGCTACCTGACTTGCAGGTTCTCAGGTTCCCACCTGCCACGTGGGCCGACGTAGCCAGGAGGGACATGGACATGCCCAGTGGATCCCTGGATGCACTCTGGGTGTCGCTTGCCCACACCTCATCGATGGCGCCTGTAAATGCACATCCAGGTGTACTTTTATGCTACGCTATCAGCATAGATGTTGTTCTAACCTTAGTGTGTGATGTATTTTAACACCAGGCGTCGGGAAGAGAGGAGGCTCACTCCTTTCGGCTCTCCTCCATACCCCCCCCCCCCTCCCGGCGTGAACCTGCGCATGCATGCGGTGTGACAGGCGGAGATACTGTCCACTATACGAACGAGGAAATGGAGGTGATGGTGAGGTGGACCAAGACGGGAGGTGACTTGGTCGCTGCTTGGTCAACAAGTTCAAGATTCCTGTATATACCCTGTTGATGGATATTCGAATAAAATAATAATATATACTGAAGAATAGTATTTGTGTTATTGTAGATTTACTGCCCCCTGTCCGCACCACGAGTCACAAATCATGTAGGTAGGCCTACATGATCTCTACATAATCTGCAGGAAGTGATTTATATCAGATTTATCGACTACAAATCACCACAAACATGCTCCTAACTACTTTCTGGACAGTCACTGGACTCTCTGTACTTATCTGGCCTGTGTACACTCTGTCTGGTCATTCTTCAACTACAGGCAAATTTGTGTCCCTGGCAGATATAACAAAAACTGAAACACATTTCTTGTTTTTTATTTTTGGCACACTTACATGACATCAAGAGGAACTTTGAAAAAATTAATTATAGATAACTTATTAATTTTACTATATAAATCATAGGTTTATATGTATTGTTTTAACTATATTCCCATTGTCCCTGGCCCAGATTTGTGACATTCAATCCCTCTTAATGTTGAATTTAATTGTGATCTAATAGTAACTTTAGAGACAAGTGGTACATAAATCCCTATTTTAATGAAATGTATCATGTATTGTAAGATATATTAGTGTTTTATGTCTTTTTTGATAAAAAGAACACCTGTCCCTTGAGGTCTCAGTCATTTCCACCACACGCCACAAAATGTAACTTTAGGGATGTTTTTTAAAGGTTAAGTATAGTTGTAATTACTCCAACAGTCTTTGTTAGGAGAGCACATGGCTGGAGAGCAGAGTTGGCTCCCTGGAAGGAACTGAAAGTAGAGAAAATCAAGGTTTAATGTTTTGAAAACAAAGAGTATGTTTATTGGTCGTCATTTCCAAACAGCTCATATTTCCTTCGAATGTACAAATAATGTAAAAAATAATATTTGATATTGTGTATTTTGTGTACATTTATTGATAGCTTTAAAATTGAGATCATCATGCCAACATAGCATGAGATTTTTTAAAAAATGTGACAGAATGTCATTTCCACAACAGTCATTTCCATCACTTTTTTTGGAGGTGACTCAGCAATTTGTATGTCAAATGTCATTTCCAACACGTGAAGTTCCACCACACATTGTCATTTCCATCACATTACACATTTTCACATAAAATTCATAAAAATTAACAGTCAAACTAATAATATTTAGCAGTTTTGGAAATTATGCAGCTGAAATTTCAATAAATGCTCTGAGAAATGTGTTATTTTCATAATTTTGTTTGGAAAAACAACTTTTTTGTGGTGTGATGGAAATGACGCTTTCCACTTAATGTTAGACTAAAATGTAAAAAATCTTATATTATCTAAATAATTTTATCACAACAGCTATCAGAATGTGTTTCTATACATAACTGAGAAGTAAAACATCTGAAAAAATGTCTCAAAATATACATTTGATTTTCTAAAATTTTCAAGACCAAATTTGCCCGTAGTTGAAGAATGATAATTCATTAATTTTTTATAACTTTATAATTTTATGTTTTTATTTATTTATTTATTTTTTACTAAACTTCACCAACTCCAACTCAAATTCAAAATGTGAACTTGAAATATAAATAAGTAAATAAATAAAATAAATAAATAAAAATATATTGATCCAGGATCGAACTCGGGTCTATCCGCGTAGTGGTATCCCCGTAGTGTGGATTGTACATCTATGACTGCTAGCAGTACTGCGCCGCAGGGGCTGTGACATAGGCGGTGACCGTTTCCACAGTGGGATACTACGTCACTTCCTGCAAATGACGTACGCCACGACCAAAGAGAAGATCAAGAACAATATTTTTCCCGCGCTTGATGTGGTCAAGTGGTGAGAGCGTCAGGCAGTCGCTCAAGAGGCCGTGGGTTCGATCCTCCTCCCTGGTATGTATACTAGTAGCCTATGTATCAGTGGTTAGCCATATCTATACTTTTCCGTTTATGAGGGAATAATTTAGAGTTACATCACTCTACAGTATGCGTTCATAAACGTAATTAATGCACCAGAAGGCCTTCACGTGGGACTGTCAGAGATTCCCGCCATTGACCCAGTGACGCATGTTTTTTTAATGGACTTTTTTTTTTTTTTTTGCCAATTTTGATAAAGCTAAGGTAAGAAAAGCTTACAAAGAGTTATTGAAAAAAAAAGAAAAAATATATATATATATATATGGAGAGAGAGAGAGAATATTCTGACAATTATTTCATGGTTCACGCTTTACAGGGTTAAATCATTGAGTGATGATGATGATGGCGGCCCCATATGGCACCAGAAGGCCTTCACGTGAGACATCAAAGACTCCCGCCGTAGAGCCAGTGATGCGTGTTCATGTAAGTAAAGCTTACAAATTGTTACTGAAACTGAAGGAATAGAAATAGTTACTACAAACGACTATTCCATAAGTTATTTTATAGTAAAACCGAGTTGAAAATGTGTGTGTGTGTTTCAAACTAGATACAACAGATATATAAGGTAATTTCCTATGCAAATCTCGTACGGTTTTTTTTTTTTTTTGTATTATATATGTATATGATTTCGTATTTGTCAGAAGGTCCGGTAAGAAATCAATTTCCAAAAAAATAAAAAAAGATGCTTTGAGATGCCGATGCTGATGATGCTTGGTTTTTGTGACACTTCCTGCTGTAAAAACATTTTAGACATTTTAGGTTAGTCATTAATTGTGCCTGACACCCGCTATTGTATTTGTGAAACGTTTATTTTATTTGTGAAAATGCTAAGGGGAGGTTTCACCGTTTTTGTTTGATACCTACAGACCTCATTAGACCTGGTCCAGGTCAAAAACCGCCTTGCCTAGACTTCTCAAATCTGGCCTAGATTAATCTACAGAGGCTAAACATTCATTCAGACACAGTTTCTGATCTGTGAAACCTTCATTCTATGTGTGAAAATGCAATAAAGGCACATTTCACTGTTTTTTCATCATATAGACCGCAATAGACCTGGTCCACATCAAAAACCGCTTTGCCTAGACTTCTCAAATCTGGCCTAGATTAATCTACAGAGGCTAAACATTCATTCAGACACAGTTTCTGATCTGTGAAACCTTCATTCTATGTGTGAAAATGCAATAAAGGCACATTTCACTGTTTTTTCATCATATAGACCGCAATAGACCTGGTCCACATCAAAAACCGCTTTGCCTAGACTTCTCAAATCTGGCCTAGATTAATCTACAGAGGCTAAACATTCATTCAGACACACTTTCTGATCTGTGAAACCTTCATTCTATGTGTGAAAATGCAATAAAGGCACATTTCACTGTTTTTTTATCATATAGACCGCAATAGACCTGGTCCACATCAAAAACCGCTTTGCCTAGACTTCTCAAATCTGGCCTAGATTAATCTACAGAGGCTAAACATTCATTCAGACACAGTTTCTGATCTGTGAAACCTTCATTCTATGTGTGAAAATGCAATAAAGGCACATTTCACTGTTTTTTTATCATATAGACCGCAATAGACCTGGTCCACATCAAAAACCGCTTTGCCTAGACTTCTCAAATCTGGCCTAGATTAATCTACAGAGGCTAAACATTCATTCAGACACACTTTCTGATCTGTGAAACATTTATTCTATGTGTGAAAATGTGCCTTTTCAATAGCGGCACCAAAACTGTGGAACTCCCTACCCCCTGAATTATATTTTATTGATGACTTGGCACTTTTTAAAGCACGTCTTAAAACTCATTTGTTTAAACTGGCTTTTAATATTGATTAACTTTTACCTTTTGATATGTATTTTATTGTTGTGTTTTCTTGTTTTGTTTTTTCCATGCCATTCGTCACCTGAAATGTTATTTCTTTTCTGTAAAGCACTTTGATCATCTGTCCGATGTTGTAAGGTGCTATATAAATAAACTTTATTATTATTATTATTATTATTACATGTTGTAGCCTACATGTGGTACATAACTGTAAGAATAACCAACACTGTGGATTAAGATAGATCAAAGAGAGGACAAACAGGCAGCATTGAAGGGTGTCACAAATAAGGAGGCTTTAATCACACAGGAATGGGAATGGGAAGGGAAAAAAAAAGAAAAAAAAATACTCAAAACGGCTCCAAACTGTCCACAGCAGCTTTGAAATCCTCAAAGTTGTTGTACACACGCTCAGTGAGGCCCCTGGAGGTGGACTTCTGTGTGACCGGGCAGAAGGTCTTTTTTTTATATTTATTGTGTCCCTGATTGGGCTGGCCACAGAGTGTGCAGGTGGGGAGGTTTTTAATTCGGGACACCTTTGCCGCCAGCTCTGAGGGTGGTCCCAGCCTCCTTTTGTAAATGGTAGCCCTCGCCCAGGAAGGCATGATGGCAGCAGCGGCGGCGGCGGCGGCGGCAGGAGGGGCCACCTGAGAGGCGGTGCCAGCAGCGGCGTGCAGGATGGGCTCTGTGGAGGGACCAGCAGTGGCAGAAGGGGCCACCTGAGAGGCGGTGCCAGCAGCGGCGGGCAGGATGGGCCGAACGGCGGGCAGGATGGGCCGAACGGCGGGCAGGATGGGCCGAACGGCGGGCAGGACGGGCCGAACGGCGGGCAGGACGGGCCGAACGGCGGGCAGGACGGGCCGAACGGCCAACAGGACGGGCCGAACAGCGGTGCCAGCAGCAGCGGCGGGCAGGATTGGCCGAACGGCGGGGACAGCGGCGGGCAGGATTGGCCCAACGGCGGGGACAGCGGCGGGCAGGATGGGCTCTGTGGAGGGACCAGCAGTGGCAGAGAGGGTGGACACAGGCCTGGTGATGGTGGAGGTCGGAGGGGCTTTTCCAACAACAGGCCTGATCAGGCCTGCCCTCTCTTTCAGGGCCTTTGTGCCCGCCGTGCTCGGCGTGGGCACATAGGCCATCACGGGGTAGTCTGGCGGAGGCAGTACGGCCGGCTGCAGAGGAGCTGGAGGCAGCTCAGCGGACGACACTGATGTGGTCTTGGTGATGGCGATGGTCGGCTGCTTGGTCGCCCGCAGATTCAGCAGCCTCTCCTGACTCCGGATAAAGTCTCGCACCGTCTTGGTGTTAATTTTTGGCAGAGGAATCCCGGCCCTGCTCAGGACCGGGTCCTCCACCAAGATCCGGTGCTGGATCCTCTCGTAGGCCCCCAGGATGTCGGCCTTGTCGGGGGAGGAGTGCCGGTGCGCACTCAGCCACAGAAGTTTAACCAGCGTGTACATGAGGCGGTTGTGGTGCGCGCTGATGTCCTGCTGAGCTGGCGCATAGCGCTTGGCCATCTTCACGCGCTGCACCACCGCGGCGTCGACCGGGTCGTCCCGCTTCGTGCGGCAGTACAGCGTGTTTCCCCAGTGCGTTTTGTACAGCTGGTTAAACTTCTGTGGCTGCTTGTCGTGGTCCTCCACCTCGCTCCAGGCATCGAGGATGCTGTTCCTCTGCTCGGTGGTGAGGGACAGCCTGTTCTCCGGCCGGCCGACCTCCACCAGCAGGGAGCAGAACACCTCCAGCTTCCGGAAACCTGGGAGAGGGCTGGGACTGCAGACGTCCTCCTGGCAAAATATATAATATAAAATAAGCAAAAAAAAAAAATAATAATAATAATAATAATAATAAAAAGTTTGAAATTCAGATGTGTACATTGTCCACGAACCAGTGTGTTATCTTTTATTTCAACAGGCACACAGTTACTCACAAAGGCCGGAGGGTGAACGGTGGTGGTTTCCTCGCTGGTTAGGGTGATGTGGGGCAGCAGGACGGCCTCGAGCGCGTCGGCGCGTTCCTCCACATCGCTCCCATAGGCCTCGTCCGCCTCCGGATCCGGCTGGCCGACCTGGACCACCTCCTCGTCCGGATCGGGACCGTCTTCCACCAGGTCCTGGAGAGAGAAGGGTCCAGATTCCCCCGTGCTCTGGCTGAACAAGTACTCCAAGCCGAGCAGCTCGTCGGAGGCGACGTCGGCGGGGGGCCTGAAGTTCTCCTCCACCGTCTCACCGAACAGGAGCCGACAGCGGGTGTTGAGACGGTGGATGAGTGGCGCCGAGTAGGTCCGGTGGCGTCGTCCTCGGCCGCCAAACACCGCGTCGGAGCTCCTGTCGCTGTTCCACCGGGCGATGCCGCTAATCAGGTACACCTGAAAGGGCCGTGCCGCGCAGTGGGGACCTGGGTAGAGAAAAAGAGTAAGGCTTTACAGTAGACATTGAGTCAATTTTGAAGAAATATATTCCTATAAAATATGAAAATAGGAATAGGTTGTAGTGTGTTGTAGTGTTAGGAGCTAACACTTATATTATTCTTATAATTCCTTATACATGGCTGTATTTGTTAGTTAGCACACTTGATATTAGCTCTATTTAACAACTTAAATCACAGTAGCATAAACTGATTTGTTGAACTCGGCCTGATGTAAACATTAATAAAACTCAAACCTGTGTGATGTCCAGGGACAGGTTGAGGTTTATAATAATGAAATGAACCATAACACTGTGATCACATGTCAGCTGTTTTTTTTCTCTCTCTCTTTTTTGTAAGCTGCGGTAGCGACCGGCTGAAATACGGGAGGATACAGCGATGGTGCAGGCTGAGGCCAGTATACAACAGGTAACAGTGTTATTGTCTCTTTTCACCTCCTCTCTCCCCTGTGAGGTTATGACTTGTCGGTTAGAGATGCGTGAAAATTTTACTCTAGCTTGATCCACTTTGTGTGGATTTATTTTTGAAAATGCAAATGAAATGAGGGTTGAAATCCGTACTCGCACGTGTGCTCCCTTTTTCATTTTTTCTACTCGACGCACAATCTATTTGTAGGCGCATATGCGAGTGAAATGCTCGCAATGTACAGCCCTGGTGTTTGGCCAAAAACAAACAAAATGTCCACATTTACTAAACCGTACAAAAGCAAAATGCAGGGAGGTTCAAAGCACAAATGTCCATTTGTGATGAATACAGTGTTCTGCTGATGCTAAAACAGCAGATGTGACACACGTCAAGTGACTCAGTTTGTGTCATTCCATCAGTCGTTGGTGTTTCTCATGACCTTGTGCTGTGCTCTGACTAAACGTTTCTGTTGAAAGACATCGTGTGACTGTGTTTTGGTGGATTTGGTGAGTTGTGTTAGTGTATTACTGTATTTTGGAAATATGTGTCTGTGTTTAGTTACACTGTTGTAATTTCCAGGATGAAATGAACTGTTTTGAGAAGCAGTGATGTGTGAACAGTTTTGAAAAATGGTTTGTTTGTTTATTTGTTTATCTATTTCCCAGGCTGCACTCGTGTACCTGGAATCATGTGGGGCAACACGCTGTGGAATCCCTCCAGGCTGTTGCTTCCACGCAGGCACCTGTAATACGGCACGTCCACGTTGTTGACACATGTGGAGCGTGTCACAGTGTACATGGACATGCCTGGTGGATCCTGGATGCACTCCAGGTGTCGCTGCTGGGTTGCCCACACCTCATCGATGGCGGCTGTAAATACACACATGCAGGTAAATACAGGTTGCATCAAGTGTGTCGTGTTCACTTTTATTTTTTTTTATGCTGCGCTATCGGCATAGATGATGTTCTAACATTTGTGTGTGTGTGTGTGTGTGTGTGTGTGTGTGATAAGAGAGTGATGTATTTCGTACCAGGCGTCTTGAAGAGGCTGACCCCGCTCTGGTCCAGCCCGGCGGGACCTTTGAGCTCATCGATGGCCAGCTGGATGAGCCGAAAGGTCTCCTGCGCTCCCAGCGTGACCCTGCGCACGTGGTGCTTTAGCTGCTCCCTGCTGATGTGGAGGTGAACCACGTCCACATCGCTGACCGCCTCCATGGCCGCCGGATCCTTCGCTCTGACCGCCCGGATCAGCAGCTCCAGGTCCGAGCGGTTGTAGGCCAGCACTGCCCCCGCGACGGCCGACTTGAAGGCAGAGTATTTGGCGTGAGACTCTGTCCGGATGGCCGCGTCGAACCGGTGGATCCAATGGAAAATATCCAGACGGACCACCATGCCGTCGTCGACCCACGGCCCAAACAGAGTCTCCAGCCACGTCGGTCCCTGCGCACGGCAGCAGCCACGGTCCACATAGAGGATGCGGGGCGCGGGTTGACCGGCCAGGCGGAACCTCTCCACGACCCCACGGCACATGGGCCCCAGCTTCTCCGCCGACTCCTCGCACGTCAGGACGAAGGTGATTATCTGGGAGTGCTCGTTGGCGATGCTGGTGAACCACTCGGCCGAGCCGTGACCCTCCCCAGATAGCTTTTTCACCACCTGTGTGGGTGGGTGAGAACCTCTGTTACATATGATTGATATGAGAGTTTGCTTTGTCATTTATTTACAGTGTGAAAATAAGTACTGGTTGCATGACAACAAAACAACACAGCAATATGTTTTGCATGATGCACAATATGGTGTTACGTTTTGATGCACGCACTTTCTTCGTCGAGTCCATTTTCAGAACCGTGCCAAAGGTGGAGAGGATCTGGCTCCGGTAATCCTGCACATTGTCTGCCTCTGCCAGCAGGAAGGCGTGACGGAGGAGCCGCGCGGATGGGAGCTCTCGGGGAGGTGGCGGGGCCTTGAGCGCGTGGCCAAGCGCAGAGACGATCCCTCCGGGTCGCACCAGGTCCATGAGAAGGGTGGTGTACAGGTCCTTACGTCGAAGGTACTCCTCGACATGGTTCTCCTGGACCTGCCGCCACACCTTCACCATGGTGTTCCCCTCTGTCCTGTCCCTCAGCAGGCGCACGACGCTCCTGTCCACTCCACGCCTGTAAGTACAGGGGTCACAATCAATGTGTTTGAGGTTAACTGAGTAAATACTTACAGGTTTGTTTAAATACACACATTAGTTTAGTTGATCAAAAATAAAAGAATAAACAGCTATGGCAATGTGACAGATGTATCTGTGGATATCAGATGAACCACAGAGACCAAACAAAGCAAGAAAGAGAAAACATCATGAGTCAGACAGAGAGTCAGACAGCACCACCTAGTGTTGGCAACTTTGATGACTAAGGAGCCACTTCTTTGTGGCAAGACAGAAACTGCAATAGTTTTTGTTGATTTTCAGTACATTTTAGCATCACAGGATGTTAAGGAGTCCCTGATGTGAGGGAGTTTATGAGGTTGAATTTTGAGACCATGGGCCAGACCTTTTTTTTTTTTTTTTTTTTGATGTGTTACATATTTCTTACTACGCAGACTATACTCACTTGCTGGTGAGGATGGCGGGGAACATGGCTCGGTGAGCCTCACTGAGCATGGACAAAATGGCGGGATCCCAGGCACGCCACCGACCCACCGAGCCGCCCTCTCTGCTCCTGCCCGCCTTGGTACAGGGACCACAGCTGAGGACCTCTGTGATGACAGAGTACCACTCCGACACGTCACAGATGTGACGTACCTGAAGGTACGTGTGGGAAATAAGAATAATAATAATCATTTTTCTATGCACGTGGATAAATAAATATCACTTTAATGAATCAAGCTTTTTTTTTACTATTTGCGCAGGTAAAACGAGCCGTACCCGGATGTGGTACCCCGACTTGGAGAGGTGCGTGTTCCTCCCGTGACCCGCACACTCCTGGCCACGCGGGCACTTCAGGGAGTACCGCCACACTCCCACAGGTCGCCACACAAACACCCGGCTCCTGAAAAAGGCGTCGGGTGTCGGCACAGCCCCGCTGACGAAGCCAGGAGGCTCCGGGGGATAAAACCACATGCGGTCCGATTTCATCACCCGTCGCCTCCTGACCCGCCCGTGGACGTCTTTGTAGAGCTGCACGGGACCGAAGAGCCCTCGCTCCGCATCCTCCTTCAAGGCAAGGCAAGGCAAGGCATCTTAATTTATGTAGCGCATTTCATACCAAGGCAACTCAATGTGCTTTACCTTCAGCCAGGAGATGTCCGCCGCCGGGAGGCCGTTGGGGGTTTCCCAAGTCTTTACCCACCCCTCCAGCTCTTCCTGCAACAGGTAGAGCCAAACATTTAAAAAAGAAACTGCATAGCCTTTATTGTTATTCATTTAGTTAGTTTATTTTATCAGGCTTTTGTGGTATTTAATCATGTCCTTCTCTTTTTAATTAAGATTAAAAAGTCAAAGTAAAAATGTAATTACTTTAAGATGATAAGAAAAAAAAAAGGAGGAATCCAAGGCAACTCATCTGGATTAAATATAAAAAGCCCTTATTAAAAAATTAGCCAACACCTACATGTTTCGGCCTCGTCTCTACTTTTAGATCATGTTTCATCTCATGTAACGTCATGTAATCATGCCCTTCTGTAATTTTTAGCATTTATTTTTCACCTACAGGGACAACACTCTGATCCCCTGTGGCTTGGGACTCTGTGGGCTGCTCTGTCCTCTCCGTGGGCGGGGCGGTGGCGGCAGCGGGCTTCGCAGCCTTCTCTGCGGGTCGAGCGGCAGGAGCGGCAGCGGGCTCCGCTCTGGGTCGAGCGGCGGCGGCAGCAGGCTTCGCAGCCTTCTCCGCAGGTCGAGCGGCGGCGGCAGCAGGCTTCGCAGCCTTCTCCGCAGGCCGGGCGGCGGCGGCAGCAGGCTTCGCAGCCTTCTCCGCAGGTCGGGCGGCGGCGGCAGCAGGCTTCGCAGCCTTCTCCGCAGGCCGGGCGGCGGCGGCAGCAGGCTTCGCAGCCTTCTCCGCAGGCCGGGCGGCGGCGGCAGCAGGCTTCGCAGCCTTCTCCGCAGGCCGGGCGGCGGCGGCAGCAGGCTTCGCAGCCTTCTCCGCAGGTCGAGCGGCGGCAGCAGCAGGCTTTGCAGCCTTCTCCACAGGCCGGGCGGTGGCAGCAGCGGCAGCGGTCTTCCGAGCCTTCTCCGCAGGTCGAGCGGCGGCAGCAGGCTTCGCGGCGGGTTGGACACCCTGGGACCCAAGCAGCTCTACAAATTAACCAAACAAGTGAGTTTTATTTTATGAAGCCTTTTTAAAAAACTGTTTTACATCTGTAACTCTGGATCTCACTTACCTTCCGCCGCTTGACTTGCAGCTACAAGCTCAGCGTCATCACCCTCCCAGACAGATGCCTGACTGGCAGAGGTTCCTGCGGAGGTTCCTGCGGAGGTTCCTGCCTGCGTATCAAGTATCTACGTGTTATTATTGACCAGTTTTGAGATGCTGAAAAGAAAACATGTACTGTGCTATTCCGCTTTTTGTGTTTCAAATGCAAATACAGAGGGAACTGAAAAAAACACACACACAAAACACATTCAAAAATAACACTTACTTTGTCCAAGATGTACCTCCTGAACCTCCTCATCTGCACACTCGAGATGTGGGCAGGAGGTGTCTCGAGCCACCTCGTGACAGACCGGTGTGCCCTCCTGATGTCGTCTGACTCTGCCGCAGAAAACCTCCCAGGACAGGCTTTCAGGATGGTGTACTGAGCGTAGAGCTCCCACATCTCCATAAAGGTGTGGTGCTCAAAACCTGCCTGGCCATAAACACACTGATCCACATTCGCCTCCAGGACGCAGGAGACCTGTGTGAAGCTCTCTGCATACTCGAGGAGGAGGTCCTTCACCCACCGGTTCCCGATCTCCCCCTTCGGGTGCTGCCTAACCTCTGCCCTGTGTTTGTCGAGCAGGCTGGAATCATAAAGACCAACTTGTTACTGTCATGGTTAATGTCACTGCACCTGTGATAGCAGGGCAAAGGGGAGTGATCTGAACAAGGGTATTAAATATAATATGCTTACAACTTGATGTAGCCCACATCGTTGGACACCAGCCAGTGAAATGGGGCATTCAGGTACTGCCCAAAAGGCACCACCAGCCGCCCCAGACACTGCTGGCGTGTAGGCGCCGCGTTGCCCTCTGACCTCAGGAGCTTCCTAGCGTGGCCGAGGGCAGAGGACTGGTGCAGAAGCTCCTTTGGAGCTTTGGGGAATGATTTTTTTTTCTCCCTATACAGGTGGGCCTCTTTTGTGGCACTGAGGACGGCCTGCTGACGGTGGGGTGGGGCCTGTGGGCTGACCATACGGATCACGGGGTTGGCCATGGGACTGCTGCACAAAGATATAGGGGCACACAGTCAAAACTGTAAATCTGTACATAGCTGTAAATAACAGACATTTTAGTGTTTTATATTCAGTTGTTGGCACTGTAGGTTAGTAAGTAGTTTGTAGTCGTTTGTAAATAGTTTGTAAATAGTTAGTAGTTTTGTAAATAGTTTGTAGTTTGTAAATAGTTTGTAGTTTGTAAATAGTTTGTAGTTTGTAAATAGTTTGTAGTTTGTAAATAGTTAGTAGTTTTGTAAATAGTTAGTAGTTTTGTAAATAGTTTGTAGTTTGTAAATAGTTTGCAAGTTTCATCATCTTTACACTCGGAATCATTATTATTCTTATTATTCTTTTCTATTTGTGTTCTATTTGTTCATGGTGGTCTGTGTTTTTTGTGCACTGTGCCAATTTGCCATCATCAGTCAGTCATCAACTTTGTCAACTGTGTGAACTAGGGAGGGAGGGAGTTTTTTTTCCACATTTTTATTTATTTATTTATTTATTTTTATTGTGGTATATGATGAGTTGGCTGTTGTTCACACTGTCATCATTAAACTGTTTGATTCCACAGTGGAAGCAAAACTAAAAACAACAGTTCAAAATAAGATACAGACTTTTAAATTAAATTTGTGACCTTTATTTTTTTTTATTGCTATTTTTATTATTATTATTTAATTGAAAAGTGTGTCTACAAAAGTTTCCAAATAAATGTATTGAATAATAAATGTATAATAATTTTTAAATTTATTATTTAATTTTTTTAGACAACGTTATGATGCTGTGTCACAGTTGTGTTGCTAGGATACGCCCGCGAAAGCGTGACCCCTGACCTTCCAGGGTCAGGAGACAACCACCGAGGAAGGAGGAACGACTTCAGAGGAGTCAAGGAGCAGTTTATTGTTCGCCATGCAGGTAGGCAGGCAATCTCAGGGAGGCTGATATAGCATGTATTAATAATTTCACTTATTTAGAATAATTTAATTAATATAATTCATATTTTATCAATACTTTTATTCATTCAATTTAGATTAGATCTAGTTGATAGGCTAGCAGTGACAGGGAAGGTAAAGGGAACAATAGCCTAATGTAGTAAAGTTTAAAATAAAAAAAATAAAAAATCAACTTTTTTTTATGTATACAAATGCCATGTGCACATCTTTTCTTCAGTCACGGAGGAATCACTGAGGAGCAGCCTGGGTCAGGAGACGAGCACAGAGGAATGAGCGGCGTCCACGGAATGCAGGTAGGCAGGCAATCTCAGGGAGGCTGATTTACTTTTATTTAGAATAGTTTTATTAACATAATGAGTATTTTATTAATACTTTTATTCATTCAATTTGGCTACGATCTGGATGATAGGCTAGCATGCTAGTCTAGCTAACAGGGAAGGTACAGGGAACAACGTAGCTAGCCTAATGTAGTAAAATGAAAATAAAAAACTGTTTTATGTACAGCTATAATAAAATAATGATGGAGAAATAGGCTAAATCCCGACAGGATAGCATAGCTCTCTCCCTAGTAACAGAGCCGTGTAATAATAATTATTGAAAATTTTGATTTATTTACAATGAATATAATAATAAATATATATATTTTACAATAAATTGTAAATTAATTTACAATAAGACAGACAGTAACTGTCACACACAGTAACACCCCCCCACACACACACACACACACACCACCACCTGTAGCTGCCCAGATAATTAAGCGATGGTTGGATAACGTTATTCACTGGCACAATCAAACACAGATGGGCTTTTTATTTAAAATAAATAAATAAATAAACAAACAAACTAGGAAGCCAGATGTCCGACCCGATTTGAGTCTTTTGTTCACCCCAGGTCGCACGGCGGTAACAGGCTTCGGTTCCACATAACGTTATTGATTATTAATTCAACATTAAACATACTAAACCCTTTTCCAAAATATGACAGACACACAGAAAAACAGCCAGCGTTATTTATTTATTCATTTCTTTATTTATTATGATGAATGAATGAATGAATGAATGTATGCAAGTTCGTTATCCTCCGGTTTAATCGGAGACCTAAAAAAGGCATTTTAATGCTTGTTTATAGAAGATGTAAATAACTAAACACCGTATGAAAATAATAAATATTTTCAAGTTTTGTTTTTACGTTTCATTTTTGACAGGACACATGCGGGGTTTAATGAATTACATAGCGGCCGGCAAAATAACTTGAATGAATGAATGAATGAAGTACGTTGACGTTGGTGTTGGTAGGTGATCTTACCTGTGAAGCGGTCAACTTTTGCGGTAAAAAATTACTAATTACTGTATATCTTTTACTCTATCTCTTTCTCTGTCTATCAGTCTGTCTGTCTCTCGATCAATCGATCATCTCCCTCATCCGTATGCAGTCAATGTCAAACAATTTAAATCTTTTGAACGGGGCGGGACAGGGCCGCATTGGGCGGGACGGTCTACGGTGCTGACGCGTGACTGGTCTGTCTACGGTCAGATCGTACGGCGAATGGGAGTCTACGGTCGGCTCGACCAATCACACGGCGCAATTGTCTACAGTCACCGTAGACAATTGCACTGCCGTAGACAGGACGTCTGCGAACTC
>NC_140927.1:23756343-23988843 GCF_045865225.1 Trachurus japonicus
CAAATGTGGGAATCTCGACTGCATAATTTCTGGTAGTGGGGGACTGCGTTCGCGCTCTCCCCTGATAAAATGTGAAAATAAAAAAACATGTTTCTCTTGGCAGCTAGGTGGATATAAAATCTTAGTAGAATATGTAATTGAATAGAAACTCGATCATTTAGTTAAATCTAATGCAAATACAATGTAGATAATGTTTCAGTGAATGAAAAACTACACTGGCTTGTTGCTCTAAACTGGACAGAAGTGTAAATAGATTGTCACTCATTGAAGAAAATTGTGGCTTATTCTCTGCTGTGTTGTACTGATGTTGAGGCCTCAGCAAATTAAATCATACGGAGTTGACAAAAAAAATCCTGTTATTGATGAAATATTAAGTCCAGGGTTGAACTGTGCAGTTACATCTGTTGTACACTAGAGACCGCCAGAGCTCCATTAGTTACTGTTATACAGTTTGTTACCATGCTCATTAGGCTTGGGCGGTATTAGGGTAATACCGTATACTGCAGGTGTTTAAAAATAGCAACGGTATCAGTTTCAATACCGTCATGAAAAAATGCAATGCACTTATACAGGAGATAAGGATTTATATGTCCAGTAGCACTTATGTGTGGTTGAATTTTCATTGGAGCGGTGCGGGACTCTGACTGCAGCGGGGACTATCATGTCTCTGCTCCGTGACACTGTGAGACAGACCGCCGATGAGCCTGTGGGACGGGTCCCGCTAATCGTTGAAAACAGCAGTGATACGTCTCCAAACCAGAAACGTCTGGAACAACATCGGAAAAAGTCGCTCTTGACAAGAAAAAAAAGAAATAGGGACCGGACCTTCCGTGCCGTGTTTAATAAAAAAAAACAAAAAAAACTTGACAGCGAGTGCGTGTCATGACTTCCTGTATCTGGCCCTTCAAAATAAAAGCCCTATAGCCTTTCATACACAGTTCGGTCATATTGATTTTGACTTAATTTTGACAAGACAGGGCTCCAAATGTTTTTTTTTTCTTCCTGCGACCAATCGACCAATGAGATTTTGGTCTGCTAATGTTTAGCCCTAGTATTCAGTTTCTGATTGGTGAAGACACAAGCCAATGTTTGGTAATGCCACTTGCGTCATCATTTTTAATTAGTCACGGTAATACCGTATACCGTGGTAAAATGTGGAGGAAGTTTGACGGTATCAAAATTTGGATACCGCCCAAGCCTAATGCTCATCACAAACAGGTAATTTTACATCATAAGTATTGCAACTGTTTTAAATGTGCAAGAAAAATAAACTGTGATGTCTGTCCCCTACAAATTTCTCAATTGTGTGAAAGTTAATGGCATTTTTTTGATAGTAGACTACTATGTTTGTGTTGTGACCTTACAAAGCACAAAGTGGGCACAAAGGCAAAAAGTGTGGCCCCTTTTTGGTGGGATGGTTTGGAACCTAGAGCACAATTTGAGATTTTCTGGACGTGAAGCTTAATTTTTTTTTAGATTTTCTAGATGTGGAATGGGCCTATCTACAACATTGTCCTTTATCCTTTACTCTTTACTCGGGCTGCTCGATAAATCGTATTTCCATCGTCATCGCGATGTCGACATGCACGATAAACACATCACGAAAGGTTGCCTGAAATGCGATTAGTAAGTTGTATTCATCCCCCCGCGGTCGGACTGCCCGTCGACACGTTCCGCCATAGTCACTCACACGCACACATCACAGTTTATAAACGTTGATTAATGTTAACAGTTACCTGTCTCAAAACCAGTGTTGCTACTGGCTTTCTTTTTCCTTTTTTGCCCGCGGTCGGGTTGAGAAATGCTCGTGAGTCCGGCTGTATTGGGTCCGAGATTTAACACGCCGGTCTGGTTTTACAGTTATTACAGGCAGTACGCCCGTTTATCACCAATAAACACAGTAGATGAGGGGGTAAGTGACTGAGCTCAGGCCGTATAAGATTAGTCGATTAGTCAACTAATCGCCATAAGTGACGACTACTGGTCGACCAACAAAATCTTTGGTCGGGGGCAGCCCTAGTAATGTGCGCGTTACTTATTGTGCAGAAAAGGTGCACGCTATCCCTTGTGGTCATAGTGATTTTGAGCGCCAGACAAGAATGCCTAACGCTACAACAATAGCTTCTGCGACCGACTTTCTTGGATGTTTGTTGCGCACATGCGTTGTCCAGTTAAACTCTGATTATGGCGTTGAATTCCAATCGTATTATCTGAGTGTCTTAATTGGAATTGGAGAACTCCGATATTCGCGTTTACATGCACTCAGTTGTCCAGTTATAGTCGGATTAAGGCAATAATTTGTTTTTTTCAAGCGTCGTGTAAACGTACGGAGTGATGAAGCCACTCGGATAAGGAACAAAACGTCTTCAAAGAGAAAAACCAAGTCCAGTTGACTTGATTCAATTGCCTAGAGAAAATCAGGTAATATTTGATGTACTTTTAAGCAGATCCTAAAGATTTTCTTTGATTATGATTACAGGTGAGATTCCTACATTTGAGGGCTTCGCAGGATTTGACAAGAGACCATAGGAGATGTGACGGCCCCTCCTCCTTGCTGGTTGTCTCTCTCTCTCTCTCCTCTCTCTCTCTCTCTCTCCAACTACAGGTATGAAGGGTTCGCTAGAGGGTTTAGCCACACCTGGGCCCAGTGTGCTCCACCTGCTACAAATACCTGCACCAGTTTGCAGATCTAAAATTAAAATTAAAACTTAAAACTTAAATATTAAAACTTAATGGTCTCCTCATCACTCCAGGAATGTGCTCTTGTTGTTACCGCCATTTTGGTAGTATTTCTGTAACGTATCTATGGTAACGGTTACATCAGTTGGCTAAAGCCGCGCATGTGCAGATGGTGAGCGGCTCTCGGATAAAGGGGTGAGGTGTATACATGCTTCAGTATCTTGGTGTCTTTCGGAGTACTCCAGGCCACAAAATCAGGTTTCTCAAAATTGGGCTTATCTCGATTTCTGGAATCGGGGGGAAAAGTGTTTACATCAACAACAAACACAAAAACGGGATACTTAAAAACCCAGATCAAAAATAATCACAGTTGGTTGTGAAATCCTGCTGTTCTGTCCCTGATAGGCATAAGAGCGAATTCCCTTGGAGTTCGTTGGGGGGGATGTTAGTGTGGTGTGAAAGCGGCTGGAGCAGTTGTCTCGGGGGCACGTCCAAAGCTGCAGGGGGGTCGCCAATTCGTTTGGTTGCTTTACCGGGCTTTTGGGTTTCAGTGCATAAATACCCACCGCAACTAGCACCTGAAGACTAGGGGGGAGCTTAGGTAGATTTTGGTCAGGCAGTCAGAGGGACAGTGCAGTGGGTTTGTCTTTACAATGACTTGTAACTTGTTAAGAGGGAGAATGGAGGCTCTTCTGCCTTCCAGGTAGCTTCTCCTGGCCAACTGCGCACCGCGACTCAAACTCGCCCCGTAACCAGTAATCTCTTGTTTATGACAGATGAAACTAAACAAATATACACATCCTCATCATATATGATAAATAATGTTATCAACCGCCCATTGGATTGTAAAAAACAAATGCACATGGCCGGGAGGAGGGTTAGGATATAAGCGGAAAAGCGACCGGACTGCATAGTTCCTCTTTTTTTTCTTTGTTTTTTTTTAATGCAACAGGCAATGACATACAAATTTAATTACATATAATGTAACACCACCGACAAGAACAAACGGATAAAACAGGATGTAAACATACAAAAATGTAATTGACAGTTCCCCTTGTTACACATGTTATACAGTCTGTGCATGAAAACAAAGTCTTTTGTATATGGTGGATCGAGCAAGAGACAGTTGCTGAGTGGGGAGGGTCACATCCACGTTGGCCTCGAGGATGCAGGAGATTGGTGGGAACTCTCGGCGTACTCCGCGAGAAGATCCTTCACCCATCGGTTCCCGATCTCCCCCTTTGGATGCTGGCTGCCCTCTGCCCTGTGTTTGTTGAGCAGGCTGGAATCATAAAGATCAACGTGTTACTGTCATGGTGAATGTCACTGCACCTGTGATAGCAGGGCAAAGGGGAGTGATCTGAACAAGGGTATTGAATATAATATGCTTACAACTTCATGTAGCCCACATCGTTGGACAGCAGCCAGTGAAATGGGGCATTCACGTACTGCCCAAAAGGCACCATCAGCCGCCCCAGACACTGCTGGCGCGAAGGCGCTGCGTTGCCCTCTGCCCGCAGGAGCTTCTGCGCGTGTCCAAGGGCAGGGGATTTGTACAGAAGCTCCTTTGGCGCTTTGGGGAAAGAGGATTTTTTCGCCTGCTGGGCCTCTTTTGTGGCAGTCAGGGTGGCCTGCTGACGGTGGGGTGGGGCGTTTGGGTTCACCACATGGATGACCGGGGTTGTGGCCGTTGGTATGGGACTTCTGCACAAAGACATAGGTTATTATTGTTTTTATTCTTACTATCATCAGAAAAATAGACTTACAGCTGTCAAAACTGTTTTACATCTATAACTCTGGATCTCACTTACCTTCCGCCGCCTGACTCGCAGCTACAAGCTCAGCATTGTCACACTCCCAGACAGATGCCTGACTTGCGGAGGTTCCTGCTTTCAGAGTTGTAGCCTTTATCCTCATCCTCCTCCACATCATCCAACGGGGCATCCTCCAGGTCAGCTGAGACGGCATCATATTCATCCTCTGAGGCTTGAAGTGTCTCTCGGGCCTGAGCGTAATGGTCAGGAGCGCTGAACGGTTCTGATGACTGTGCGAACAGATACTCCAAACTCCAAACCAATGAGTTCATCACCAGCAGGAACAGGAGGCCTGTACTTACTCTCCTCCACCTCTCCAAACAGTTCCTGACACCTCTGGTTCAGGCGATCCACCAGAGGAGACAGAGGACAAAAGGGGAGAAAGCACATGGTGTACCTGACGCTTGCTGACTCCCTATCAGCGTTCCAGCGAGCGATGCCAGCCAGAAGATAGACCTGGAAGGGAACAGCAGCACAGTGGGGCCCCGGGATCATCCTGGGCAGGAATGAGTGGAAGCCTTCCAAGCTGTTACTTCCTCTTACTGTGGTGTAGTAAGGAAGGTGCACAGTGTTACGAGTGACGTATTTGGTGATGGTGTACATGTTTCGCCCTGGTGGATCCTGAATACACTCCAGGTGTTTCTGCTGGTT
The DNA here is from genome assembly GCF_045865225.1 of Trachurus japonicus. Taxonomy (NCBI): domain Eukaryota; kingdom Metazoa; phylum Chordata; class Actinopteri; order Carangiformes; family Carangidae; genus Trachurus; species Trachurus japonicus. The sequence goes on from NC_140927.1 coordinate 23,761,488, forward strand.
CTACCAGACACGGTCGATGGTTGCTGTGTCCTTGAACAGATGGACCTGGTTTTCATCCATCCCGGCTGCTCCCTTAGGATGTCGATGGCACTCTGAACACGCATGAACGTTTCTTGGGCCCCAACTATGATACATATCTGATAATTACAGAACAAAGGGATTCAAAATATCTGTTTGTTTTTTTACGGTGGTTTGAACGGTTGCATGAGACCTGTCTATCTCTTTTACCGTCTTGGCGGAGTCACCTGTCTCCACACCTTGGCCATGATGTTGCCCTCTTGTCCACACCACGCCTGAAATTAGAATACAATTATTTAATTAATAGATAATGTTTTTGACTGCAATCATTTAGAATTTTAAGTACTGTGAAATTGTGCCGAGACTCACCGTAAAGTTAGCACAGCAGGAAAAACAGCTCTGTGAGCAGGACTCAGCTGATTTAAAATGCCTGCCTCCCATGACAGGTCCTCTGACTCTGTGGCAGCTTTCCTGCAGGCGTTGCAGGCCAGGACCTCTGTCTGCATGGAATACCAGCCGCTGAAGTCACATATCTGCCTGACCGTTTTTGCAGCTTCAGAAATGAGGAGGGCTTTCCTTAGCAGCTTCTTTGATGGTAGCTCTCTCCTCGGTGGTGGCGACACAGAACTGGAACTGGCGACACAGAATTCCTGAAAGTGGAGAGAATATTTTTGATCAGACACAGATGCGTTACTGATGGAAATAAACATGAGTAACGTGATATAACATGGACTGTATAGAACAGAATAGCCTTTATTGTCATTATGCATTTCTGTACGAGCTGCTCCTTTCAAGTGCCAATATGTACAAACGATACACAATGCAATATATAATACACATCACTTCACACACCACATCATTCACACAAGCATCATATGCCGTCTCTATTTCTCCCATTTACTACCGTAGCAGCACGTTAGCTTGCAGCAGCTACACTGTTAGCACTCAAGTTACATATTACAGGTAACCTGACACCTGAGCTAGCGTAGCGGTAGCCCCACTCGGGACTAGCGTTAGCGTTGCACTAACTCAGCTAGCTATCTTTTTAAAGTCAGTTTACATGGTTCACAATGATGCAGAGAGTACCACGGTGGTTTCTAACATTAGGAAACATTCCTGTAGCTCCGATTGGTTTAAGAAAGGTATCTCAATGGAAGGTATTTTCACACAATAAGATAACATCAACAAGCTAACATAAGGCCTAGCCTCTTAGCATGTAGCAACCACACTTACTGGAGGGCTAACACGGTGAAATGGCTCCTCCTATCCAACGTTATACACAAGACTTGTTCCTAATAAGCAAGTGACCGGTTATTTATATGATTCAAAGCGATTTATGATCATTTTGTGGCTTTTACACCGTGTTTCTCACCAGGGCTCGTCAGCTTGTTTCTCGGTGGGTGCTCTCAACAGCAGCTTGGCTCAAAGTGAGCACATGTCTGATCATGGCAATGACCAGAGTTATTGTGCCACCTAGTGGCGGAGCGATGGCAACTACATTTGAATCACAGAAGTGGGTCTAGTACCGATGTGGGTTACATATGCATGTGTTGTAGATGAGGACTGGCTGGCCGCCTCAGGCTGCTAGGTAGTCGTCTCCTTCCCTCGTGTTTCTTTGTGGAGAATTTCACCGGCCGGGCTTTCTGGGTGTGGTTCTGGCTGTACCCATCGGTTCCCAATCTGCCCTTTTAGATGTGGGCTACTGACCATGTTTGTCGAGCTGGCTGATAGCATATACATCAGTTTTCATTTTGACAGCAAATTCTGATTTAGTTTTAGTCTTAGTCTTTTGACTAAAATACTATTTAGTTTTAGTCATATTTTGTTCATCTGAAATCTTTTAGTTTTTAAATGTCGTGAGAGTTTTAGTCAGCTACTTTTACGTTGGACTTGGTCGACTAAATGTTTCTCCAGAATTTCCAGTCATTGGAATTATCCATCAATATATTAAGGTTTGAGTGTACAATACAGGCACGGAAACTATTGTAATATGGTACATGCATTTTGTTTTGTTCATGTTCTTATATCTTTCAAGTTTCAATCAAATTGCTTAAGGCGGGCTTACACTGCACGATTTTGCCACGATTTTGTCGTCCCAGACGAGTCGCAGCCTAATTTGCATAATCTTAGAGGGATCGCGGGGTCGTGAGCATAATCGGGACGTATGGTTAGTGAGGCTCTGCGTCACGTCCCGACGTCCTAAAGACGAGTCGCCGACCTCCCGATTAATTTCTGACATGCCAGAAAATTTCTCGTCGTGACGGACAATGTATGGGGTCCTACGTCACGATTCTGCACATACGACAAGTTTTTACCATGACAGATTGTTTTAGCACAGAGCACAGAGCCTTTATGAACCTGAATGTGATGCTGAACTTCGTCAGATGGAGTTAGAACGGGCAGACAGAGAGAGGAGGGACAGGGGAGTGAGAAGCTGAAGTTAGACCACAGCTGTGACAGACAGAGTGACCAGGTGATGATCAGTAATGCAGCGCAGTCCGTGGTGGAAGATCAGCCCGACAAATACACACACGTACTATCAGACAATCGGCGATTGAGGAGGTTTTTTTTTTCTTTTGCGTTACAGTATAAAATAGCGAGCCTCCACCAGCCACGTCCACTGTGCTCTGGCTCAGCTCAGCTGAACTTTTAAAGTGCAGGCGAGAGAGAGAACTAGTGAGGCTCCTCTGACAGCTGCAGGTGAGCCGCAGGTGAACTACACGTCAGCTGGCTGGAGAGAGTAGCGCCGTCCTCCCTCCCTCTCTCTCTCTCTCTCTGCAGCACCGGCCTTGGAGGTGATGCGCGCTGTCTGTGTGTGTTTGTCGGTCTGATCTTCCACCATGGACTCTGCTATAGGAACCAACATCAGGAACCAATGTCAATTTGATGTTTACAATCCAGCAATTATAGAGCAGCACAAATCTCAGCGGCATCGCAGGGTAATCGTGGTGGGGAGAAATCGTAGAACGACGTGCAATTAGTGGGGGTCTGAGACTGATCTGAGACGTAGGACTGAAGAGGGAAGCTCGTGCAGTTTGAGATGTGAACAGACGAATAGTCGTGCAGTGTAAGCCCGCCTTTATTTAGTTTTCTTTGGAACAGTCTAGTGAGTCTCCCATCTACTATTCATAGCACAAAGTCCTCATCTTCAATTGTTGTGAGTGCAGTCCATCTGGCCTTCTCCTTGGTCTGTTGTTCTTGAAGAACTGAGGAAAGCTGTAGAGATGAACTGCTGCTGGGTTAGCAGATTATCTGTGTCATCATCATCAGACTCCTATCGTCCATTTATCGTTATCGAGGTGAACTGCTCTATATCTTGATATTGATTTGAGGCCATATCGCCCAGCCTTATGACAATATCCGATTCCATGTGTGTTTGTCCCGTTAACACTTTCATGTTACAGATCCGATCTGTGCCACTTGAGAGGAAAAAATCAGAGTTGGGTCACTTGAACCACGCAGTGTAAAGACGGCCTTTGACTCCTCATTCTCAGACCAGGTGGATCTCATTCAGCGATCAGGCCTGAGTGGAGCTGTAGGGAAACGGGGAGAAGGACGGACAAGGCCGAACTCTTTCTGCCGTTAACGACACAAGTTTTTCAGTGTTATATTATGTACCATAGTCATATTTTTCTCCTTTCTCCTGCCTTCCACAATTTTTAACTAGAGTAATTTGTATTAAAGCTTTTATATGGCATGAAAATCAAGATGTGTTGTTGGCCTAGTAGAGGGAGTTGGTTTCAGCTAATTACCAGCACCAGAATGGCTGATTATCACACCTGCTCAGGTACCTGCCTTTGACTACGTTTACACATGCCCGGCTATTTTCATAAACAGTCATTTCACCCTCTCCGTTTACAAAAAAAACTGCGTGCACACCAGTCGGTTTTCAGAAAAGTTTTTGTTTATACTAACCCGTGTGAATCCTGCACATGATCCCACATAGCAACCTGATAGCAACAGCAACAACAACGTCATTTGCCCTCCTTGTGTGTGAAGTTTTAATATTTTTTCATGCGAGAAAGTAACTGTTTAGATCCCAAATATACGGCCAGTTTATCCAAATAACGGCTGTTTAGAAGTTTGCTCCAATGTTTCTCGGAGAGGTGAAGCTTTTTTCTTTTTTTTTCGGAGAAGTGAAGCTCCATCTGTGGAGCAACGACCGGGACATCACAGAGACAGTGGCCGCTCTGCAAAGCTGCTCGGTCGGCCAGCCTCCGTCGTCGATCCCGGGGAACAAAACAATCACTAATTAACTTACCCGCAGGTTTTTAGAGGTTTACCACCGGCTGGTTAAATTATTTTTAGGAGATAAATGCTGGTCTCATTGATGAAATCTAACAATTGTGGCAGTAACATTAGTTTGTTTGAATGAAAAGTGAAGCTTCATGATAATGTTATTGGACAGAAGAGCAGCGCTGCCTCGGGGCTCTGTATGCACAGAAATCACTACATTTACAAAATAAATAAATGTTTTACAATGAACACATCAGTCTAAATTTTATATTTAGTTATTTTATTATGTTATATAATGTGGTTACGGTACACGGCAAATAACTACTCTACCGTCTTTGGTTACGGTTAGACGTCAGGGTCTGACATTGGCAACCCAAATCTCCGTTTTTCTCTGTTTACATGCAAATGGAGTTTTCCAATATCTCCACTCTGGCCGGAGTTTTTAAAAAGCATCGTTTTCAGGGGCGAATTCTCCGTTTGCGTCTAAACGGAGGGTGCAAACGGTGGTTAATGTCTCTGTTTTTTTTCATGTCAGTAGCACTTATGATAGTCATGGACTGAAACATTTGTCTCTTTCTCTCTTCTTTTTCAGATGTCCGGAGGGAGAGGCACCCGCAGTCCAGCGCCCTGAGACTCTTTTGGGTTTTTGGGAGTTTCTTTTCTCTGGCATGAGTTAGTTTGCCAGGGTGTTGTTATTTTAGTTTTGGTTCAGGGGTTCCCGGTAGACCTGTTTTCTGTTCCTTTCCTTTTCTCCTTCTAGGCCCAGTTTTCATAGGCAGACTTACTTCGGGTAGGCCCAGTGTTCTCCTCTCTTTTGTTTGGTTTGGCCGGGAACCTCCAACCTTTGTGGTTTGTTAATTTTGGGGACTGTTTTGTTAATTGATCAGTTTTTGATCTTCATTTCGCAGCTTCTCACTGTCACATCGTTCTGCAGCTTCTCACATTGTTCTAAATCAATAAAAATAACTTGCTAAATTGTAACGTTTGTCCCAGCATTTCTTTATGTGTTGCGGGCCTTACAGCCAGAAGTAATGTTGATTTGAGGTCTGTAACGCATAGTCAAATTTGAAAATTTACATACGTAGTGGGGGACTTTGTTCACACTCTCTCCTGATCATATGTGAAAAGATAATATTAGTTGGCAGAAAAAGCAATGGTATTGGTTAATCTTTACGTTGCGTGGGTCTACAAAATTAAACTGTTAACAGTAATTATTTGCAATTGGATTTTAATTCTAGATATGGCCCACATCTACTTCAATGGCTAAATGAAGAGATAATTTAAATGTGTGTGATGTACTTCAGAAGATCTAATCTTGAGTCTTTCTCATCTGGGATAAAACTTGTGAGAACTTGGCTGGGGAGTCGGATGTTCGGGTAGTATGTGCTGTACTTTGTGTACATATATCTATGATATATATCTATATACTGTATATCTTTTCTAATTTCCATAGTGCTCAAGGTGTAAATTCAGCCAATATGTTGCTCTTTAAGATGACACTTTTTTTCCTCTAGGGGTTTGGTATGAAAACAGATTTGGTGACGCTCATTGTTTTCTCATCTCCAATGTTTAATGAGTTCAGCTCGGAGTCCTCTTGTGTTTCTTCTCACCACAGAAGAAGAAAAGGTGTTGAGCAACAGATGGTTCCCCTCCTGAGATCAGAGCATCCCGCTGGAGCAACAACACTGCTGTGATTAATGAGAGCACACACATACACGGCTGACACTGCAGGTGATAAATATGTGGTTCGGTTATTATGATGCTGCATTGTTTTATACAGTCCCACTGGAGCAGCATGCATAAATACTGCACACACATATAGACACTCACACTTATTGTCCTGATTTTTAGTCTTAATGCTTTTACCTCATACCTTTCTAAGTTTCTATTCCTGTGAAGAAACTGGTCTCAGTCTGATTAAAAACAGCCAGTACGTACTTAATGACTTGATCTGAGCTCTTACAGTCTTTAACAGTCAGCGTTAGATTTTGTTGCTGCTGCTGCTGCTATTTAGGTATGAGTCTGATTCTTGGGGTTGTTAGTGTAAATTGAGGTGGAATACAAACAGCATGTTTACAGTGCGTCTTGTCTGATGATTCAGCTGTCAGGTGATGGTTGGTCTCCAGATGGTGCTGTTGATCACGCCAAGCCTAAAAATGCAGGCAGGCAGCAGCATCAGTCTTTTAGCTTCTGATCCAGTTTGATAGTAATAACATAGGCCTGGTCATACCTGACATTGTATCACACATTGATAATTGATACTTGCTCATTCAGTCACTCCCTAATACACTGACAATAGACCTGTTTGTAGATTTGGCTACAAACATCACATCTGTTTATTTTGTGTATAATGTGGGGGAAGAGGGAGACCAAGCTCATGTGGCCACTCAAGATACTCAATGGAAAGATGCATTTAAAAACCAGGTCTGAACAGGACTGTCATACTGTGACTGCAAACAAGTCTTAACTTCTGACTGGAGCTTTGACCTATAATTGAATCTATTGTGCTGTCACATCTCTAAAAATGTAGAATGATAGTTTAAAAACATGGCGTTTTGTTTTTACTACCAGTCTGTCTTCAGATCTCCAGACTAACGTTTTTATTTTATTTTATTAGGAGCATAGTGGCGCACACTGTAAATCGACTTGCAAAGCAAATATTCACATTTCCCTTTCATTCATGATCCTTACACACATTGGCCACCTGTAATGACAGATACCAGATTCTTTGAGTCATCCCTTCCACGTCTCACCAGTGTGAAAAAAAAAAAAAACCTGTAAATTTAAATGTTACACGTGCAAGTAGATAAAAATGTTGCTTGCACCGTCTCAAATTTTAGCAGCAGTCTGGAGTCCTGCTTATTTGCACCTCTCAGTAAAACTCATCCTCCAACAAATCAGCAAACGGAGAAAAACTGATGAAAATAGTGGAGCATTAAGCCATTAAAGAGTCGTGCTTTTTTAAAGAAGTGGTGGAGATCAAAAACGGAGATAACAGAAGAGTGAAGATTGATAATGATCATTTATTCTGCTGGCTGTGAAAGCAACATTTTGCCAACATGTTTTTCATATAGACGCGGGAAAGCTTCAGGTCGGCTGCTCATCTATATATTTATTTATCTGTCAATGCTACACAATGAACCACAGTATAAAATACTCAGGATATAACATGTCATCTGCTCTTCACTGAGATGATGGAAGGTAGAAAAAAGTTCTTTGTTTCTTCAGGAAGTGGAGGATGAACCGCAGGCGCACTGAGACTCAAGTTTAAGCCTTAAGACTTCAGAGATGAAGGAACGGCTGTGGGACTAGTAGGAGGTGACCTTTGACCTTCGACCTCCCAGCGGTGGAATAACCTGTGACCTGTGCAAGAACGAAAACGCAGAGCTGCAGATGTGACAACAGAGCTCCATTCTGCTGTCCAGCAACCGAGCACTACAGAGAGATTGTATGTTTCCATGCGTGTATGAGTGTGTTAACCTCTTTTATCATTAATACAGTTTCCTTTGTCAGATCTGGGACAAAACAGAACAATAGAGCTGCAACACCAACATCGCACACTGACCTATTATGTATATTTTACTGCTTTATGTCCTGTTTCTCTCAGATTTAACCAGATAATGTCCAGCAGAAAAAAACCACTCCTCAAAAATGACTGAAAGAAAGTTATGTTGTGTCATTGTGCTTTAACTTCTCTAAAAGTACAGTACAGCACAGTTTGGCTATACTCATTGCCTGCCTGTACTGTATCTGTATCTGTGTGTGTTTGTGTGTTGCTGGACAATCAAACATCCCCTCAGTCTCTCCCACGGTCACCATGGGAACTGCGGACAGGAAGGACAAATTTAAACTTTAATTAGACATGGTATTTATATGCACACAGACATATACGCACACACACACACACAGAGTATGTTGGTCCTGATTCGTAAGTTTAACCTCTTTGTTTGTCCGTCTGTGTTTTTCTTTGAACTCTCATGACTTCATCGTTCCCCAGAGGAAGAAGCTTAGAAAACATTTATTTTATTTTCAAACGTTTTCAATTGCTCACTTTTTATGGTGGTCTTCCATTTATTTTGCTTTTGCTTTAATTGCATTTTAGTTTCATGATCCCAACTTACAAATTCCATTGCAGGTACGTGTTCACTCCTTTTAGTCTTTATTTAGTTCACGTGAAACAACTGGTATTGAAAGTAACTCTAACTCATGATATTCAAATATTTATTATTTTCAGTCCAAGTACAGTAATGTTGCCATATTTTTTCCTCTCCAGGTGCAGAAAGTTGATTCTTCACACCTGGTCAGACCTGCTCCAGTGATTCGGTCACATGTCTCCCACACTGTATGAGGATTGGTCAGCTCGTTTTTCACTGCATCGTTTTGTTCTTCTGTTTCTGACAGTTTTAGCTACAGTAAAGTCTAGATTTTGGGACAACTCTAGATAAAGAAAATTAAGATTTAAACCACAGATAATCAACATAATGCTTACTCTCCAGCACATATCTCTTACATCTGAAGCTGATATTTTAATTAGTTTACAAGTTATTTTAATTATACCCAGTGTGTTCACCTTTTCTGACAAACGGTCAAAAATCCCCAAAGATTTTTAATGTTTTTTTATTTATTTATTTATTTTTATTTCCATTGAATCAGCGCAACAAAAATATCAATAATCGAGACAACTAAAATATCCATCCTGATACAATATCAGTGACGCAGTGACTTGAACAGTTTTGTTTTTTGATTCCTGTATTTCCCAAAGAAAAAAAGAGGGGACAGAAAAGAAAGAAAAAGAAAAAAAATTTCATCCAAAAATCTTCTATGAAAATTTAGGTTTTGTAAAATGGGCAGTTGCCAAATAATAAAACTACCTACAAAGTCCTGCTGTGCGTAATTTGTACTTAATTTTGCCTCCATTTCAGCCCGTTCAGTCTCTCTCTCCCTCTCTGTCGTCTTCTAGGTCTCTCGCCCCTGGACAGAACAGCTGTTTCGCTCCAGAGACATTGTGGGTCTGTGTTGCTGTGGCGATGCCTCCAGTTACGCCAGCTGTTCTACTTCCTGATGTCAACATTGCTACTGGCAACCACGATGAAAACAACAATTTCATCAACATCATAGTCTCGACCACGGTAAGGATGAAAACCTTAATTATAAATACAAAATACAGGACACTCATTAGTGTGTGTTTGTGTGCACCAGGTGTTAATGATGATGGGATGTAAGTACATTTTCTCTGGTGCTACGCTTGAGTACAACTTTGAGGTAACATTTCAGACATAAATATTTGACTTCTTACTTCACCACATCTGTCTTACAGCTGTGGGTATAGTCATTAATCTACAGATTAAGATATAATATCCAACATGAGGATTTAAAAAAAGCATTGTGTCGGCCCTTTTGGCTTTTGTAATTTTGTTTATTTAGTTTTTATATAATGCAATACATCATTATTAATTCGTAGCAAATAAAATACTCAAATGAACTCCTCGACCTACTACGTATTAGAGCAAAATTGTACACATAACGCACTGTTTAGGAATCAGTCATAACCAGTTGATTACAAGATTACTTTATTTGTCACGGAGTAACATGCAGTGAAATGTCTCCTGGTTGCTCCTAGACTGGCCATATAGGTCAAATAAATAAGAGAAATATAAAGAAAACAATCCAATCCACTTGATTTATATATAACCCCTAACAACAAGGTTACCAAAGTGCTACAAAACAGTAAAATAAAGAAAGTTAAAGTTGAAATACAGTAAGCATACAAAAGCACTAAGAAAAGCAATAAATAAAAACTACAATATAATGTAAATATATTTATTTATGCCTTTATTTGATTGTATAGTTGAGAATGAGAAAGACAGGAAATGGGGAGACAGAAAGAGAAGGGGTGGGGTGACATGCAGTAAAAGGCCAACCAATGCGTGATTCAACCCGGGGCCAACTGCAGCGAGGACAAACCTCTGCATATGGGGTGCCTGCTCAACCCACTGCGCCACACGACGCCCCTAAATAATGTAATTATATTCTTATTATCTAACTAATGTAACCAGAAATGTAAAGTATAGCAAAGTGTGTGTGTGTCAGGTTGGGTCCTGGTTCAGGAGTCTAATGGCCTGAGTTGATAATATCATATATAATTAATTTTTCTGATGAACAAATGCTTCATTTGACTTTTTTTTGTAATTTTAATACATGTTTTTCACTTCTAATTGAATAAGTTTGGCTTCACTGTGGCAGCAGGGCCCGTCACACAGATGCAAATGAAAGGAACAGAGGTGATGAAGTTGCACCATTGGGTGACGGCAGAAAGCTGCTTTGAGCCTCATTTTTCAGACTTCAGCCTCTGACGACTCTCAGCTGACAGGAAGTGACTTCACTGCAGCTCTGGCCTCTGATTGGACAACACGGTTACAACTGCTGTCCCCTCACAGGACATCCCATTCCTGCCATTCTGTCTTTTATACCTCTTGTTTGTTTGTTTTATACAAGATACATAAACAGCAGGATGGGGTCTAGTTGCCATGGAGATCACACACACACACACACACACACACACACACACACACACACACACACACACACACACACACACACCCTCCCTGAGTGCAGCTGTCAGCTGGTTGAGAAGACTTCCTTGTTGTTCAGGAGTGAGATGAATGAACAGTAGAGATGTTGTCAGGAAAACATTCAACAAACACCACGTTTAAAGCTCTGGTAGATCGACTCCGGACTGAGAGGTTTTAAAAATAACACACTCTGCTGCTGCGGCGGCGGCGGCGGCGGCTGAGAGCGTAAACATAAGCAACAGCCAAAGTTAATCAAACCAAAGTGGATTTCCTAATGGGCAGTTAAATACATGAAACTCTGGGCAGATTTCATGTTTTGTAGATTTTAGAAGTGAAAAGAAATGAACACTCTTCCTGCAGCAGATGGAGAATTGACCTAAAAAATGAAATTAGAACAGAAAAAAACATGAACTCAAAACTACAATTATTCTCTACGTCTCGTGTTTTTATGCCTGTGCCAACTATTGAAGTTGCAGAAAATAAGCTTACAATGTCCTTCTTGTTCTCGAGTTACAGGACTTAATTATGGCCAAAAGTGTGAAATGTTTTTGCAGAATATTATGATGCCACAGTGAAGTTGACTTTTCGACTGTTTGGATGTAAAATTATTAATGATGATTATTATTATTAGACATTTGTGTTACATTGTTTTATGAAACAACAGTGTGTGAAAAAGAAAAAATGAAACCTTGACGTTTGATGACCAAGTTTTGATTGGTTCATCTTTGACTGCAAGTGTCTTCTTATCTTCTTGTTACCTTGGGTTTATGAGGACATGAAGTCACTGTAACATTGACCTGTGACCTCCAAAGATTCCAAGTAAACATTTGCACCAAATTCCCTCAAGGTAGTCAACACCTTGAGGGAACCATTCAAACAATCTGATGGATGAACGACTCAAAAGCATCAATGTGGAAAGTGGAGGCATAAATAGCCAGAGTCCAGTCTGCTGCAGCCACCCAGAATTAAACTTTATGTCAGGTTAGACTGAGATGAATACAAGGTTTTAATTAAAGGGATAGTTCAACATTTTGGCAAATTCATCTATTGCCATAATCCCTATAGTCATAGAAGTAGGTTCATCACCTTTGATTATCGGTACATGTTGTTTTGAGATCCGTGAGGCAGAGACGCGAGCTTCCCAGTGAACACAGTGCACAAGTGCACAGTCCCTCAAAACTCATCAAATACACAATCTCGTGGACAAGTTGTGACCTGCATATTCACCACGCTATGAGATAAACATTTATAATTATGTAACATTACAACACATGAAGCGAATACTCAGAACTACTTTTTGAAATCACTCCACCCAGCAGCCATGTCTGTAAAGTAGTCCGGGTGCATTTGCATCAAAAACAAATCCGTCTCCTAATGTTACATGATTATTTCATAGCCTGGTGAATGTGCAGGTCACAACTTCTACACCAGAGCGTTTTGGAGTTGTTAGATTGTGTATTTGATGAGGGACAGGGGACCTCTACCGTTCACCTCCATCGTGTTCACTGAGCAGCTCACGTCTCTCCCCCGCCGATCTCAAAACAACTTATTAAAGGTAATGAAACTACTCCTATGACTATAGAGATTATGGCAATAGGCAAATTTGCCAAAATGTTGAACTATCCCTTTAAGGGGTTGACATTTGACATTTACACTCACTGCACTGTACATCTGTGCATTCATACACTGTCAGGTTAAAGGGCCAGGAAGCCTTACGTCGCTTTATGTCCTCACATCTATGGAAACACCAACTTGTGTGTGTGTGTGTGTGTGTGTGTGTGTGTGTGTGTGTGTGTGTGTGTCTCTGTGTGTGTGTGTGTGTGTGTCCAGGATGTTGTTTTTTTTCTGTGGCAGAGGTGAGGGACTAAACTCGTAGTTTGACGGGAGGTCAACATTCATGCTTTTATTTTGACGTCCTCAACCAGGAGAGGCCTTGACAGAGGTGAACTTCCTGTGACGACGGGGAGGAGGAGGGGGAGAGGCGGAAACGGAGGATGGGTCAACATCTGTCGCCGGGGGCAACGGCTGCCTGAATCCTCCCCAGTGACGTCCGATCGCCATCGATTGTCAAATAAGCAAAGAGGAAGTGCGGTGCGGTCGCCATGGATCCTGAGGTATTCCCAACCAAAACCAGCTGAGAGGAAGCAGCGGTCACCGTGGTGACCTCAAAGTGTATCTGACTCATACAGTCCCTGCCCAAACCCCCCACACACACACACTTCCTTAAACTTCGTAGGAAAGCTTACATGATGACGAACATGAGATTAATCAGAAGAAATACACTGTTATTGTTACTCATTGATGTAACTGGAATGTGAGACGTTTCCCACGACGTCTCTTTGCATCACAGTGAAAGTTAAAGCACTTAGATTGAACTTTTTTTGACGACTCAGCAATGATTAAGAGCACATTCACACAGGGCTGAAGATCTGCAAGAGAAGAAGAAGCACATGTGTTTCACACGACCTTGAAAAGCCACATTATTTAAAGCTGTTGCACAACGACCGCAGAGTGTGAAACCAGACGTCGTAGACCTCGTTCAAAGTCTAGCGCTCAGTAGAGCCAGAGACAGAAGTTCAAACTGTGTCCGTTATCTGTGAGCTGAGAAAAAACAGTCAGTACGTTTACATGCACAGCTTAATCGAGCTATGATTTGATTTTGGCATCTAATAGGAGTTCTGTCCTTGTCCCAGTTTACATGTAACAGAAAAAATCGAATAACTGACGATGTCCTCCTCCTCATACGGCGATATGCGTTGTTTCAGTGGGTTAATACGACCCCCTGTCCTGTTGACTTTTCTGTCCCAGAGTAAAAAACTGAATATAAACAACTAAATTAGCTTAATAAATTCTCAACTATAGTCCCCAACCAGACCCGCCGATCTGGGCCGGGTTCGGGCTGAGAACAGGAGACAAATGACGGTCCACGTGCCTCCTCTCACTCTCTCTCTCTCTTTTTTTTTTTATAAAACACAACCTCTCGCTGGTCGCATTGTGTAAAATGCATTGAATCGGTGCTGATGCCGTTCTTTCTTTTCTTTACTTGGCCGGGTTCGGGCGACTTCTCAGCTCCACTTTGTGCCGTCTCTTCTGTTGTGGAGCATGCGCACATGCATTGTCCAGTTTCAGTCCAATTAAGGTGTATACATGCTGAAGAAAATCGATTTCCAATCACATTATCTAGGTGTCTTAATCGTAGTTGGAGAACTCCGGTATTAGTCGGACTAACGCATTTACATGCACTCAGTTGTCCATTTATAGTCGGATTAAGGCAATAATTTGTTTTTTTCAAGTGTCATGTAAACAGTGTGAAGTTGGTTTTGAATGCTGAGTGAGCAGCTTGTAAAACTACAGAAACAGTGGTCTCTGATGCTAGTCGGCCATGTTGACATTAAGCAGGTGTAACATGACGCAGACAAGTTTTATAAGCCACAGACAAAGTCCAGCTGAGATGATGGGAACATGATTAATTTTGCAGTTGGTCTAAACAGGGCAACTGGCCTAAGATTTGAGACGGTGCAAGTGAATTTTTCATCTACTTGCGCATGTGCAACCAGGAAATTTGCTATTATTTGGGTGAATTGTGGACGGGGCGACTCAAAGAATCTGGTATCTGTCACTGTAGGTGTCAGGCCAGTGTGTGTGTGAGAATCATGAATGAAAAGGAAATGTAAACACTGTGCTCCAAGTAAAAAAAGATAGTACCTAAGTACTCGTAGTAGGTCAGTAGATGCTACTGAGGCTGCTTGTGTTTGTGTCATGTGAGCTCACGGTAGAAAGAGGTCATTTCGCTGTTGGACGGCTCCAAAACACTTCTGTGAATTGTGAGCTACAGTCGGTCATGTGCTCAAAGTCCTAGAGGTCCTGAAGTCACACGATATTTTTTTTTTGTCATGCAATAATTCAGATTTTTCTTCTAATGAACTTAAGTAAAAGTTTCCCTTAATAATACGTCAGCTCTGAACTCGAGACACAGTTAAAAGATCTTCATGTTATGAAGCAGCACTGACATGTTTTTGCACACTGAACGACGTGTTTAGTCAATGAAGCCAAGAGGTCCCTCCTTAATGTGATTGCAGTGTAAGAAATGGGGCAAAAACAAAGATGGCAATTGTGCGCTCAGAAAATTACTTTGAAAAAACTTTGGAAAATCCTCAATTGATTTATGTGAAGCCTCTTTTTAACTCCAGCTGACCTTTTTAAAATGTATTTTTAAAACACAGAGTCTGGTTGATTCTGGATTTCATCTCTTCTAATGGGAACGTGTCAGGAAAGAATCCAGTAAGGACAGTAGGAGTTATCATCACAGTGACCATCGATGTACAATATACTGTATGAGCATGTCGGTATTATTTTTGGAAGGCTGAAGTGTTTTTAGCGACCACAACGGGAGGCGGGGTGAAACGCCGACCACCAAACAGAGAAGGGGTTAAGACATTCGCAGCGTTCACAGGAAAAGTGACAAGAATATTTGTGTGAAGAATAAACTGTGAGTGTGATGGTGAAGATTGAACCCTGCTTTTTGTTTTTCACCTCTGCACAGCTGGACGACCGCAGCGTGAATTGGTTTTGAATTTTTAGCTCGGCTGTTTTGCATGTACAGTACAAAGCCCCCCAGTCCCCCCCGCTCTAATCTGGACCATGGTGTCACTTCCTGTAGAGTTTTAAAGTTTTCTGGTTTCATGATGAACTTATACAGCTGCATGCATCAGATAACATCTCGTAAGTGTCGTAGCAGCAGCAGAAGCAGCAGCAGAAGGAGATGCAGTTTAGAGGACAAAGAGGCTGATGGGACAAACATTAGGGAACAGTTTTATTACACAGCGTCACGTCAGGAAAAAGCGAACTTCACCTCCAGCCGAGTCTGTTAATGAATCATCAACAGTTGGAAACCAGTCAAAAAGCAGTGGGAGACAACCCAGCTGTTAATGAGAGAGTGTGTCTGTGTGTGTGTTTCACTGATAAAGCCACAGTAAGACATCACACTGCAGTCTCTGTCTTAACGCTGACATCATTTTCCAACCCAAATAAGGGTTTAAGTTAAAAACGAATGAATGAATAAAAGAGGCAATGAAAAGATCCTCTGATCGGTTTAAGAAAATGAGGCGACATCCACTTTTAATTCTGTCTCCGCAGCTTCAAACTGGACGTGATTTCATCCACATGGAGAACTCCATACTGTGTAACGATGCTGACGGCGCATTATCTTGACAGCGCTAATTTTCTGCACCACTTTGCATTATCAGATAATGAAGGAAACTGTCAGGACACAATTTGAAAACATGACAAATTATATATAAAACTTTTTTTCCCCATCTATGTAAGATCAAAGAATCATTTATTAATCTTTTAAAAAATATATATTTCTCATAGGATTTTTATCGCAGTGTTACACATTGTAATGTCATAACTCGTTTTCACACTAGAAGTAATAGTGGTTTTAAAAAATCAATTAATAATTCAGCGTTGATGTTTTAAGACCTGCAAGTTCTCCAAATCAAATGACTAAGTATCTTTGTGCCTTTTGTAGCTAAAATTTAATTTCCTGTTTAATCAGATGTAGAAATGTGTAATAGGGAGAAAAAGAAAAAGCCAAATTTCAGTGTTAATAGAGATAAACTTCAGTTTCTACCTCAAAAGGACGCAAGAGACGGACCAGGGATGGTTCCACACTCTATTTACTGACCTAGTTACACAATGGGAGGACTGGAGACATCACAGATGCATCTTTTCAGCGTCTGGCCAGAGTGCGTGTCAGACCAAACCGTGGTGGGGTCAATTAATTTGTCGACAATAATGTGACAACGCTGTGTTTTCATTTTCGTCAGATTTTGGCTCAAAAACAACTTGGTCAGGAAACAAGTGGCTATCTCTCGTCAATATCCAGCGTTTAGTTGACCCAAGACTTGACCTCGACGTCCTCCCCGACTTCCCCCTTTTCTCCCAGTGGACAACAGTTATAATTACTGCTAAAGGACGCAGTCGTCAAAGGACACATGCTGAAATAACAGATGCAGCCATCGGTGTGTGTAGTGTGTGAATTTCTGAATTTTTGCTGCAATCTTTGTCAAATGTTTACATTGAATAAGTTTAAAATTACACTGTTCAATGTCTCAATTTGCACCAAAAATACAACAAAAGACAATTGGAGATGGGGCGGTGCGTGGTGCAGTGGTTAAGGCGGCCGCCCCATGTCGAGGCTACAGTCCTCAACGCAGGCGACCCCGGTTCGAATCCCGCGTCGGGCAGGCCTTTCCTGCATGTCATTCCCCCTCTCTCTGCCTCCCCCTTTCCTGTCTATCTATACTGTGTGCTATCAAATAAAAAAAGGCAAAAACGCCAAAAAAATATACTTAAAAAAAAAAAAAAAGACAATTGGAGATGTAAAAAGAAAACTGAATGTTCTTGTTGAACAAAATTTAATCGTAATGTCTTTCATTCAGCTGAGCTCTGACTTTGTCCCAACACTGTTGCTCTGCCTCTGAGGCTAACACAAGGTTATTCACTAACGGAGAAAATCAACAAAGACTTCCCTAGTCGTGTATATTTCACCTGTTCTCAGTTGACGCCATTTGCAGGGTTCCTACGCAAGTATGGAAAAGTATGGAATTTGATTTTATACATTTCCTGGTCTGGAAAAGTATGGAAAGTGGAAACTATTGTATGGAAATATATTTATCTTAATACTTATCTAGGTTTGGTCCTATCTGAAGTTATCTGGTTTAATTATTTTGTATGCGCTGTTGTATCTAGCTTAATGGCACACAAATTCAGAATAATGAAAACAAATGATTAATTGCATGATTTATTTACATGATACACATCTCAAATGTCACAAATTATTTGAATTTTTTTCCCAGAGAAGTCTGGAAATTGGGTTCTAGAAAAAGTATGGAATTTGGACATTTCAAATGTGTAGGAACCCTGCATTTGGTTTATTATGGGTTTTCAAGACAAATCTTAGTTTAATCCACGTACTTTAAACAGATCCTTTCTCTCTTTCTGTTGTTTACGTTTCTATCTTTGTGAAGGAACTCACTGATATGATCCTTAAAGCCACTTTTGAAAACTCACTTTTCCACTTGAAACTAAAAACTTCACTTTCACTTTTAACAGACTTTCATTGGTGTAATGTGTTCTCTAGTCTGCTACCCGAACCCAACCCTCATCAACACTGACTTTCTTAAAATGTCGTCACGCCCAAGGTCTAAAACTCAAACTGGTCTTCACAAAGACACACACACACACACACACACACACACACACACACACACACACACACACACGTGCACACACACACATGTGCACACACAGACACACACAGGAGCCTCATTAGGGCCGATTTTAGTGTGAACCCGTTATAGCTTCCTTCCCCCCAACATACACACACACCCACCACAGGAGGTCACAGATATGAAGCCAGCAGCTGGATCCAACACACACACACACACACACACACACACACACACACACACACACACACACACACACACACACAGAACCACACGGAGAGATCTTTTCCTGTCTGGCAGGAGACCAGAGTGGGACAAGGTCTTGTGTGTGTGTGTGTGTGTGTGTGTGTAGTTGTCAGAGATAAGCAGGTCAGGACCACAGAGAGATATAGGGATGGTGGTGCGGGGGGGGGTATGAAGCCCCCCCCTCTGCCCTCGCCCCCCTTCACACATTGGCTGCAACGGCTGTTTGAACCAATCACATCGTCTCTCAGCGTTGAGCTCGTTAAAAGACTATCAGTTTCCCTCCAGGAGAGATTTTAGCTGCAGTTCATTAACATAATTAATTGATGCTCGTTAGCTTAATGAGGCTGCAGGTTAACAGGCAGAACAAAGTCCTCGGTGTTCGTTTAAGACTCTGACACAGCAGAAGAGTTCATTTAACACCTCAAGTCGCATCAGCGCTGCGAACAAACAAATAAAATATGTAAACAGTCTGTGAAATATTAACACTCATCAATAATGTGGCGGTGTTCAAAGGAATTTAACAACAGGAAAGCAAGCAATATATCAATGATGCAGCACATAATAACCTAATTCAACATCACACATGCTATACTCAGTAATTTAATTTCCAAAACATGTTACCAGACGTAAATAGGCTTTTGTAATGTGGTGTAGAGATAAGATTTCTGTCCAGACTGAAGACATTTTTTCATTCAACTGATCAGATCTTTATTCTAATAATAGTCTGGGGACTGTTTTGTCTATTAAGATGCTCTCAGACGGCGAGCGGTGCCCCGCCACTCCCTCCATTGTTTCCAATGCGAACACAATGGCAGCCAGGAGAGGACAAGAGGGGCTGTTCTTTTCTCTTTTTTTTTGTGTCTGATATCTCACTTCTGGAAGATGCATCTCCACACCAGTGGTCAACAAACACATCAATCCTGCAGCAACATCTGTCATCTTTCACTAACTACAGCATGTTGATGATATCAGCAGAATAAACTCACTTTATTGTCACTTTTTTGTGCCAGTTTGCAGAATATTGGGTCCATTTTGAGCGGCCGCCTGCCCATTCTTTAGCTGCACAGTGACATTACAATAGGTGAATATTTGTAACTCGTATCTTATACTGTATTGGTAAATTTGATTGGATCCTGTCTCAGACATATCAGTAACAGCACCTGTATAGAAATCCTATTGAGAATCTCTGGCAAGACATGAAAACTGCTTTTCACACACATTTTCCATCCAATCTAACTGAACTGGAGCTTTTCTGCAAAGAAGAATAGGCAAAAATCGCAATCTGTAGACGTGCAAAACTGGTAGAGACTAGGGTTGTATATCTCCACCACTGAGGCCGATTCGATACGCATCTCGATACGCTGCCACCGATACGATACATTAACGATACACTGAAGCTCCCGTCGATACGATGTGATACGATTCACTCCTGTTCACGATGCGATGCGATTCAAATGCGATTTGATAACGATATGACTTAATTACAAAGAGATTCGGTTCGATATGATGTTTGATACAGTTGTGATATGAGAGTTTCTTCCCACATCAAGTTTATTACCTCAATACCATTCTGCTTTACTCTCTGTATCAATTTGAGGGATGTAGCCTATATTTGGTTAATTTTTACAGGGCAAACCAATAAATCATATTTGAAAGGTACAGTCTAGAGGAAATAAATGGTAGAAATGAAATCCAGCTTAATCATATGGGCTAGTCTTGTGTGGTGGCACCTCTGCAGTTTGGTCTTCTGCTATATTATAATAATAATAATAATAATAATAATAATAATAATAATAATAATAATAATAACTTTATTTATATAGCACCTTTAAAAACACAAGTTTACAAAGTGCTTCACAAAACAACTTAAAAGAGACAAGTCACATATGTTTTGTTGTGCACAGGACATTTCTGGGTGAAGAGTCTGTGTTTTCTCTCCAGCCAGTGACAGAGCTCAGTGGTGTAGGTCCGTGCAGCAGAGTAGGAGAGCTAACGTTAACTGTACTAGCCCTGCTAGCTCTGTCCCGGATGCTAACCGCTACCGCTAACTAGCGGTTAGCATCCGCGGCTACCACCGCTTCCCAGCTCACTACAACCAGAACATCTACCACGGGCACGGCCCTCCTCCTAGTTACAGCCGCTGACGGCCGAGTATTGACCCGCCGCTTCACTCTGACTGTTTACTTTTCTGGGCGGCTCTTACTACTGCCAAAGACGGTTTATAAACCAAGACCTTTCATGACGAGTCAGCTTCCTGTATGCATGTCACGTGGGCTTCTGCACGGCCACGCCCCTTTAGAGAGACCAGAGGCAGCTTGGAGTGTATTGATTCCTATGGGACAATTTAATGTGAACACCGATTATGGTCGGGCCTTTCTCCCCACGGTCACTGAAGCAAATTTTGGACTCATTTTTCACAAGCCACATCTCTTCTGAACAGTTTGACACCAAAATGGTAATTTTCAGACGGAGAGATCCGGAGAAAATCCACTTTGTTCCAGACCTGTCTCTGTCTCTACGACACACTCTCGCGAGATTTGGCACCGATCTCCTAGGCAACGTCAAACAAACGGCCGCGAACTCCCGTGAAAATGATTTAAATTATTTTTGGCATGCTAAATATTACTGTTAGTAGTGTAAATATTTAATGTTATCATAAGAAAATATAAATATCTCACTTTCATCTACCTACAAATTGTATAAATCCACACACACACGTTCACAGATGAGGTGGTGACGGTTGGCCACGCCCACTTAGAGAGACAGGAAGTGTATACCATTTCATATCATTGGAGCAGCCGCTCATGGAGTATCTTTCCATTTATTGAATATCTTTGCTACTGCTGCTGCTGCTGCTGCTACCTGTCAGAGCAGGGGCAGGAGCAGGGCAGGAGGCTGCGCACGGGCACGGCTTTCACAATGGTGCGTTCAGGTTGCCTCGGAAAATGAAATGATCGATTTAACCATGGAATTTACCGATGTAGAAGGCTAGAAGAGATGCATCGCAAATTCAACCATAAATTATGTCCGATGTACCCTGACTCTACCGGTGCAGTCGCATAGCACACGTTTATATCGGACCACCGATATGAATCGGTGAATCTCCACATCCCTAGTAGAGACATATCCCAAAAGACTTGCAGCTGTAACTGCAGCGAAAAGTTATTCAACAAAGTGTTGACTCGTACAGTACGTTTACATGCACAGCTTAATCGAGCTATGCTCAAAATTCGATTTTGGCGTCTAATCGGACTTCTGTCCTTGTCCCAGTTTACATGCAACTGAGAAAATCGAATAACTGACGGGAACGTGTCCTCCTCCTCAACACCAAGTGGCGATTATGCGTCGTTTCAGCGGGTTAATACGGTTGACCTATTAGCCAGACGACAGCAAGATGGTTGATCGTACAGCTTTGTTCATCTCGTACGTAATGTGCGCGTTACTTATTGTGCAGATGAGGTGCACGCCATCCCTCGTGGTCATGGTGATTTCGAGAGGCAGATAAGAACAACGTGACGCTGCAACAATAGCTTCTGCGACCGACTTTCTTGGATGCTTTTGTTCCGGGGTCTTGCGCCAGCGCGGCGGGTGTGAAGCATGTTGGAGTTGGTCGGACTAACGCATTTACATGCACTCGGTTGTCCAGTTATAGTCGGATTAGGGCAATAATTTGGTTTTCTCGCGTTTTATGCAAAAGTACTGAGTGGGGCTGAATACATATGCACGCCACACTTTTCAGGTTTTTATTTGTAAGCAATCTTCAACACCATGTATCATTTTCCTTCCACTTCACAATTATGCGCTACTTTGTGTTGGACTATCACATAAAATCCCAATAAAACACATTTAAGTTTGTGGTTATAACGTGACAAAATGTGGAAAAGTTCAAGGGGTGTGAAGACTTTACTTTTGCAAGGCACTGTACCTGTTGTTCCCCGAAGTCGTTTCTTCTTTCACTGTTCCAAAGTATTTTATCGGGACTTTATTCATACAACAAAGTTAACATTGTGATTCCCACACGTTTATCTGTATTGTATCTGTATTATGTTTTTACAAACACGGTCGAGCACGCACTTATCTGACCTGCATTGGTGTGAACATGCAGTAACCAAACACCACTGATGTTGGATTGATGCCGGTGCCGCTTCCTGTCGGACAGCACTATCAGAGTCAGACGGCACTGACTCAACCTTTTGGAGGGAAAAGGGGGCTGTCCACGGGAAGTCCACTTCCTGCTCAGCACAATGGCCGTTGTTTCAGACAGGATGTGACATCATCATCAAGGACTTTGGGGACAGGATGGAGATGCTGTTGGCGAAACTCAGCATCTCCTCCCGTAAAAGTGGAGGACAGTGTTTCTATCCATCCATCTCCTGTTCCATGTCCACGACAAAGCCACAGACTCTGATCCCAGCGCAGCAGCTGATTTATACATCAGTGAAAAGTGTTAGTCGTTTTAGTGGCTCTGCTGAAAATGTAGAAAGAAAGATGTGTGCAACTTTATCAGATCATGCTGTGTATTCAGGGTAATCCTGTTTACATTCTTTCATACTTTGTGTGGATAAGAGGAACAATGACGATGAGAAGATTTATGGAAATCGTTTTACTGTTTGACAGCGACTGAGTGGGGCCAAAATGGTCAGTGTGACATTGATTAACGATTTTACGAAATAGAAAACCATAATGTATTTTGAAGAAAAACAGAAACTAATTTGGACTTTTACTTCATTTTTCCAATTCGCTCTGCCCCCCTCGTAAATCAATCACAATTGTGTCCTTGCAGCTGCAGCAATAAATACCCTCAGACAGATCTAATAAACTCTTATTTATTGTAACAAGACAACAAATGCTTCTGTGATTAAAAGTGAGTAAAATAGTGAGGTAGCTAATCATCATTATATCTTTATTGCAGACTCATGCTCCATTAGAAGAAAAGTACAATACAAAACAAAGAGACACAGATTAAAGAAAAGTACAATACAAAACAAAGACAACAGATTAATGGAAACTTTCCTCCATTTTATACTGTCATAAGAGGATTTGATAACCCATTTACATGCCGTTTATTATGTGATAATGTCAAGAAATAGCCAAGAAATAACAATTAATTGCGAAGTAATAAAAAGAAATAGGGGTTGCCGAAGAGTTTAACATTTAATCTAAAAACATAAAACCTGCTCTAATGCCCAATACTTTTTTAACTCTTACATTTGTAGGTTTTCCTTTGGACAATGTGGACGCTGTGGTTTCCAGAGTCCCACTGAACATACACAACCTGCCACAGTCTAATAAGCCCCAGTGTTTCATAATAAATCCTGAATATTTTATCACATATACAGTGAGGGAGCAAAGTCCAGTTTATGCTTTATGCCAGTTTTTGTGTAGTGTCTGTGTCTCTGTTTCTTGTTTTCATCTGGTTAAGTTTATGATTCAAAAAGCAACGGAAGAAGAATTGGCGCAGGTTCTTCCAGACTGACGTATTAAATAGTTTCAACAGAGCACTAACGGTCATTTACGAAAAGAAACGTGTGAGCATGTGAGACCTGGCTGACCAGTCGCAGCTCTCCTGCAGCTCCGATGATGTATCGCTACAGTTTGAGTCACCAGGAGTATTAATCCAGCTGTGTTTATTTAAAACTGTGAAGGCTCAGACGTCTTCTCCTGCTTATCCTAAACATAAATGACCTGAAATTATTCGGACTGAATACACACACGTGAAGTGAAACTCACCAGACTCATAGCTTCTTAACGTAAAAGTCATCTGAAACTCCTTTAGAGACATTGCATTAGAGTCACAGCTCAGGACTTCCTTCATTATACCTGTAACATGTATTTATCATTTCTCACTCATGTCAGATTAATTTAAACGCTGCAGTACCGCAATGTTCGATAAAGTAATAATCATAATGGCTATTTCTAGACATTATCACACAATTAATTGTTATTTCTGGGCTATTTCTTGACATTATCACGTAATAAACGGCCTGTAAATCAAAGGGTTACCAATATTTCAATAAACTATGAAACACTGAATGTGAGGAAATTAGATTAGAGAAATTTGCGGTCACACAAAAAGATTTCAAAAGGCTTATGTAACTAAAGTCAGAATTTAATGTCTAATTTTTGTGCAATTTCTGTAGATTAAGACACATCCAGCAAATCACTTTACAAAGACCATTTGAGCAAACGGATTAAATGAAAATCCCAGTTTAACGTGTTATCATTCAATCTCTGTGCACTGATGAATATAAAATAGGCGGAAGAAAAACTCTCTCAATAACTAAATGTATCTATACAAGCATGTCTCTAAATCATCAAGGCTTTAACTGCATAATAGGTTGTAAAATACATCATTGCAGCAGGTTGTTAGAGAACAGAAAACACTCTTTAAAAAAAAAAAAAAGTGATAGAAATGATCAAAAAGCAAAATGGACGTTTTGATAAAGCAGACAGTAGTTTCATTTTGTTTCCTCCCAACAGTCAGCTTTGGCCTCTTTAACCCACGACCGCGATCTTTCTCAAACCTCAATCGAGTGGTTAAATGTTGTAACCATGATGACTAAGTACTTCATGTAACACAAACCATGATCTTTCCCAATATCCAACCAAGTTGTCTTATGGCTAACCCAAACCAAACGTTAACCATAGCTGCTGTCAAAGAAACAAGGTGCTGTCGTCCTGAGACGTCAGATCAAAAAACACCGAATGTCTGTCACTCTCTGGATGGAAAACACAAACTGAATAGTTTGTTGTTTTATAAGGATGACTAGTTAAACCCTTTTAAATCACCACTCATTTTCATGAGGAACCACATAATCACATGAGCATGTGGCTCCATCTGTAAATGTCTGAATAATAGACACTTAACTGCACATTTGATCGATGGAAAATCATCAGGCTTTAGTCGTTAATTTAGTTTACAGCCTCATGACGAGTTTGGACTCCAGGGACGTTTTGCTGGGTGAAGGACGGACTGTTGGCCTTTCTGAAACGTATTACTTAAAAAGCTCTTCATTCGACACACTGTGATTGGTCGAAGTGATGTGATACAGTTTAATGTGATTAAATCTTTTCAACACATGAAGATAATTGTGAATCTTCTTGTTTAAGCAGTGGAGAGAGACTTCCAACTGTGTAGAAAAAGACTGAGAGCTGTCAAAGTGTCTGAGTCACTGTGTGTAGTCATTTCCTGTGTGTGTGTCCGTGTGTGTCCATCCGAAGGCATCTTCCTCAGTAACAGCTTGTGTTGCCTGTGGGACAACACACACACACACACACACACACACACACACACACACACACACAGTCGAACTGCCTTAGGCCTGTCGCTCATTACTGATTCAACATATGGCCACACACACACTCTCAGACACACACACACACACACATATGGAGTAAACACATTCTTCTGATGTTGTCGTTAATTACTGCTGTATTGAAAACAAGACAGACTGATGATATGAACTCTGGCCCTGTTCACTGGACCGGGTTTATTTGTGTGTCGTTCACAGTTGGGACTCATATGACTCTGTGAAGATTCTTCATTTATTCAGGTTGGGAGCTCCAGGTCAAAAGAGCTTTTTTTTTCTCCTCTCTTCTCATCTGAGAAGCTTCTTCAGTTCCTCCGGCTGGTGAGAAGCCGCAAATATTTTTAACTTCCTTTTTTATTCCATCTATTTCTGGCATTTTTTCCATGTTTCCGCCCCGTCTGTAACATCCACTGCCCTCACACTGCAGTCCTTGTCTCCCTAATGACCCTGATAGAGTCTGACAGAGCTATGGACGACATAGACAACCCAGTTCATACAGTCTGTACAGTCGTATACTGACATAATAGGAAAAAAGTCTAAATGATGAAGAGTTGTGTGGCTCGTCGTGTGTCCTTTTTTCAACAACGGTCGTTGCTGTAGGACAATAGACGTTTTCTATGAAGCAAATGGCATCGATATAGATATTATTTTCTATTGTTTGATCTCCTAATGGACAATTCTGTCTGTATCTCATTATGTTGAGGTCTTTTTCAGTACTTGATAATATCGACCTTGTAGGCCCAAATGTTGAACCAATAAAAACACGTCATGTGCATGTGAGTTGGAGCCAAAAGCCACATTTGAATAGAGTCAGGCTTTATGCTAAGCTAAGCTAAGCATCTGCTAGTTGGAGCTTTATAAAAATCTTGTTGTTGGCTTGTTGTATCTGCAAAATAGATCGCCTCTTTTTTAAAGCCAACATGTGATGAGTTTCATGTGGAAAGTAATGAAGTATCTTACCTAAATGCAGATGTCCCATATTTTGTCAAAAACTACTACATACTACAAGAATGCCTTAAGACAATGGTTCTCAAAGTGAGGTCCGGGGACCCCCAGGTGTCCTTGAGATGGCTCAAGGGGGTCCCCGACTTTTTCTTGAAATTTTACCACTTTTTTCTAGTTTTTTTTTCCTTTTTTTTAATGGGAATTTTACCACTTTTTCCCCAGAAATTTCTCTACAATATTTCCAAAAATTCGCACCATTGGTCCTAATTTGAATGTACATTAACTAAACGTTCTTAAAGCAGAAGTAAGCGGAATATTTGTGTTAATATAAGTCTTAAATAGTTCTATCTTCCGACGGCAATCACTTACATAGAGTGTTTGGTCTGAAACACGGGTCTGTCAGTCACTCTGCTCTGCTGTAAGCCGAGGAGAAAACGTCTTGTATACTTCCTTGTATCCTACAAGCTTTATCCAATGGCGGGGGCTGCTAACTCCATCGGCTGACAAGAAGTTAGCCAAAACGACCAGATCGCTTACTTCTGCTTTAAGTCTCAGAACAAATATTTATGTATTTCTGGTATTTGCTTCAAAATTTTGTCCAATGGGTGTCCATGGTCTAATTTGTGTCAATTTAGGGGTCCTTGATATAAAAAAAAGTTTGAGAGCCACTGCCTTAAGACAGGTCCATATAATAACGAAGTTTGTGACATTATACTTACTCAGTAGCCCTTATTATACAGTGAAATACAATATATATATATCAATAAACCAATGTCCTTTGTTCCCAGTCAAAATACTGTTCAGATCATAGTCAACTTCCACTGATACCAGAGCCGTGACCTCTGAGATATTAAACCTCTTAGTAACAGATTGTTTATTTTGTTGGATTTGCCTACTCACACTGGACTAAATAATAAATCCGACACCATGCCGCCCCACTGTGTGTGATATCAAGAGGTCATGGTGGCGTTCAGGAATCAGATGCCTGATGTGTGATACAACAGCATCGGCATCCGTCCTGCCGAGCCGTTATTGATCCTCCTCCTCCTCCTCCGTGACGACCTCTCTGAAACAACAGGGCCTCTTTTGGATGTGTCATCATGAAGTTAGTGTAGGTGTTGGTGAGGTCACCTGTGACACAGGTCGCACCGCAGTCACGGCAGAGTCGTTCACACTGATCTGAGGTGAGAATTGGTGTGAGGCCGCCTGTGGAGGACGTCAGGGCTCAATGTCTCACACTCGTCCTTCTGCCTCAGGAGTGAAGTCTCTTTTGTTCCCTTTTTCTTGCACAAACCTCCTGTGTGACCATGCGTAGACTGACTGACTGACTGCGCTCGGACGCTGCAGCTTTATGTGGTTGTTGTTGTTGTCGTTTGCTTGTGTTTTGCCTTAAAGGGATAGTTCAACATTTTGGCAAATTGGCCCATTGCCATAATCGCTATAGTCATAGCAGTAGGTTCGTTACCTTTAATTGTCGGTGCAAGCTATTTTTAGAACGGAGGAGCGGAGCGGCAGGCTGCTCAGGGCTATGCTATGGAGGCTAAGGGAATTTCTTGGTTTTCCTCATCAAACTCATCAAATACACAACCCAACAACTCCAAAAGGCTCTCGTGGACAAATTGTGAGCTGCACAATCACCACGCTATGAGATAATAATGGAACGTTACGAGACGGAGCCGTTTTAGAGGTAAATTCATGCAAAACCGCTGATGCGTGTTGCGTTCAGGGACAGTTTTTCAGCAAGCAGACTCTGTATTTACCCTGTATTTACCTCGAAAACGGCTCTGTTTCGTAACGTTCCATTATTATCTCATAGCGTGGTGATTGCGCAGGTCACAACTTGTCCATGAAAGCGTTTTGGAGTTTTGGGATTTTGTATTTGATGAGTTTGATGAGGGAAACCAAGAAATTCCATTAGCCTCCATAGCGTAGCTCTGAGCAGCTTGCCGCTCCGCTCCTCCGTTCTAAAAATAGCTTACACCGACAAATAAAGGTAACGAACCTACTGCTATGACTATAGCGATTATGGCAATGGGCCAATTTGCCAAAATGTTGAACTATCCCTTTAAAAACAGTGATAGTTTCTGTTTTTTTGCTCATTGCGTGTAATTTTAAAAGAGGTGGAAGGAATGTGAGACTCACTTGGAGGCTGCGTTTAACTGTGACTGACTGTGAGATAGATCAAGTAATTATTACAATGACAACTTAGTACGCACACACACACACACACACACACACACGGACACACTCTGTGGCCTGATGGAACCAATTAGCAGACGTTATCATGGCCTGGAGACGTCACAAGCTGTTCAGACACCCCTACCCTCCCCTTCTCCCCAGAGGGGGTCTGTGAGTCTGTGAGAGAGAGCGAGCGAGCGTGTCTGTGTGTGTGTGTGTGTGTGTCTCGATGTGTCACTGCACATACATCACTGCTAAAATATTTACAGTCCTCTGTGCTTTACAGTTTATATTACTGACCTACATCCATCTGTGTGTGTGCGTGCGCGTGTGTGTGTGTGAGGGAGTGAGAAGGAGAAGGAGCGATGGCTAACTGTGACCTCAGCCACAGGAACATGTCCATATAAGGCTGTAAACACACACACACACACAGGGCTTCACAGAGCTGTTTATAGTTAAAAATCAGACTGTTTTCTCTCATCTTGTGGCAAAATGCTTCGTTAACCGCCGAGGCTACGAAACAACTTCAGCGTCCATGTGTTGAGTTGCGATACGGGGACTTGTTTTTTTGTTTTTTTTTTGGAGTGGCCTGGATTCGTCTCTGTTGAATCCCAAGGACAATAGATCAACAGCTGTGTTAGGAAAATATCTGGTTCTAATTTAAGTCGACGGTATAGAAGCATCTGTGCACAAATAAGTCGACTACTACAACTCCCGAGGTTCACTTTGGCAAAGAAACATCCAATCACAAAGCGGTGATGTAAGAGCGGTGATGTTCAACCTTGGTGAACTTCCTTTGTGTTGTCGACCAACAGGGAGCTGTGTTGAAAGCTTTGACCTTCACATGGGACCTGTGTTGCACCATCCACTGACGTAAAGTACATCCACAGTGTGATCTGCCTTAAACAACAGGGAACTCACTGACTTATCTACTGTACATGCACACCGTTTTCTGATTTAGGCTTATATTAAAGGGATAGTTCAACATTTTGGCAAAATGGCCCATTGCCATAATCCCTATAGTTTTAGCAGTAGGTTCATTACCTTTAATTGTCGGTGCAAGCTATTTTTAGAACGGCGGAGCAGAGACGTGAGCTGCTCAGAGCTACGCTACGGAGGCTCATGGGATTTCTTGGTTTCTGGTGGACAAGTTGTGACCTGCACATTCACCACGCTATGAGATAATGACAGAACGTTACGAGACAGAGTTGTTTTTGAGGCAAATGCGGAGACTGCTTGCTGAAAAACTGCTCCCGACAGGAACATGCATCAGCGGTTTTGCATGAATTTACCTCTAAAACAACTCCATCTCATAACGTTCTGTCATTATCTCATAGCGTGGTGAATGTGCAGGTCACAACTTGTCCACCAGAGCGTTTTGGAGTTGTTGGATTGTGTATTTGATGAGTTTGATGAGGGAAACCAAGATTTGCCAATTTGCCAAAATGTTGAATTATCCCTTTAAGTCAGCGATATACATAAGTAGTAATGGTGCAGGTATACTTATTGTCCCATGAAGGGAAACTTGTCTTGGGCGCCAAGTCGCTGCATTGCAAAGCTGTTTAATTAAGGTAAAAACCTTGCATAGTTCTGTTTTGAGCGTTGCTGATGTTTCTCCCTCTCACGTTTAGCCATTTTTCTATTAGTTTACTCACTGGTTTAACAGCCATAAATTGATCAAGATTCACCTTTTTTGGTGAATCTTGATCAATTTTTGGCTGTAAAACAACTGCTGAATAATGCAGTGAAAACTACAGCAGGAATATTTAGTATGACTCTATAATGCAACTCGGGTATGAACACTCTTCATGTCTTAATCAGATTTTTCTTCTTATTCTGATTGAGCTGTTCATAAACTGCTGTTTACATGATGAGGCCTTATTCTGAATATGATCTTATTCTGGTATATCAGAGTGCTGCTGTGCGTGTAAACACAGTCATTGTCCTGTTGGGGAGCAAGTTGTTTACCGACTGGCTCTGTGATTTGTCACTTGTCGCACGCGACTCCTTGGGATGGTCGGAGAGCAACCAGCCAATCAGGAGCCAGTGTTTTCTGCTGATAGCGTCAATGTGTGGAAAGCTTTTAATTCACAGAATCAAGAGGGGAAATGTTAAAATGCGCTTTTATCAGATGTGGTCAGTAGTTCTGTGTGTGTGTGTGTGTGTTTGGCTGCACATGCATGCAGAGGAATAAACAGTCATTTCCTTCCATCTTCAGTAATGTCAGCAGCCCCGCCCACTGCCTCCCTCCCTGCCTCCTGTTGACCCCATACAGCCGCCGCCTCCTCCACACACACACACACACACACACACACACACACACACACACACACACACACAGACAGATACACATGCATGCATACTCTGACATCAAAGACTTCTATCTGGATCTGATCAGAAAGATCTGTGATCAATTGATGTGAACACAGCGGGGATCAGCAGTCTATTAGCATACCACAGATAACACACCAACACGTGCACACTCTTTAATCTGTGGTTGTTTGCTTTCATGTGGAGCTCCATCAGCAGAGAAGAAAAACAGACGCAGCCTTAATGTTTGTGTTTGTGTTTTTGTTCATGGTTGAATGTATTTGGTTTTAATAATGATTATTTTGTTGTTACTTAAATGGATTTATTTTGTAAATGATTTTGTCTCAAGCAGTTTGAAGTGAAAAGTGAATTCAAACACCCGTCCCCCGTCGCTGCTGGAAATCTACATTGAACTAAGTGTTTATCAAACAATATTACAGGAAAAACAAAACTACACAGCTGAAGTAAAGTAAAACTTAAAAACTAAAATCTCAACTCAACTGGATAACTATAGGCTACTAAAGTAAAATAAGATTAAAATCTGAATTTAAGTGAAATTACAACAAGGAAATCTTCACTTGAAACATTTACATTTCAATTGAATACAACAAAAAAGTGGGAAAAAAAGAATCAAAGTTGATTTCCTTCTGCTGAGGAAAAGCTGATTAAATTTAAAATGTATTTAGGAAAAATAGGGGAATTACTCGCCGACATGATGTGTGTTTGGTCAGTCATGATTGCTTGGTGCTAACTGAGGATAAATTGTGGGCTGCTGGATTGAGGAAGTGGTAGTTCCTCCAGATCAGTCGAAGCACATCAGTAATGTAACAGTGTTTCAGGAAACTGTAAAACAGACGAAAAAATGCTGAATCATAATGAAAGAAAGAACAAACAGCATTTGGAGAACAGATGACTTTTCAGATTTATTTTCACTGACTTGTCAAATTACAAGCTGCACTTGAACACATCAGAGAGATCACACACCTACACTGTTGTCAGTTCCATTTGACCAGATGTGACCAGACTAATATTAAAGGGATAGTTCAACATTTGCCATAATCCCTATAGTCATAGCAATAGGTTCATTACCTTTAATTATCGGTGCATGTTGTTTTGAGATCCGCGGGGCAGAGACGTGAGCTGCTCAGTGAACACAATGGAAGTGAATGGTACAGGTCCTCTGTCCCTCATCAAATGCACAATCCAACAACTCCAAAACGCTCTGGTGGACAAGTTGTGACCTGCACATTCACCACGCTATGAGATAATCGTATAATTATGTAGCATTACGACACATGAAGCAAATAACTACTTGCCTTTTTGAAATCACTCCGCCCAGCAGCCGTGTCTGGAAAGTAGTTCCGGCTACACATTTGCCTCGAAAACAACTCTGTCTCGTATTGTTACATTATTATCTCATAGCGTGTTGAATGTGCAGGTCACAACTTGTCCACCAGAGCATTTTGGCGTTGTTGAATTGTATATTTGATGAGTTTGATGAGGGACAGAGGACCTGTACCGTTTACCTCCATTGTGTTCACTGAGCAGCTCATGTCTCTGCCCCGCCGATCTCAAAACAACATGCACCGATAATTAAACGTAATGAACTTACGTTTTTGACTATAGATATTATGGCAATAAGTGAATTTGCCAAAATGTTGAACTATCTCTTTAACACCCTTTGTATCTGCTGCTGCTGCTGCTGGTAGACTAGTAGGCTAATGCCTCCTAATAGGATAACCAAGATTGTAAGACAGCCAGCTTATGTCTTTGGGAGACACTTTAACTCTTGTTCCATTCGCAAAGATTCACTGTGAGTCCATTAATATAAGAAGAAAAGAGAAGGAAGATAAACATGAAATGTGGCCTTATGTAAAATCCATCCATGTTAAAGTATCTTGTCTCAATCTGTGTCAGTGTTTTCCAGACAGTTTTTTTTTCCAGCTCATCGTCTGTGCTCTACTTCTTGGTTGATTGACAGATTACAGATTTATTTTCCCCGGTACATTTCTGCAGTAAGCACAATAAGAGAGGCTGTGAATACATTTTCAGTCGTCGTAATGTCCTTGGAAAAACATGTTTTGCAGCAGCAGCCTTCAGAAACTCCTCCAGGTTTTAACTGGACAAACAGGGGACTGACTGACTCTAAAACACTTACTATAAATGGACCTGAAGACACGCGCTTATCAAAGCAGCAAAACCCATAATTCAACACTCTGGAAAGATTGTAATCACATTGGTGCCGAAGCTACCGAAAAAAAAAGAATATCTGACTCTCTCACTCTCCACCTTTTTAAAATGAATTTGCAGAACATAAATATTTTGTGTTTTAGCCACTTTGGCCACAACAGAATGAAGCAACTAGTAGGATGGTTGTGGGGTAATTTCCTCTTTTTACTTTTACTGATTTTGGACTTAATGTGATGTTTACTGGTTTAATTACTGAGTACAGTAGTTCTTCCCATGAGAACTTAATGTTGATCTTTCACTGATGATTCACTGTTTCCTCCTGGCATGGAGCACAATGTCACTCTAAGGGTGCATATTTTCGTGAAATCTAGTCTCCTTTTTTTTTTACTGTATTCACTGCTCTTACTCTTGTTAATGGAAAGTCATAACTTCATGATTCATAACCACTATTGCCACTAAAGGCAATCTGCAGCCTTCAGTGTTTAATATTTTTACTCAACCCTTTTAAATATGCGAGGACATGCTAAATAATGGGCACATAGCCAATATCTTAAAAGGAGTGGTATCGAAATATGAGTTTATAGTCACCACCACACCATCTGACAAAATCAACATCAATGCAATTTAATGACGAAAGATCATCTGTTCTGTACTGTAATTTTCAAATGAGTTATGACAGGAAAACAGTGAAGATACAAGCTGTCTACTTGACTCTGTAACACACACAGTCTTACACCCTGATGTCATCGTTTTGGGAAGCTCCGATTCTTGGGGAGGGAAAACTGCTGCTGTAGTTTGGACCTTGGGGCTGAAACAATGAGAAAAATTTCACTGCTCTGTTCAGGACATAGAGTGTGAGAAAAGAGGGAAATGAGCGAGAACAGAGGAAGTGTCGAAGCTTCACCAAATTCAAAGAAAACACATAAAAAACCGGCACATGACGACTGCATGGCTGAGGACACGACTGCTGCTCTCTATGGATGTGAAAGAGACTAATTGCTGGTCATTGGTCTGCTTGGCCTCTTGCCCAGCAGCAGTTTGATTTCTGTTCTTCAGGGAGAAAATGAGAAGGGAGAGCCTTCACCTTTTACTGAAGCAGTTTATCTGCTCCACATCGTTCTGTCCTCCTGCACCGTCCGCTGTGACCTCTGACCTCCTAATTGCGGGCTGAGCAGTGACCTACTGTTGTCCTATCATGCAGCTTAAGTGGAAGCAGGAACACAGCAGCAGTGCTATAAGTTTTAAATGCTGTTTTGTTTTGGTTTATCACAAACAGGTCCTGTTGGTGTACCTGCAGAAGCAGCGGCAAGCCTCTTCAAAGAGCAGTAGGAGTCAGGACTAACAGCCTAATGCTCAGGCTACATCCACATGATTATGT
Source organism: Trachurus japonicus (assembly GCF_045865225.1). NCBI lineage: Eukaryota > Metazoa > Chordata > Actinopteri > Carangiformes > Carangidae > Trachurus > Trachurus japonicus. The sequence continues at coordinate 23,796,103 of NC_140927.1, forward strand.
TTTTACTTGAAAGCATTGTTTTTTAAAACAAAACCCAAATCCAGACAAATGTTTCCATACTAAAACATCTGAAAACACAAACATACCCGAGTAATCATGTACACTGAAGATGCATGAAACAGTGTAAATAGGAAGCAGATTGTTTAATCTGCAGCTCATTAGCGGCAAAAAATGCTGCAGAGGAGGAAGAACAAAAGAGGCTGTTGTGCTAAAAAGGAAATTTTAACTCATTAACAGCTGTTAGCAAAGACAACATGTTCAGTTTCACTTTTATGTCATTATTGCTTTCTTCACGGGCAGTCGAGGCTGAGAAAAGCAGATCAAGGAGCGTCTCCAAGTGTCTATGTCATCATTTCAAAATGTCTTTGTTTTCCCTCGTCCAGATTACAGCGCACCCCCAGAGTGTTTTAACTTCTACAGTGTCAGCAGCGTTTTGGAAATGCTCCATTGGAGGTGAAATCATAGCAAAACTGATACATTTTCAAACAAAAATGTAGTTTTTTGGATGTCGCACTCACACCAGTCTATCAGTTTATCTGCTTCACATCACTCTGTCCTCCCGTACTGTCTGCTGTGACCTCTCTGACCTCCTAATTGCTGGCTGCGCAGAGGCTCACGGTGACCTCAGAAGTCCCATCATGCAGTTTGTGATCCTATTAGTGGTAGCAGGGACACAGATACTGTTAGTGTAACTTCACAAGCAGCAGGATCATGTTGAATTTGCTGTCTGACTGTGCTACAGTACATGAATGAATCTGACACGCCCTAAAGCTCTGTTGAGGATTGTATGGGTTTGCAGTGTTGAATGATCTCAGCAGCAAGCGCACACACAAAGGCTCAAAGCTACACTTTTCCACAGCACTGACGTGAGTTTGTAACAGTGTTAAATGTCGTAATGCTTTTACTTAAACTGCTCACAGTAAGGTTGATCACATGTAAAAAGCCCAATGGGGCAGGAGAAGACAAGCAGCACATGACTTTCAGCTGGAGGGCAGAGCGCACCAGTGTAAATACGATTTGCATCAAACTCACATAATTGGGAGTAGGAAAGATTTAATTTCTTTTGCTCAGCCCCCTAAAGGGAACTCACTGTGTTTGTGGCTCTAACCTCATTTGCTCTTCTGAAAACTGTTCACACTGCACACACTGTGATGTTTTCACGTTGTTTTCTTAAAGATACACTTCCACACTAAAACAGCTACAGAGGAAACGTCTAAATCTATTATTAAACTAAAAAAAAGTGGACAGAACCGTCCTGTGATTTGCTGAGTCTCGGTTGTATTAAATTACGAACACGTTCTCACTGTAGATTTCGTCATAATTGGACCACTCATGTGATGGCAGCTCATAAAAGCCTCTTGTTTACAAGGTCAACAGTAACTGACCGCTCACTGTTACCACTCCTCTGAACTGTAATCGTCACGTCGGATCGGATCGTTAAAGCTGTAATATATCATCGTAAAAACCAAAAACACAAGAGCAGAAATGCAGAAATGTAAAGAATCGATTTAGCACGCCCAGCTAACTAGATTACTAACTGCAGTTGTGACTGATCAGTACTTCACAGGCCATGGCGGACATCATTAACTAACTACATTAGCATGTGGGGCGCCAAGTTACTAAAAAAAAAAAAAAAAAAAACTAATCACAATGATAACGTCCACTGTGGTTCACATTAACAGCTCGATCCTGCTGTTTATTGGATTTGGGAAAGTTTACACCTCAGCAACTCCGACTAACGATACCAGAGATTTCCTACTGTACAGTACATCAGTCAAACACAGAAGAAAGTTTATGTCTGCTGCCAAAAAGATATTATAAATATTTAGTCCATGTTTCAGGTGATAAGGAACCACATTTGATTTGAACGACAGAAGCGTATCATGGCAACAAACCCCTTTGCCCACTTGTTTGTATAATGAGGTATCCTCCTTTTCTTTTCCTGGGACTTCCTCATTCCTTCTGATAGCACCAGCCAACTTTAAAACCAATATTATCCCCCATCCACATTACCATTTTCTATATGTCAACGTGCTGCCTGCATCTCATTGTATTTTTTCCATTATCTAATTCTTGAGTAATTACAGTGAACGAAAGTACTAGTCTAAAACCAAGTGTCCACCACCAAGACAGTTGTTGTAGTCTCCGCACCCATTTCCATTTTCCACAAATGCAAATGATTAATGCCTAATTACATTGAATTTCAAAGCAGAGCCTCAGAGAAAGTTTCCTATCTCGTCCCAGAAACTCTGTAGCTGCTTATTGTTTAATTATTGGTCCAGTATAAATCAAGTTAGTTGTCAAAATACAGAGTGTAACTGAATACTAGATGCCTCTTATTAACATTAGAGCAACAACTAAATTATCTACAGAAAGAAATCCTCTTAGGTGGTGGAGGAGAGATTGTTGAATTAAGGCCCTTACACATTACGTCGTGCCTTAAATCCGTCTATCGCACAAATACTCGTTGATTATCCCTCACGTATTCAAGCTATTCGGCGATGCTTCACAATGCATCGTCCTTCATTTCGTTGTCTTTCAAACGAGACAAGGCGGTGAGCATGGGCTATAATAGAAATGGTGGGAGACACAAGTTGTTAACATTGTTTTCATGGTGTTGTGATGTGGGATTGTGACGTACCTCCTTTTCACGCTACAGGGGTGGTTGATGCGTTTGTTCGCCAGGTGAAATATCAGAAAAATTTAAATGTCGAATTTGCCACGTAACATTCGTGGTTGGTGTGAAAGGACTTGTGATGAAAACCAGATATTGACACGTGAATTATTTGCACGAAAAATATGTCCCCAGTGTGAAAGGGTCTTAAAACTTTGCTAGCACTAATGCATACTGCCCCCAAGAGCCTGAGTGGCATGTCATTATATTACGCATTAATGTTTTTAGTTTTCTCTGAGCTACAGTGGTCAAATACAACTGTATAGACAAGTATAGTAACATGTTGCAGAATCCAACGGATACACTAGACAGAACTTAAAAACATGCATTATTCACAAGAAAATACTGTTTATTTTATCTGCAGTTTTGCACATTGTAACTTATTACAGCTATTAAAGTGGTGCAAATGGTCAAACATTGACAATAGCTTAGTGTATTGGTGGTGTCTCGGCAGTGGGGGGCAAATCAAACATCAAACACTTCCCAAGGCCCCATAAAGGCTCTGATCAGCCTCCATTATTCATCCTAGTTAGTGGACATGATTTAAAAGACAAAATGGACGACCAGGTGTCATGATAATGAGACAGTTACCAGCTGAGAGGAGGAAACACGTCCCTGCTTCATGTATTATTATTTTTTTTAAAACAATATAAGGACATTGAGTGTGTGGGAGTCTGGGAACGGTAGCTGGTCAGATTCCAACATAATAACTGCAGGGTCAGTAACAGGAAATACCAACAAACACCCAGCGAATGTGTATGTGTATATGTAGTGCAGAGTTCCTGTCCGACATTTACCCAAACAGTCTGTCTGCTCCACAACTGTCGCTCTGTCTGCATCTATTTTTTACCACTTTTGGGTAAAATCAGACTCATAGCTGATTCAGTAGTTGAGAATGAGAGATTCTTTAGATAACAAGTGTTTTTTTTGTTGTTTCTTTTAACCCACTCAAGAGTGTTGAAGTTTTAACAGAAATAATCCGCCTTGTTGTTTTTCTTGGTGTTGCTGGTTTATTTACTGATTGAATGTCTGGGATAACTCAAGGGGCTGTTTGAGTTCTTCACTGACTTTTTTTTTTTTTTTTTCCAGGACAAAGTTTACATCACCTCACAGTTCAAACGACATATAAAGCCACTGTTTATTGAGTCCAGTAACGTTGGGAGTAAACAGTCTGACTGTCTTCTTCTTATGAAGAGAATATATACAGCTCGAAAGATCGGTTTGGTTCATTAACACATTAAGTTTTTTTTTTTTTACATACTACAGTAGCTATCACTGATCTGTTCAGCTTAACACTCAATTATATAATCGTCTCACTTCCCCATTTTTCTTTCCTGTCTGTTGAACTTTCTTGAGCGCTTTTTTTTTCTTTTTTGCTTTGGTAACCAACTGACAAAACAACACAACTGACAGTCTATTGTACATGCTGGTGGCCATGAGGCTGTACATGCTTGAGGTTCGGCTAAATGAGGAGGTTTGTGGTGCATCCTTTTATTTAGTTAATGAGGGAAACCCATGAGATCAGAGTGAGATCAAGAACACACTCAAACAAACCTGACACTGACAAATACATACAATCAACATGGCATCATAAACGGCCACTGACATTGGTAACTACATGCTGATGTTTAAAGGGATAGTTCAACATTTTGGTAAATTGGCCCATTGCCATAATCCCTATAGTCATAGCAGTAGGTTTGTTTCCTTTAATTGTCATTAACAGAACGTTATGAGCCAGAGTTGTTTTAGAGGTAAAGTCATGCAAAACTGCTGATGCACGTTCCCGTCAGGCGCAGTTTTTCAGCAAGCAAGTCTCCGCATTTGCCTCTAAAACAACTCCGTCTCGTAACGTTCTGTTATTATCTCATAGCGTGGTGAATGTGCAGGTCACAACTTGTCCGCGAGAGTGTGTTGGAGTTGAGCTCTGAGCAGCTCGCGGCTCTGCTCCGCCATTCTAAAAATAGCTTGCACTGACAATTAAAGGTAACGAACCTACTGCTAAAACTACCGGGATTATGGCAATGGGCCAATTTGCCAAAATGTTGAACTATCCCTTTAACACATTCACCATTGCAGCTTGGACACAGTTAAACAATTTGATTTCCACTGGTATCTCAAACTACCGCCCTCAAGCACATTGTTACACAATGGAATAAGAGGATCTATTGTATAAACATTTTACTATGTAGCCCACTATTATTGTTTCAATCTGTCAATGATTTAAAAGTAATAAATGCAATGATTTTTATAAGCGTGATGATGCAAAATGACAGTTGTCCATACATAACGTCTCTCAAGTCTGTCCAAGCTTTTACTGTACGTTCAGATATCTCTTGGATGACTTGGGTGTTTTTATTTTCTGTGTCTTTGATGTTCTGTGCGTTGCTAACGATGGTCTGACCACCGCAGCCTTTCTTATACTTTGTGCCGCCACAAGTGTGACTTCAGATGACCGGCGTTAAGGTGACCACATGACAGCTGTGACGTCACATGTCCTCATGACCTCCTAATTTATGATCCGGTAGTGATGTACTCGGATGTATGTGCTTGTAATAAACAATGCTTCTAAACAAGTAATCACTTTAGATATTGATTTGCCTTGCTTTGCCTTTATGATTGGTTTTCAAAGTAACAATTTTATTATTTTACAATTGGATACAGTGATTATTGTCCTCTGCTCAGGGTGCAATGAAGTGGTAAATTAAGTTTTATTTTTTCAGTGTGAGCTCTAACAGATTGAAATCCTTTGGTAGCACTAGCATTAGTTAAAGTCATCATTTATAAAGCATTCCTCAAACATAATCTATAAACACTGTTATAAACGTTTAACTCTTATCTATAAACTCATCTATAATGTGTTTAACAATTGTATTTTTATACTTGCAAATGATGGATTCAGCATTTATAAACCCTGTCACGTACAAACCAGTTATTTAGAAGATGTCAGTGGTTCACAAGATGATTTTTGAAGTGTAAATAAAGGATAAACAAACTTTTTAATCGTATATTTGTGCTACACTTTTATATAGCCTACAGTGATTAAGACATGTACTAACTAATGGTTAATGTTGATCTATGTTTTATGATTAATGAGTGTATAAATCGAGAGTTAAACATCTATAACTGTTTATAAGTGACAATAATTGGTACCAATGTAGGAAGAATGCGTTATAAATGATACAATAAGCAGAAGCGATCCGGTGGTTTTGGCTAACTTCCTGTCAGCCGATGGAGTTAGCAGTCCCCGCCCTCGTCCCTACGTCACCACATTCACGCGCATCCCTCGGCTGCACACACAGAGAGGACTGCCCCTTTATGCCGTTCTCTCTCCTCATTGGATAAAGGTTGTAGGATACAAGGAAAGTTTTCTCCTGGGCTCAGAGCAGAGTGACTGACAGACCCGTGTTTCGGACCAAATACTCTATGTAAGTGATTGCTGTCGGAAGATATAACTATTTAAAGCAGATATCAGTGGAATGTTTTTGTTAATATAAGTCCTAAATAGTCCTATTTTCCGTCAGCAATCACTTACATGAAGTATTTCAGCCTAAACACGAGTCTCTCCGTCACTCTGCTCTGCTGTAATGAAAATTTTCCTTGTGGGATACAAGTGTTATCCAATGAGGGGAGAGAACGGCATGAAGGGCTGTGTGTGCAGCCAAGGGATGCGCGTGAATGTGGTGACGTAGCACGAGGACCAATTGATGCCTGACAAGGGCGGGGGCTGCTAACTCATGGTGCGTTCAAGGAAACTCGTACTTTGTGTTTTTCCTTCCTGTGAAGTCATACCAGTTCGATCTGGTACGAGTTCACGGGTCGGAAGTTACGAGTGGCCGTTATAGCAAAGACGGTTTATAAACCAAGACCTTTCATGACGAGTCAGCTTCCTGTATGCATGTCACGTGGGCTTCTGCACGGCCACGCCCCTTTAGAGAGACCAGAGGCAGTTTGGAGTGTATTGATTCCTATGGGACAATTTAATGTGAACACCGATTATGATCGGGCCTTTCTCCCCACGGTCACTGAAGCAAATTTTGGACTCATTTTTCACAAGCCACATCTCTTCTGAACAGTTTGACACCAAAATGGTAATTTTCAGACGGGGAGATCCGGAGAAAATCCACTTTGTTCAAGACCTGTCTCTGTCTCTACGACACACTCTCGCGAGATTTGGCACAGATCTCCTAGGCAACGTCAAACAAACGGCCGCGAAATCCCGTGAAAATGATTTAAATTATTTTTGGCATGCTAAATATTACTGTTAGTAGTGTAAATATTTAATGTTATCATAAGAAAATATAAATATCTCACTTTCATCTACCTAAAAATTGTATAAATCCACACACGCGTTCACAGACGAGGTGGGGTGACGGTTGGCCACGCCCATTTAGAGAGACAGGAAGTGTATACCATTTCATATCATTGGAGCAGCCGCTCATGGAGTATCTTTCCATTTATTGAATATCTTTGGTTATAGGGAACTTTCACAGACAACAGGACGGTAAAAACACGAGCTACGGGTTACCTGGAACGCTACCAAGTCGTAGTTGTGACTTGAAGCTGTAACTTACGGTTTCAAAAGCCTGCCTTGAACACAGCATTAGCCGAAACGGCCGTGCCGATGATATCTGCTTTAAGACTTATATTAAAGCAGAAGTAAGTGGTCCGGTCGTTTTCGCTAATGCTGCGTTCCAGGCAGGCTTTTGAAATCGTAAATTACAGCTTCAAGTCACAACTTACGACTTTGTAGCGTTTCAGGCAACCCACTCGTGTTTTTCTGACCTGTTTTACCGGTGAAAGTCACTATAACGGCCACTCGTAACCTCCGACCGGTGAACTCGTACCAGATCGAACTGGTACGACTTCACGGTCGGAAAAATACGAGTTTCCTTGAACGCACCATAACAGTCCTCGTCCCTACGTCACCACATTCACGGCGTCCCTTGGCTGCACACACAGCCCTGCATGCCGTTCTCTCTCCTCATTGGATAAAAACTGTAGGATACGATAAATGTTTTCTCCTCGGCTCAGAGCAGAGTAGAGGGACTGACAGACCCGTGTTTCAGACCAAACACTCTATGTAAGTGATTGCTGTCGGAAGATATAACTATTTAAGACTTATATTAACACAAATATATCGCTTACTTCTGCTATAACTATGCTCAATAGTTACTTTAAAGTGTCACCACTTTACAAAAACGGTAGAGAGGGGTCTGCTGAGACTTGATAATACAGGACCTAGATGTTTGTGCCACACCTTACCCTACCCACTATTTATTTATTTGTGATGCTGCTGCTGCTTGTCTTGTTGTGTAGTTGTTTGTGAAGTGGTGTGTGTGTGTGTGTCCTGTGGTCGTTGAGCGTGTCTCTTGTCTGTCTCCGTGCGCAGACAGTAAAATCAGATTACAGACATGAGCTCCATTCACACTCAAGTGATAACTGAAGAGGAAACACCCCGAACACACACACTCAGCCGCGTGCACACCTTCGCGCGCTTAGTTAGGTCGAAGAGGAAACACACAGACTCACATGTAGAGACACACGCGCGCACACACACACAGGGGGAGGGAGGTGCTCCGCGCGCTCTTCTCAGTTGACTACATCTCAAACTCGATGAAAGTTAAGTTTCTTCTCCCGAGTTACTTTGATTTTTTTTTTATTTTTAAACTTACGTCACTTGTCAAGTCACTCGGAGGATCCCGGAGCCTCGTGCGCTGCCGCTCGCGATGATGGAAGAGCCGGTCCACGCGCATTATTAACGGACCCAGAGGGGGAGCAGAGCAACAGGAGATATTTCAAGACCACCACCAACAAGTGACACCGGGACTGAAGAGGAGGAAGAGGATTTAACACGACTTTTTCTTCTGAGATAAAAAACAAACAAACAAACAAAAAACTGCGGCTGTTTTGTTTCCGTGAGTCCGGTTCTGTGTCCACTCCACATCTGCCCGGTACCGACTGGATCAACAGCTGGATCTGCTGTCCTGACGGTACCGTTACGTTTACTCCCTGGCTGCTGGCAAACCTCTTACTAGAGAGTTTAGTCGGATAATAAGAAGTCATGAAAAGTTTCCCAAGTTAACATTTTCTTCTGTTTTCGTCCGTTTCTGTCCTGTTCAATAGTTAAAAAGTTTATATTTAGTGTTATTGTACTCATTTAAAAGGCTGAAACATTGAATGATTAATCGAAATAATCAGTTAAATGAACAGATAATTAATAATCTTTTCTCTCACTATGTAAAAATGCTCAATATCCAGAAAACCTATTCTTAGTAGACTTTCACTACTTTTAAAAATACTTTCTTACACTGCCCTACCCAAAAACTATGGGTGACACTATTGTGACAGAGTGAATCTGTCTGGATTAATTTAAACGCATGTTGAGAATATTGACCTGAAAGAAACACATAAATATGCACTAATTAGATACTTTTAGATTCAACTCTTTAGCTTTGTACCCTAAATTTAAACTTTTACTGATAATAATGTAATAATAATAACTCACTTTGTGTTACATCTATCATGCTCGGAAGTTATTCTAAAAGTCGGCACAAGACAATAAATGATTGATAATAATAATAAACAAATGGCAATTGATAAAATGTTTATCAAAGTTAAGCAATACTGAAACATTTTGATGGTGTTATCTATGAATAGAGCATGGCCAACTGTTTCCACCCTAAGTTTAACCTAATTGGCTGCTGATGTTAGCTTCATGTTGGTGTACCCATTTCAGCGTGGTGTCAGTCTTGAAAGAAGCTTTTTGTATTATTTAGAATTATCACTAATGCTAAAACAAAAATAAAATGCTCGCTGTTATTCCTTACATTAAGAGATTTGTTCAAATACTTTCCCAACAGTCTAAAACTCCAGTTGACACTCATCAACGACAAAGAAACTTGTCAAATACTCACATGTAAGGATATGGAACAACTAAACATTGGTCATTTTTGCGTGAATGGGACTGACATACAACTTCATGCACTGTCACAAATGTTGATGAGCAATTTTGGAGAAGTAGATGCTTCTTGTTCTTCCATTGGATCTACAGTTTTCAGTTTTTGATTTTTGTCTCTTTGGTGTCCCACAGTTTGACCTCCATCATGTTTCCCTCTGCGGTCACCGTCTGTGGGCGTCGCAGTCTCGTACCGGTCCTTGTTCTGGTCCTGGCTCTTCTCTGTTCTGCAGCTGGATACAATTTGGATCAAGACCACAGTCTGGACTTCAGGGGCTCGCCCTCCTCCATGTTTGGATACTCAGTGGTGATGCATCGCCACGGAAATCATAACTGGTGTGGATATTTTCTGTTTCATCTGATAACGATCTGTAATTGATCCATCGTTGATCTCTAGTTCTTCCACCACTGATCCTCCTCCCTGTTAGATCTGCTAGGAATAGATTTTTGGATCTTTTTTAATCAGCTTTTTGTTCCTTTGATATGAATACTACATCTCTTGTTTCCTTGGATGGCAGGAATTGCTCCATAGCATCTTAAAGTTGACATGGTGGTCTCTAAAACAGGGGCATTTGAACATATATAATAGCAATAATATATAATATTATGTTATCATAATGGGATGATGTACATTTCAGAGTATTATGGGTGTTTATAGTGTCGTTGTTGAGCCTCCTCATGATTTTTGACCTTGAAAACCCTGTGCATGTGTGTGCATGCTAATTATGCTGTTTTTGTTTGTGACAGACGCTCTTTGAGGCTTCAACACACAGATCCCATTCAGACGCTGAACAGACAGACAGATCCTCTAACTCACTCTCTGTCTAACACACATCTCTCCTCTCCTCTCCCCTTCAGGTTGGTGGTTGGAGCTCCAGTAGAAAACTCAACCTCCAATCCGTCGATCCAATCGCCAGGAGCTGTTTATCGCTGCAACATCAGTGCTGTGTCCCGACGCTGCCACCGGATGTCCGCTGGTGTGTTTCAATTCAAACGCTGTGTTTTCTGTGTTGTTTAAATCATTTCTTTAGCATCTATGGTGTTCAATCAAGGTTCATTTATTGTCATTCAACTTCATGTTGCACATGACAGCATGAAATGTGTTCTCAAGAAAGTACAACAGATAAAAAGATAAAAAGTAAACAGATCTTAAAACAGGCACAATCTAAAAAAGAGGACAATCTAAGAACAGACACATAAAAAAATACATTCACCTAAAATGACAAGGGGTCAGTGCAAGATAAGTCAAAAACTAATGTCCACAAGATGACAGCGGATAGCAGCAGAGCTATAAAGTGCATGCAGGATGTGAAGTGCAGCATATATGTGATGTCATGATCATTATAAATAACATTAGTTCTCTGTGGGGGAAAAAACCGCCACCTCCTCACTGCCATTTATTTAATGGAGCTAAAGGTTGTCTGACAAAAAGGTCAGTTCTTATCTGTCATTGGAGATGTGTGGTTTTGGGGAAACAGTGTTAAAATGACAACATAGATAGACAGATGGATAAACAGTTAATAACCACGCAGTCCTAAAGATGAAAGATGATTTGACTGTTGCTGAAGTACTTTTCTTGATCTTAGGGGATTTTATAAAGCGATGTGTCCACACACCACAAACCCTTTTGAGTTCGTTGGAAACAGTGTTGTTGTTGGTCTGACAACGACTAAGTTCTTCCTATGAGCTGTATCCACGGAAGCTGCCTGCCATGTATCACTATCAGCTGGTCACTGAACAACCTGTGAGAGCTGCATCTGTGAAACTTTGCAAACAATTGAAATAATTTCTGTGTTTGTGTGTGTGTGCAGATGTGCCGTACTGTGGGAAGACATGTGAACCAGAGAGTGATCACCAGTGGCTGGGAGTCAGTCTGTCCAGGCAGCCTGGAGACAATGGAGGTGTCATGGTAAGACACACACACCCACACACACACAAACCTCCAGATGAGTAAAAGTGTGACAGACAGACAGACAGAGAGAGAGATTACGATTGAATTGGTTCGTCCATCGGTCCATCTGTCTCGTTCTCCTGAACTTGATAGCTCAGTGAGACCATAAAGGAATTTCCTCTTGGCACAAACATTCACTTGGACTCAAGAAGGACGACCTGACCTGGTGGTTAAAGGTCACTGTGGCTTTTTGGGGAATTCATCCTGCTCCTTTTTTTTTATTTTGTTGACATTGACAAGCAGCTATTCTGTGTCACATCACTGTCAAGAAGAGCTTCCTTATTTTTGTTCTAATGAAGATACACAGAGTCATTTGAGCGGTACAAAGTCTGTGTGGGTGGGCACCAATAATGGTTTGTAATCGAGTGCCAATAAGACATTTTATACAATCGTTAATGCAAAACTCAGGCTCCAATAGTGTTAGATGACTTTCAGACAACTGTCAGTTCATCCTGTTGTTGCTTGTGGTTCTGCAGGTTGAACAGGTGTGTTTTCTGTTTTTTTACTTGCAAAGTTAGATAGATAGATAGATAGATAGATAGATAGATAGATAGATAGATAGATAGATAGATAGATAGATAGATAGATAGATAGATAGATAGATAGATAGATAGATAGATAGATAGATAGATAATACTTTATTAATCTCCTATTGCAACTAACCACAAGTGTGATTCATAGTTTCCTTTGACTTGATGTCTGAGGTCTAGATGTTAACTGTGACTTCTGATTATTCGGCTAATGTTACCACTAATAATAATAATAACTTCAATTTATATAGCGCTTTTCAAGAAACCCAGTGTCGCATTTCAGTGAAAAATAAATAAATGAATAAAGGCGAGAACTAAATGATTAATTTGGAAAGGCCATGGAGAAAAGGTGAGTCTTGAGGGCTGATGTGAAAGTGTCGAGGGTTGGGGCGTCTCTGGTCCCATTGATGCCTCAGTGGGTCATGACTCTTATAGAAACACAGACCTCTTAACCTCAAACGGGGTTATCATGTTCTCCATCAGTAGAGCAGCATAAAAACAACACCAGTCCTTAAATGTCAGTCGACCATAGGAAGAGAAAATACCAGAAGCTTCATGCATCGATGCAGTTGCTACTAATGTGCCCAAAAATGGTTTTATTGTCCTTCATACCAAAACACAAAACAAGAAAAACAAGAATAAATCTTTAATGTGAATTTATAAATAGGCCAAAGAAGACAAACCTGTGAGAGAACTGAGATGTTTTCTTCCTTCTTACTCACATGTTACAACTCAGTGACACTGCATATATTTCACACTGTCCATACTGCTCCCGCCTTGTGTGATAAACGTATTATTGACGTCTTCATATAACAGAGAGTTTATGTTTTACAGCCCAAAAGGCAAAAGCCTGAGATGTTTAAGATTTCCATCTCTGAGAAGGAGGCCTGGCGCTTTTTAATTTAGTGATTGTCTGCAGCTCCAACTCCAGCCTCCTCGGTGTGATTGTCTCTAATACTCAGTGAGTGAGAAATTACTGCAGGGGTAAAATAAATAGACAACAGGGCGGATGTTCAACACACACACACACACACACACACACACACGCACACACACACACACACACACACACACGCACACGCTCCCTCACACAGAGAGTCTGTGTCATGGGAACAACGACAGTCTGCTGCTAACTTGTGATTGTGTTATTGACAGTAATGAGTTCATGTCACATGTTGTTTGTGTGTTGTGTGCTGTGTGTGTGTGTGTGTGTGTGTGTGTGTGTGTGTGTGTGTGTGTGTGTGTGTGTGTGTGTGTGTGTGTGTGTGTCTGTTCAGGCATGTGCACACCGCTGGAAGAACGTCTTCTACTCAAAGAAAGACAGTCAGAACCACAAACTGCCTGTGGGAATCTGCTACCACTACGGCAACGACCTGAGTTACGGCCGACCCCTAATCCCCTGTTATGCAGGTACGCACACACGCGCACACACGCACACACACAGTACAATAAATATGATTTAATATTATATATCTACTGTGTTGTTCTTGCTGCTGTTGACACTGAAGCTGTGAACATGTAAACAGCTGCTAGTTCTCTGTTGCTTCATCACCACTTCACTTTAGGAAACCCCCTCAACATTGTCACGTGACTCACTGTTATTATTATATAAAATATTATATTATATTATATTATATTATACTTTGTTAACTATTCAGTCCCTGGAGAATGCAAAAATAGTCCTCACTTTTTTTTTACATCTGTGGGAAAGTAGCAGCTGTTGAGCTGCAGGAGGAAATCATTTTGGGTTTATCTTTGTATTTGTTTGTTCACCTTCACCTCTCAACATATCTGTCTGCCTGTCTGTCTGTTGCAGACCACCAGCGGAAGTTCGGTGAGGATTACGGTTCATGTCAGGCCGGTATTTCCAATTTCCAGACAGAGGTCAGTAACACAAAAGCAACAAACCTCTTTAAAAGCCTGTCTTGTTCCCTGTTTGTGTTGTCACCGCTGCCTAATTTATAGCTCCAGAAGTCGTGTATTATGTTTTTTAACGGTTGGACCCTTCAGAGGACACGTGCACTTTCCTTGTTCCCCCTAATGTTGTCAAAACAAAGTGTGGAAATTCATTTTGACCACTGTAGAGAAAAGAGAACAAGACCTGTCAGTTCCCTGTGTCTAAAATTAAGCAACATGTGACAAAAAACTTGAGTGTGTGATGTGTTGGACACAATGTCACAGTGATAAAAAGCTTAAGTAGAGATGTGAGGCTCGTTGTGGTGATGGAGACTCTGAAATCTGCCTTTGTCTCTTAGGATCTGATGATCATGGGGGCCCCGGGGACGTCGTACTGGATGGGCTCAATTCTGGTTTACGACCCGACCAAAAAAATGATGTCAGTGTACATTGAGGATGACAAGGGATCAGTCACCTTCGGAAGCTACCTTGGTAAATGACACACCTACTATTTCTACTACTATACTACTGTATTTGTCCTTCTTTTTTACTGGTACTGCAAAATACTGTGTAGTTACCAACCCTCGCACCAAAATGCAGCCAAAACCTATGTATAAAAAAAATGCTGTGGTTGCAGCTGGATGAAGGGATGGTGGGATTTCTTCAGGTGGTTGCAGCAGTTCATAACACTGTCAGGCATTTAACCACAGTGATTGTGAAGCAGCCAAAAGACTCCTGAACCCTGTACAGTCAAGTTTTGATACAGCTCAGCTCCACAAACCGTAGCAACGTTGGTTTTTCCCTTCACTTCACTTGACCGTATTTTCAACCAGAGCCTATATATATAGTATATATATGAGTCATGGTGCAAGGAGAGGATAGAAATGAGAACAGAAAGAACAGGGTCTTTCTTACTGTGCAATGTGCATGAGTTAGCCTACTTATCTCAGTTTCAATCGAAACCTCTGGCTTTATGGGAAGTCATTTTTAGAAACAGCTGCAGCTGCAATATATATATTAATAACAGGGTTCCTATGCAAGTATGGAAAGTATGGAATTTGATTTTATACTTTTTGAATTGCAATTTTGAAATGTCAAATGTGTAGGAACCCTGTAATAAGTTAATCCATCCATTCATTTTGTACTGCTTATATAGATTAATGAACAGAGCAGAAACCTTGCCTATAAACTGATATAGTATGAAGCTTCAACTTGTCAGTGTTTGTTCCAAGGAGCAGGAAACTGAGCAGAGGTGTGATGTTCTCATGCTCAACAACACGTTTGAGACTTTCTGCCTCTGCTGAAAAAAACATTTGGCGGCACGTCTGAAACTGACTCTGAAAATCAGATACAGCAACAGCACATGAAGCTGCATGGTAGTTTAAAGCTTTAACCATGTGTGTGTGTGCGTGTGTGTGTGTGTCTGTGTGTGTGTGAGAGAGTGAGATCAACCAAACCAAAGTTTGGGTTTCATGAAAGCTGTGGTTGTGTTGTGCTACTTTCCCTCATAACCACATCGTCTTCATTTCCTGGCAACTTAACCTAACCATATCTGCCTCACATCAAACCCTTTAACCTATTAACAAACCAAGTTAGCCACACTTTAGCAGTTTCCAGTTGGATGTCCAGTACTAGAGTGAAACCTGTGTGATCTGTTCTCACACTTTGCATCCATCATAATGCAATTTTTTTTAATTTGATTGATTCATTTGGGTTGCATTCACTTATGTGCTCAAAGCTGATTCACTTTCTTGCTGTTTCATGTTTGTGTGTAAGCAGTGTTTCATGTCTGTGCAGTAAATAAAAAGCTACTATTAGCAGCAGGTTAGCTTGGCTCTGTTGAAGGGTGAAAGTTCACCTTATGTGTTAGATCCTGTTTGTTTATTCATACATTTATTCTTAAATATAAGAATGAGAAACTCTATTTTTTGTGAGGAGCTATGGTCACGATTATAATACATATACACTGCGTAAGTCTGACGATGCATCTCTCTGTTGATCAGGTTACTCTGTTGGAGCCGGTCACTTCATGAGTCCTGAAACTACGGAGGTGGTGGGTGGAGCTCCACAGTACAACCAGAGAGGGAAGGTGAGACCTGTTCACCTGTCTGACTGTTTACTAACTGGACTTAAAGTGCACTCTGACTTGCAGACAGTTTTGCAATTTCCAGATTCCTTACTTGTGATAAAAGCTGTTATTGAGTTTGTTGTGATATCGTGTGTTATGTAATTGTTATACTTGAGCTCCGTGTCTGTCTGTCTGTGTGTGTGTCTGTTCAGGTCTTCATCTTCACAGTGGTCGAGAAGTTGTTGCATGTCGTCTCTGAAGTGTCTGGAAAAGAGGTAAGAAACCACTTAGTGTTTGCTGTAAATAACACATATATACATATATTTATACAGTATTCATTATTTATTATTTATCTCATTGAAATTCTACCTCACTGTTTCTACCTTTAATCCACCGGCCACTTTACTTGATTATATTTGTACTTATATGTGTTCTCCGTTGTATTGTGTTATTGCTCAGTTGTTGGCGTCCTCATTCTGTGCGTCTTTATACATATACATATACAGTTATGTGTGTACAAGCGAGTGGATAAACCGGAGTCAGATTCCTAGTCTGTCTGCACATACTTGGAAAATAAATGTGATTCTGATTCTGATTGTTTCCGCCATTCAAAACAGTGCAATACTTAGCCTTTAATGTGTGTGTGTGTGTGTGTGTGTGTGTGTGTGTGTGTGTGTGTGTGTAGCTGGGATCTTACTTTGGCTCCAGTCTGTGTTCGGTGGATCTGAATGCAGATGGTCTGTCAGATCTGTTGGTGGGTGCTCCCATGACAACAGGCGTCACCAGGGAGGAGGGACGAGTTCATGTGTACATCAACCAGGGCCAGGTGAGTGGTACCAGTGGGCCGGCAACACCAGGGCTGTGAAACCTTAAAAGCAGCTGAACAGACTGTGCAGCTGCTGCCATTGAAGCCGCTCAACATCTGTGATTATTCCCACATGTGAAATGTCAACAACGTTTCCTCTGGCGTTCTCTCTGAAAACTTCACTCTTGTCTCAGGCGAGGATGTTGGAGGCAGAGTTTCAGCTGACTGGCAGCGATGCCTATGCTGCACGCTTTGGAGAGACCATTGCTGACTTGGGAGACCTGGACGACGACGGTTACCATGGTAGCAATCACACCTGCACAGCCCGACCTTATCAGCTTTTTTAATTTAGTGGCAATTTAGTGCAATTAATAGTAGGTCTCCAGACAGCCCCTATGCAGGCATTTTGCCCCCAAATTTTGAGACAGTGCAAGTAAGTTTGTTATCTTCTTGCACATGTGCAACCAGTAAATTTGCAAAAATATACAGTGTATGTATATATATTGTAACAAAGACTCTGGAATCGGTCATTACAGAGGATCATGAATGAAAGGGAAATGTGAACATTTCCTTTGCAAGTCGATTTACACCCCTAAATTTTCTACTTGTGCTCATAAAATTTTAAGTTTGAGGGGAAACTGTGTTCCTAGTAAAAAAAAAGTTAGTCTGGAGCCCTGAATAGCCTATAACTACTGCTGATACCACTTGCCAATACCTGCTATCGCTTCTGCTAACTGATTGTTACTGCTGCTAAAACGTGAATAAAACATGAATAATACTAAAACTCCCATAATACTTGCATGACTGCTACTGCACTGAACAACTGAAAACAGATAGCCCGTCAGTACAACCCACTCAGGACCGACAGTAACTGCCACTTTATGATAAACGAGTAACTGTGACTACCCGTCGCCCTCACATAACGAGACCCCTCAGTCTGTCTGTGTGTGTGTGGTGTGAGGGGTGGAGGGTGTTATTAAGTCCATTAAAGCTGTAATGACAAACTCTTGTCACTGTTTAACCGAAGCCTGAACCTACCCTCTAATCTGCCACGGCTAGATAAAGGACTGTGTGTGTGTGTGTGTGTGCGCGTGTGTGCGTATGTTCCAGTAGCTCGCCCCTTTGAAAAAAACTAAAATTTACTTTCAGACCTTCACATCTTCAAAGGCTTTTAGGTTAAATATTAAAGGACAATGCCGGTGTTTTCCTGGCGTTATGTACTTATCCTGAGCACTTTCATCCTGCTGAACGTTTTCCAACAGGGTGGAGACACAGTTTTAGGAGCACATGGTCTTTAAACCATCAGGTCTTTAGATTTCATTATTAACTTGTTGATTTATTTTTATTTTATTGCACTCACTTAACTGCGCTAAATTTGTCCTTAGATATAAAATACATATAAAACTAATAACATTCTCATCAGTTTTTTGTATTTTTGGTGCTAAGATGCTAAATTAAGATGCTGACAATGGTAAATATTGTTAAAGTACAAAACAAAGCTGCTTTACAGGTCTTGAAAAGTAAAGAAGTGAATTAGTAGAAAGAAAAAAATTAGCAGCATCTCCGGAAGCATGCTTATGTGCTTTCTTTCCACAAGTTAGATGAGAAACTTGATAACACTTTGATGTCTGCATGCAAACCATGAAACCACAGCCATGAGACGGTTATCTTAATTTACCATAAAGACTGCAAACATAAACAATCAGGCCTTTTAGATCTGGTCATGAATGCAAGTAAAAAAAAAACGATTTACGAAAGAAGGAAGTCAGTTTGTATGTTAAAGGTTGAGGTGTGGTCGACGGGTTGCTCAAGAGTCCTCACTGATACAGAAACCTGCGTCTGTGTTTGTAGATGTGGCGATCGGTGCACCACAGGAAGACGACCTGAAAGGAGCCGTGTACATCTATAATGGCAGGAAGGAAGGCATCTCACCAACTCCATCTCAGGTACACACACTGACACTGAAGACATGTACATGCCAGTAATATGAGTAATACAAGGCTACTTGTATCCAACAATAATGATAATAACAACATCATTTTAAGATCGAAGCAGTTTAGTACAACTTATTTCCGTTTCTTTCATTCAGTTCTAATTTAGGACAAAGAAAAGCCACAAATGAAATGTTTGGTAAATTACTAAATCAGTGTGTTTACATGGACTTCAGTATCCTGGTTTTGATGGTTATCCTGATTTTGATCAAATTCAGTATATGGTGTTTACATTAAAGCAGATATCAGTGGAATGTTTTTGTTAATATAAGTCCTAAATAGTCCTATTTTCCGTCAGCAATCACTTACATGAAGTATTTCAGCCTAAACACGAGTCTCTCCGTCACTCTGCTCTGCTGTAACCCGAGGAGAAAATTTTCCTTGTGGGATACAAGTGTTATCCAATGAGGGGAGAGAACGGCATGAAGGGCTGTGTGTGCAGCCAAGGGATGCGCGTGAATGTGGTGACGTAGCACGAGGACCAATTGATGCCTGACAAGGGCGGGGGCTGCTAACTCATGGTGCGTTCAAGGAAACTCGTACTTTGTGTTTTTCCTTCCTGTGAAGTCATACCAGTTCGATCTGGTACGAGTTCACGGGTCGGAAGTTACGAGTGGCCGTTATAGGGAACTTTCACAGACAACAGGACGGTAAAAACACGAGCTACGGGTTACCTGGAACGCTACCAAGTCGTAGTTGTGACTTGAAGCTGTAACTTACGGTTTCAAAAGCCTGCCTTGAACACAGCATTAGCCGAAACGGCCGTGCCGCTGTTATCTGCTTTAACTTGGAGAAACCTGGTTATTCAGTATCCCCGTATACATGATAAATACCAATATCCCGGTTTCTGATTACTGCGTCTTGTGTGCGCATGCGCGTTTAATGTTTATTATTTACAGGAAGCGCGGCAAATTGGAAATCTTGGAAATTTTTCTGCAAGCATTCTCTGCATTTGCCTCGAAAACAACTCGTTCTGTTATTATCTCATAGCGTGGTGAATGTGCAGGTCACAACTTGTCCACCAGAGCGTTTTGGAGTTGTTGGATTGTGTATTTGATGAGTCATTAATGAGGGAAACCAAGAAATCCCATGAGCCACTTTAACATGCGCTTTAATATGTTCCACCAGTGGTTCAGACATTTCCAACATGGTGTACATGTGTGTTTTCAGAGAATTACTGGATCCACCTTGGGTCATAACCTCAAGATGTTCGGTCAGTCACTGAGCTCTGGCATTGACATCGACGATAACGGCTACCAAGGTGACCCCATCTCACATAACTACTTTCTGTGCCCATATTGTTTATCTCTGCACACACAAGAGCTGTTTTAAACTCTCTCTCTCTCTCTACAGATGTTGCAGTTGGAGCATTCCTCTCCGACTCGGCCGTGGTTCTCAGGTAAAATGATGCTAAAAGCTTAAAAACAAGAAAGAAATGTTCAAGCCGTACTGTGCGTCACCTTCCCCGTCCAGTCACGATGCTGTACAGTACAGTGATAACTTTTTTGAACACGTCTTGTCATGTTCGCTGCAGGACACGTCCAGTGATTCAGGTGAAGGCGTTTCTGTCTCTGCCTGAGCAGATCGACCAGCGACTGGCGCTGTGTGAGGAACACAAGACGCCGACCGTCTGCCTCAACGTCACCGTCTGCTTCAGTGTCAAGTCGAGACGGTACACAGGAGTCATAGGTACGGTCACCTGTTGAGTATGAGACTGATCTTACACCTGCTCATGTTTAACAGTAACGGCCGCTCACAGTTGATCTGAATGGTCAGTTATGTATAAACGTGCATGATTGTCCCTCTGATATTTAACTTTTTTTTTCTCTCTATTTCAGAGCTTCAATATAATTTGACCTCCGACCTTCTCCATAAACCATCCTTCCCTCATCGCTTCTACTTCCATGGCAACGGGTCGTCCAATAGCACAAAGGGGCGTGTGAGAGCGCGACAAGGCCATCTCACTTGTACAACACACGTGGCTTATCAAAGGGTAACATATACAAAACACACACAAAAAAATCCATGCAACAATTAAATAGATTTTCATTCATTTCACTGTTTATTTCACACCAGACCACAGCAACCAGACAGAACAAACTACAGACACCAACATACCAATACAACAACAGCACAGTTAGAAAACAACAACACCTGGTGTGAAAAGGGGATGGACGAAGCATAGCTTTTAAATTTCCATCCCCCACATAAAGACACCATCGAGACATACATAACAACAACAAAAAAAAAAAAACAAAAAAAAAACAAGCGAGCAAACAAACAAAAAGCATTGAAGTAAGAGCATTGCGAGCTCCCTCAACAGTCCTACATTTGTCCTATATTATTTATGTATTTATTTAATCAATTTAATTTAGTTTAATTTAACCACCACCGTCTTCCCTACTGTACACATCAAACATCTGCTGTTTAAACTTTCTTTTAAACTCACTCAGGCTTTTACTATTTCTAATGTTTTCAGCCAAACCATTCCACATAATTACTCCACAAACTGAGACACACATAGATTTAAGGGTTGTTCTTGTGAGCTGCTGTGCCAGTTTATGTTTACCCCGAAGATCATATCTCTTGGCACTTTCCCTTTCACAGAAGAGACCTTGTATAGTATCAGGTAATTGATTATGTTTGGCCATACAGGCAATTTGTACAGTTTTTAGTTTAATCAGGTCCAGGAATTTCAATACTGCTGCCCTCAAGAACAAGTCATTTGTATGATCATTGTACTTTACATTACAAACATTACGAATAGCTCTTTTCTGTAGAATAATCAATGGGTGCAAATTAGTGTTGTATGTATTGCCCCAGACCTCCACACAGTAGTTCAGATAAGGAAAAACAAAAGCATAATATAGTGAAAGTAAAGACTTATGATTTAGTATATACTTAACTCTTCGGATGACACCCACACTCCTTGCAACTTTAGAACAAACATGTTTTATCTGAGGTTTCCAGCACATTTTTTCATGAATGATCACTCCAAGAAATGTAGTTTCTTCTACTTTTTCAATTATTACATTATCAATTTTAATTTGAACTGGGACATTTGATACAGGTCAGATAACAATATGTACCTTTTGCTTCCTTCTACAGAAAGACGTGAGGGACATTTTTACCCCGGTCCAGTTTGAGGTTTCCTACGGTCTTAGAGAAACAAAATCACACAGAACGTCGCCCAAATCCTTCCCTCCGTTAAAACCCATCCTGCAGCAGAGAGGTGGACAACAGAACGTCATCACGAACCAGGTACCGACTCTTTAAACAATTATCTAGATGAAACACATGGACATATTATCAATGGCAAGATTTTTTAACAATAAGTGCAGCAAACACTGGCTTGCAACACACTGGTCAATGTGCTCAACATGATTGTGATTTGTTATTGCGTTAACATAGATAGAAACACTCCTCAGTCTGCTTTCTCTCTGCATACGTTACATCAGTGAAGATCCAGTGAAAGAAAAGTGTCGTAATGCTGTAAAAGTGTACAGTAATTAGCTCTTTGATTTGATTTTGATTTTGATTTTGATTTTATTTAGGGACATTGTTAATCATTTTAAAAAACGAAAAGATGGGTGCACCAGATTTAACACAGAGCTAATTTCCGTCTGTAGTCCATAAAACATAAAGTACACACAATGTTTTGTACATTCACACTCATCACATAATATACACTATCCTATATATCTATATTTATTTAAGAAATCTACTAATTACATGTGCAAATAGCATCAAAATTGCACTGAAGACTAGTATAGTAATTGAAATATGTATCATAGTTTTAATATGACAAATTATACAAGTAAGTGCCTCAATTAACAATTAATCAATTAACACACAAAAAAAAGAACAAACGAACAATAAGAAAAAAAAATCTAACTAGATTTAACTTTTACTTTTTTATTTATATTAATATATACAACTATAAGTGAGACACAGTATCTGTCAGTTTCCTGTCAGAGCAGCTTCGTTGTGAAACCTGTCTGTCCATCACCAGGCCAATCTGTGTTAAAGGGAAGGAAACAGCTAATCTGATGTCAGCTCCGCCACACACACACACACACGCACACGCACACACACACACACGCACACACACACACACTCATGATGACTTCCTGCTATTCCAGATGTGTTTACAGCTGCAACACATTAACCAACATCGGTCCACTCATCCCGCGTCCACACACCAACGTCCCACTGGCTCATGAAAAACAGAGCGGAGCAAGTTAACATGTAGGAATTTACAGCTGGAGTTAGTCATGAGGGAAATGTTAATCATCTGGTAATCATCCGTCTGGGGGTCAAAGGTCACCGACGACTCCCCCTCCTCTTCATTAGTATCTTCCTCTCCTCACCTCTTTCTCTCTCTCTTTCAGACTTGGTTTGCTCGTTCCTGTTCTCTGGTGAACTGTTCAACCAACATGCAGCTGTCGGCTCAACTAGTGCTGCCACAGTAAGAACACACACTCACACACACTCACACACACACACACACACACACACACACACACACACACAGTAGGGAGTTGTGAATCACAAAGAAATAGTCAGAGAGAGAGAGAGACTGTTTGAAACAACAGCAATTTTGTTTTCTTAATGATTCAGTCGGTCGTTCAGTCTGTTATAATAGCTGGGTTCACATGGAGCCAAATATTCAGATTAGAATCGGTTTAGATGTTCAAAACCAAAACCGACTGGAAATGCTGCATATAAACAGCTCAATCAGAATAAACAAGCCCAAAACAGAGGTGGAAGAAACCTTTTCTTCAACCGAAAGAAATGAAAATTGACCTATGGCTAAGCCCCGCCCCCTCCACTCACTCGGACAAACAGTCAACATTCAGTGACAGTTGCTATGGCAGCTGTCACAGTAGGAGACATTTCACAGGAGGCAATTGATGATTTTTGGAGACAGAAAGATTAAATATCATCTCGAAGTCACCAAAACTTAACTTAACTTTACTGCTATGGCTGCCGTTTGCCGCGAAACGCCGATAGCGACGGGCTAACTTATGTTAGCCTGTCTATGGAGTTTTGCATTATACGTTAGCATTAAGCTAGCGGGCTTTATGCTTAGTTGTGATGCTGGCTAACATCCAAACATCTCTCACAATATGTTGCCTCAAATACGTTGTTGACTTAACTTAGAACAGATGTAGACATCCTTGTTAAGTTTATCCACGTTTAGTTGGTGTTGTGGTCTACTGCATAACTTTATCCAGAGCAGACACTTCTCTTGGTTGAGATGTGGCTTGGGAAAGGGTTAAAAAAATCCACCCCGTCGCCCAGCCTCTCGGGATACCTAGTGTCGGAGTTGCATGTACCCCATGCACACCGTTTGACCATTTTAAACTGAAAATGTCAAGAAAAAACATAAAAACGAATGAAAACTGACTAACTGCAATGCATTTCAATTGACGTGGAAGCAGAGAATGTCCGAGTGTATGGGCTAGCTATGCGCACTGTGATTGGCTCATCGTGTTTGGGGGCGTGGCTTAGCCATAGGTCAATTGTGTCATGTAAACGGTGAAACCATAGACTGTAAAAGGAATGGACGTAGCGTCCGTGACGTCACCCATTGGTTTTGGGGAGTCGTTTTTGTGACTCAAATATGGCGGCCTGAACAGCGCCATGTTGGATTGGCCGGCCGAGTTCCCGCCCACTGGCCTCGAAGCAGCTGTCCACGGAGCTGCTCAGACCTGTCACTCAACGTTTCCGCGCCCTGATTGGCCAGAATTTTAACCTAATAACAGTAAAACTGTAGAGTTAAAAAAAAATTCACCCCCCTCAGAGTGTGTGCGGGGGTAGAAACTATCGATTGAGACGAAAAAACGTTCTGACACCAGGCTTTTAACATGTTTACTGAGGATGTAAAGTCGGCGATTTTAACACGGGGGTCTATGGGGAATGCTCCCTTCTGACACCAGCCCCCACAGGAATCCGAGGGGATTGCAGTTTTTTGAACGCGGAAGTGAGCTTCACTTCTCAGACCGACAACTGCCCCCTTGGGTGAAACTGAATGTCGTCTGGTTACGTTCTTTCTTTTCCGTGTCGACGTAAATGCGTAGTGACGTTTCTTCACTTGCAAATGCTTGAATGAAAGTGTCAAAACAATGAACAACTACTGCACTGATCAGACCATAGATATCCATCTTTGATTAGTTGCAGGATGTTTTGATCTTTAGAGTTCTCAACAAACGTGAAAATTGGCTCACTGGCATTTATAGCTGGACACGACCAAAAGAAAGAGGAAAAATGACCCGGGTCATTTCTATATAATTTCGACAGGCCCGTTACGCTCGGCACGTGTCACGCGGCTGTAAAACATCCGCTCTGAATAAATGCAGTGGCTCATGTAAACATCCGATTGGATTAGATCATATCACATGGAAACAGCGTTGTAAACAATGAGTCTTTCGGGTTACGAAAGACTCATTGGGAATGAATTCAGTCAGAACGAGGAAAAAGTGTTCATGTAAACCCACCTAGTGATGATGATGACCTTTATTAAACCGTGTTTTAGTGTAAAAATAACATAGAGGTTGTTCCGATCAGATGATGCTAATTAGCTTCTGGCTAATTCAGGAGTATTCATTCAGCACAACATCTGTCAGCAGCAGCAGCGCTTTTATCTTGGTTCTACTTGGACCTGCTGTTGTTTTGTTCTTCTGTAATACTGCAGTAACATGATACTGATATATCAATATATAAATTGGGTCGACTGTTTGACACTGTTTTGCAAATATATGCTTATTCAGTTTTCTTGGCCAACGTGAGATGAGAAGACTGATACCACTCGTGTCTGTGTTGCTTGTACAGAGGATGTGGTTTAGCCTAACTTGGTATAAACAATGAAAACGTAGGAAACAGCTGTTTTCACCCTTCACAAACCTGTAGATATTTCTTTTTTACATTTCATTTCCATGTCTCGGTCCAACAGATATAATATAATTTGTTAACTTGTTCTTGCTAGACTAACCATGCAGCGTAATGTTGAACATACAGAGATTAGAATTATATCAATATATTTGTGTTTATTCCATAATATCTCGCACTTATCGTACTTATCACTATCTCAGATTTTCAGATTTCACTGTATTGTCATTTTTATGTAAGGGCATAAACACGACATACTGTGCAGCGATTCAAAAACAGTTTAAGAGAAACAGAGCAGCAATAGAAATAAGTCAAATTGTCAAAAAGATGTACTAGTAAGTGGTTAAATCCACATCTATGTTTCAATATTGGCTGTGACTGGAACAGTGCTGATGTTGTTGTTTCCTCTCCTCAGTCAGCAGCAGTACTTCGCTCTCGGCTCCGGACAGACAATCACATTAAAAACCTCGCTGCTGAATTCTGGAGACGACGCCTTCTTGCCGCGTCTGACGCTGCGGTTCCCAAACAACATCCACTACATCAAAGTACTGCAGAATGTGAGTTTAACAGAACGATCATCGGGGTTTCGAGCACAAAAGTCTCTGACATACAGTATATTAAAATGTGATTTAATCTATATATGTCATCCTATGTCATTTGCCGTTGATCTGTGTGCAGGAGGACAACGTCGTCAGCTGTGACGTCACCGAGGAAGTCAACAGCACAATGGTGACTGTCGACTGCGGCGTCACCAGCCTCGTCCTCCCGGCCCGCAACCAGGTGAGCATCAGTCAGTCACACGTTGACTGAAGATGTTGTATGACAAGACCAATCAGCCGTGTTCGCTGCTCTGTCAGCCTGCACTCATAGATGGTTGTGCTTTGAGCTAAATGCTAATGTCAGCATAGTAATAGAAGACGTACTGTAAGACTTTTTATTGATCTCATGAGCGGGAAATTCACTTGCAACGGTAGTAGAGAAATACAGGATACGTAAAGAAAATATAAAGAAGGAATTCACTATGTACAAAACTATATATAAAAAACAAAGGGTAAAACTTTATAATAAATACACACTATTAAGCATTAGTTAAGCATTAATAAATACTGAATTCTTAATTTATAACGCATGAATACTCATATGTAGTTTATAAATACAGTTAGTGCTTATCAATGATGAGAAAAACATTTTTAACTGTTTATACTGTAAACTACATACTCATGAGTATTCATGTGTTATAAATGATGAATTCAGTATTGATTAATGCTTAACTGATTCTCAATAATGTGTACTTATTATAAAGTGTTACCAAACAAACATATGTACTGTTACGTAAGAAAATACTACAGTATATACAACTGTATTATATACAGTACACGTTGTTTGGTCTGAGATATTGCACAGTGTGGGTGGACATGGAAAAATAAATAAATGTACTTATATTTACTACACTTGTATGAATGAGCAAGGTAAAAAGAATGATCATCTACATTAATGATTTGGGAGCTGTGAGTGTTTGTACAAGATTTCCCATTGAATCCCTTGATCATCCCCTGAACCACGGCACTAATGGTTCGTTAGCACCGGACCTCAGCTTAGTCTTAGATCAAACTGTCTTTAGGTCAGGAGTGACTGTACTTTCTGTTCTCCGGCTTTTGTCTCATCAGCAGATACTTGCTGTATTTCCTTTGTCTCGTTTTCTTTTATTTTTATCGTGAATATTGCGAAAGACGCTGTTGAAATGTCTGAGTTTCCCCAGAATTGCACACCCTGCACATTCACCACGCTATGAGATAATAACAGAACGTTACGAGACCGAGTTGTTTTTGAGGTAAATTCATGCAAAACCGCTGATGCACGTTCCTGTCAGGGGCAGTTTTTCAGCAAGCAGACTCTGCATTTACCTCGAAAAAACGTTCCGTTATTATCTCATAGCGTGGTGAATGTGCAGGTCACAACTTGTCCACCAGAGCGTTTTGGAGTTGTTGGATTGTGTATTTGATGAGTTTGATGAGGGAAACCAAGAAATCCCATGAGCCTCTGTAGCGTAGCTCTGAGCAGCTCGCGGCTCTGCTCCGCTGTTCTAAAAAGAGCTTGCACCGACAATTAAAGGTAACGAACCTACTGCTATGACTATAGGGATTGTGGCAATGGGCCAATTTACCAAAATGTTGAACTATCCCTTTAAAGATACTGTTATCGATTCATGAACTCCTTAGATCGATCTTTTGACACGCCATTACACTGTTGCACTGTTTACTTCTGGAGTGTGCATTAATGTAACTGCTTTTCAGTCAATTTAATGTAAACATGAATATTTTTGATAATCCACCAGGTTAGAGAGTTCCGACTTTGTACTGTACAATTTGCAACATTAGTTTTGTGAAAATCTCTTTCATAACCAAGCAAATTGGTATTAAAACTGAAATATCTCTAAATGAATCAATATCGACTCGTAGTGTAGTGATACCCAGCCCCAATTAACAAGAATGCAACAGTTGAACTTAATTGGAGACAAGACAATAAAAAATAGACTTGAGTTGAGAGTGAAGGAGTGAAGTGAGTGATCACAGACATTTCCTGTTTCTTATAGATGAATATCAGCTTCCTGTTGGATGTGAACCACAACAGCACACCTGCCAACATCAGCATCCACGTCAACACCAGCAGGTAAAGGACACACACAACCTGGGTATCAAAGGCTTTTCATCCATAGTGTCACATTATTGATCCAGTTTAGTTAAGCAGCAGACTGATTATTACAAAACATTACAGTAACGTGAGCTCTCCAAAGTGGCACAGTAAGTTCTGTAAGTTTAAGATTACATGTTTACACGTTAGTTATGTATTAATGTGTTTAATCCGTTTTCTGTTCAGCGACAACTACGAGAGAGTGGAGTATCTCCATGACAACGCCCACAGTCTCCTCCTTCCTCTTAAATATGGCGTCAACATCAACATCCATGGGTGAGTCACATTAGCACACCTTACTATTGCTCTCTTAGAATTAATAATAATTATGACAATAAAAACAATTGAACTATAAATAATAACAATAATCCATGTATTAAAACAAATATAGCTTGTGCATTTTCATTCTGTAATAAAATATTATTATTAGTTCATTATTAGTATTTAACTCATTGAGTGCCAACCACGTAATTTCTCGTTTTTCGTTCCCATGCGTTGAGTGCCAAAAACGTTTTTTGCTTTTTTTTTAAATTATGAAAATAGACACTTTAATACACATTATATGTAAATTTGGGGACTCTACGACGAGGAGAACTGAAATAGATGACGATCAAAGTCACATGACAGCTCATGATCTGGAAGTTTTTATCATAACTCAGCTTCTGCAAACGGAGTTCTGCATGTGGATGCAGCAGCTGCTCCGCTGCTGCTCCGCTCTCACCCGCGAGGCTGCAGCAGCTGGGAGCGGAACCAGGAAGCTCTCAGCCGACAGTCCCGCCCGGTCTTCATCTGGAGCAACACCGTGTCCTCCCCAAAGTCCTCCCGCGGTAAAATCTGATGGTCTCTGGACCAAAGCAGACAGGCACCACCGACCCGTACCACAGACGGACCGCGACCACCGGCGGGACCGGTGTTCGCGAGCCGCTGTGGCCGGCAGAGCCTCACGTTCCGCGGCGAGAGGCTGTGACACGGCACGGTGCGTCTGTGTTATTGCTGTTTAGTGGCGCCCCCCCGCCCCCGATGGTGGTTTTGTGAATAGAACAACAATTGTTGTGTATATTTATCTTATACGAGCCCTTTGATCCAGAAATGCGAGTGTCTGAAGAGCGACAGACACAAACAGCGCACCTTTCATAAAAGACGCTCTATCTCCTTTTCTAGAAAAAAAGGAGGGATTTTGGTGAAACCCAGCCATGTTTAGCTTGACTTTTCTCAGGAACGGAGGCACGTAGAAACAAACGGTTTGTGGCCATTTGAAGGATAAAGTTAAACCTTTCAAATGAGCTACAGTATGTGTTGGTGGCAATAATATAGAATACACTATGGCTCTAAAATAAAAAGTCAAATATGGTCTAATTTGCCGGTACACTTGACTAAAACTTTGGAAAGGAGCGCGGCACTCAATGAGTTAAAAAAACATCCAATCTACTCCTTATTTATATTGCACATTTCCAAAACATAAAAGTTTACCAAAGTGCTGCACAGTGATTTACATACAGGACGTAGAGCACAAAATGGTTAAGAAAAACGTAATGAAAATTAAAAGTAAAGATAAAAAAGAATTTAAAAAAGAATAAATAGGAACATTAGACATGTTTGACACGATCTAGATGCTAAAACTGTAACTTTTCTATCTCTCTTCAGTTTTGTGACTCCAACCTCTTTTGTGTTTGGAGATGAAGACCTGACTCCAGTCGACTGCTACAGTGAAAGATTCAACTACACATACAAGGTAAACATCAGTCAAGGTTCCCACACGTCCTTTAAAATCCTGGAAAATCCAGTCCTGGAAAATGTTAAATGTCCTGGAAAAGCCTGAGTTGTACCGGAATATTATTTATCACACTTTTTCAGACCCACCAAGGATTTATTTTCCAAAGAAGAGACTAGTGAGAAAACTAGAGAGTTTGTGTTGATAGTGTTGCCAATGTTGGACCCGGAGCATGAGGGTTTTCTCTCCCGCAGCAGCAGAGAGGTGTGGGCGTGGATTAAAAACAAAAACAACATGTTTGCGTTGTTCTATGATAAATTTGTCATAATTTCTAAGCAGCATGTAAGATATTATTTCATAAGTTAGAGCCACAGACTGCACATCTTTAAACCAGACTTCTGGGAGAGGAATAAACATAGAAACAAAGTGGCTAAATGTAAACTTCTCCAAAGCATGAATGGGATGGGGGATGAATTTATTAGTGTATGGCGTAAAAACTAATGTCCGTAATACAGTAGCAGCTGAAAATGTCCTGGAAAAGAGTGGGAACCCTGATCAGTGTGGGCTTGAGGAGTTTCTCCAGGTGTGTTTGGACAGAGAACCAACTTCTACATTTACATTTACAGTTACAATTAGTCATTTGGCAGACGCTGTCATCCAGAGCAGCTTACAAGTGAGTAACATCAGTGACCTGCTGAACTGGGAGTGACCTGGGTGTGCTCCCCGGTCACTCCCAGGTCGGCAGGTCACTCCTTTGCTGTTAATAACAACCTGACAAGATCCTGCCTCCACTGAGTTCTCTGTTTTTCTTAAAACCTCCGAGGGCGACGGGAGGGGCCTCCGAGGTCTCTTGAACTCCTTTAAGTTTTTGCCTCTAGTTCAACCTGAGCTGGAGAGGGGAGTTATTTACTTGTTTTAATCGGCCGCCGCCCCACAGAAGCTGCAACAATAATCTTTCATAAATCCACTCATACGATGGGAAATGGGATTGTGGCAACAGAGAGCCTTGTTATTTATATATAATTTCACCTTTGTTTTTGCTGCTGTTGTTGTTTTCTTTTCTTTTCTTTTTGTTGTCCTCCTTTTTGTTTTAATTTTGAATTTATTTATTCAGGATAGCCCCTTGAGATGAATCGTCTCGTTTTCAAGAGGGTCCTTCCACAAAATGATACAAATAATACAAAGTTGAGGGGAAAAAAAGAAATACAGTGAAACACATTACAGGATTTATACACACACTCTCTCCTCTCCTAACCCCAGCTAATCCACAGACAGCCAAATCTCAATTTACTAATCAACTTAGTGATATCCATGCTTACAAATGGGAAAAAAGAGAGTCACAAAAATTTCGGTTTATACCATAAATATATAAGATGCAACAAAAATATGAACGAGAAATCGAATCAGAAACAAGAACAAGGAGTTCTATTGTGCATGTATACCACGATTATATATATTTACTTACATAACTATGGATTTGTATTTATGATTTAGTGATTTTGTGAAAATAAAATAAAAAAAAGTTTTCTTCAGTATAAAGATGATTGAGTGCGCTGCTTCTATCTGATTTCTGGCTTTTATATGTGTTGTTCTGTTTGTCTGCAGGTTTTAAACTCTGGTCCCAGCAAGTCAGTAGATACTGTGGTCGACATTGCGCTACCGAAGATGCTCGTTCCGTACCCACACCGGCTGCTGCAGGTGGTCGACGTGCAGGTACGTGAACCAACCAACAGCGATGCAGGAGTGTGAGAAGAAGCAGAAACAGCACGGACGGTATAAAACCTGTCGGCGGTGTCTGTGGAGGTTTTTCACAGGTTTCTGAATATAGATTTCAAATGTGGGTGTCTGTGTTTACCGCTTGCCGCCACACTTCTCAGTTACAGGGGCCAGAGAAATGTAGTTTAGGGAGGTGTGAGCATGAGGTGACAGCTGAGTGTTATACTGTAGGTAGACGCCTCTAGCTAAATACCTCCTATAAAGTTTGAATATCATCTTCATGGTACAGTGGTTCTCCGCTCAGGCGCACGTTAGAGGAAATAACTTAACCAACTGAAACCTGAAGTAGTTGTAGAACAAAATGTACTCACGTTCTATGTGTCTACAGAGACGCTGGGGGATCTTTCCATTTACATATTGTAGATTTTTTTGCCACAGCATCTAGTGGCCATGAGAGGAACAGCTTCTCTAAAAGGTCGTTGAACTCCAGACGGAGGGAATCAACAGTTGACAGACGGTACAGGAGATAGAAACAGGTACAGGTAAATAGAAATAATACATATATTATATGCATCACTTACTATACATATTAAAATTATATATAACAATAAAATTAAAACAAAACAGATTAATAAATTGATGGATTGATGGATTTTGGGGAAAAAATGGTATAATACATAAATAAATCAAAAATAGTCCTTATGGGTTTTTAAATTATAGACAATACAGGTTCATATAAATAACACCAAAATAAGTGACGTCTAATTTCTCTGTATAACTAAAGGAAGGTTTCGATATGGCATAAAATGTTTGAGTACATCCTCTTGTAGAATAGCGAATCTTTGGTAATCCTTTAATTTACAGGCCGTTAACTGCATCATAATGTCTAGAAATAGACTAGAAGTAACGGTCAATTGCAAGGACTTGGTGGAGAAAAATTTTTGCCTCTCCCAAACAAGCATGAAAAGCATCTTTATGAAAAACATGACTTTGCTCTGAAATTGGCCGTTATTTTTAGGCGACTTCTTGACATTATCACATAATTAACGGCCTGTAAATTAAAGGGTTACCCGAATCTTCTGTGTAGAAGGTCATTGATCCACATCTTATGCCCTCTACACACTGTGCGATTTTAGCAGTCTTATAAGACTGTTGCATGACACACTATGCGACGTGGAATTTACAATCTTTGCTACGACGTCAAGTTTGACGTGTGCAGACTGTACGATGATCGTTCTACTGAATCGCAGGTCGCCCGCTCCCCCTCCTCCCGTCCTCCCCCTCCTCCCGTCCTCCCCCCCTCCCTCCCTCTCTCCCTCCTCACACACAGACACAAGTCACCGGCACCAGTGGAGCAGTAGCTACCGCCAGTTGTCCGTTATTTAAAAATGAAATCACGGCCTGTATTGGCAGAGAACATCACAGCAGTACCGTCACGTAATGAGAGCACATCTAAACGAGGACGAAGTCACCTCTCCCGGCGTAAACACCTCAATATTCTCCGGTAGGCGACCGCTTCTCATCATAGTCCGCACATGGGTTTTTTTTTTTTTTGGACAGAGTTTCACACACAACTTTTCTGATGGCTGTATGAGTCTGTCCATGTTCCTCCTCTTTCTGCGACAGTAAAAAGGAATATACACCTCTCCAGTCATGACAAGATAAACTAGGCTATTCGTTTTTTAATTTAATGACTATTTACTCGAAAATCAGTGCTCGTCCCTGTCACCTGCGCCACTGATAGACGTCCATCAGCTGATTAGTAGACGTAGGTCGTAGCAGTTTTCTGACACTGTCAGAATTTAATTGCAGGTCGTCTTTGGTCGCAAGACGCTGACAACGGCCGTCGTAGAACCTGTCTCACTGTGCGACGTAAGACGGCCGATTTAGAGCTACGACCAAAGATTTCGCCACGATTCTCCTACGATCGGCCGTCTTTCGTCTGCGACGGCCAAAATCGCACTGTGTGTACAGGGCATTAAAGGTTGGGGGGAGTTTCTCCTTCCACTGAAAGATTATTAATCACATTATCACAGTAATAATAAACATCAGTGTTAGAACAGTATGTGTTTAATGTTAATATGTTTTTATTCTCTGTGTGCAGACGTCTCATGGTGTGTGTTCGATCAGCGGTGAGACGGTTTCAGTCAACGACGACTGTGACGTCCCCGATGCTTCCTTCATCAAACAACTCATCTTCTTCTTCTCCTCCACCTCCTCCCGCAGAATGGTACACACAACCACACAAACACACACATGAACATACACACTAAACCTAATCTAAACTTACTTCTTCACATAGAGTAGTAAATCTAGTAGTCAGGTGCAAATATGACTTGACCCTAAAAAAATTCTAACAAAAGGTTTCTCAGTTGTTTTTTATAGTATTAGATGTCCTTAATAACATACTAAAAGTTTACCAAAATTTGACCACTAGAAAGGCGTTATTTTCAAGATGGCGTCCAAGATGGATAGGAAGCCTGAGGAGACACCACAGGTGAATAGGGTAAAATTTTTAACTAACAGATATCACCATGAAACTTCCCAAGTTTATCACTTACATTAAGACAAATATTTTTTGTATTACAAGTTTTGTCAAATTGTATGTTTAAATATGTAAATGAGGCAATATCTCATTAAATATGCGCTAATTTGCATACATTTCCAGAACTAGAGTCAGAAGTTTTTACAGAGGGGATTTTGGATATCTCTCTTTATCACTCTGTAAATGAGAAAATACTGTCACCAGCCCTAAAAATTCAAGTTGGTCGTGTTTTTAGGAGTTAAATGTTGTATAAATCAGGCTATGAATGATATATCAACAATCCCCTCTGTAAAAACCTTCAGAATATAGAAAGGGATCAAACTGGAAGGTTTGGTGTCTGTAAGTGCTGCTGAAGTGGAGATTTCGGGCTCTTATACAACATTTTACTCCGAAAAACACGACGATAATTGAATTTTTAGGGCTGGTGACAGTATTTTCTCATTTACAGAGTGATAAAGAGATATATCCAAAATCCCCTCTGTAAAAACTTCTGACTCTAGTATGTCAACAATATAAAACAAGAATTTTGAAAGTGGCTTTTATCCATTGTTCAGATTTCGGTTCTGGAAATGTATGCAAATTAGCGCATATTTAATGAGATATTGCCTAATTTACATATTTAAACATACAATTTGACAAAACTTGTAGTACAAAAAATATTTGTCTTAATGTAAGTGATAAACTTGGGAAGTTTCATGGTGATATCTGTTAGTTAAAAATTTTACCCTATTCACCTGTGGTGTCTCCTCAGGCTTCCTATCCATCTTGGACGCCATCTTGAAAATAGCACCTTTCTAGTGGTCAAACTTTGGTAAACTTTTAGTATGTTATTAAGGACATCTAATACTATAAAAAACAGCTGAGAAACCTTTTGTTAGAATTTTTTTAGGGTTAGGTGTTTTTTTTTCATATATGCACCCGCCTATAGTTCTATTTTCATTATATTACGCATTATTCCCCCGAAATGTTCACTGCCAGTTAAATCATCACACACTGAGCCTGAAAGTCCCAGAGAGCATTGCTGCAGGAAACCAGCCAATCAGAGAGCAGCTTTAAATTATGTGACCATACACCAGTTCTTATATTATAGAATTTAATGGAGGTGTTGAGAAACGTCCATTCACCAACCTCATCGTGTCAGTAGGTTCACATTTCTGGTGCCCACTGTATAGAGCTGGTAAGATATTTTCATTTTGCATGTGTGCGCAGTTTTGTGGCCGCGGTGATAAGCTGTGTGAGCGGCTGGTGTGTCGTCTTGGCAACCTGGAGGCAGGGAGAGACGCCACCATCCAACTGGAGACCAGACTGAACCCTGCTGTACTACTGCAAGCTCCGGTAACACACACACACACACACGAAAAATACACTTAAGCAACAGTGTGAAGTGTAAATGGATTTTCAATCAGTTTGTGTCAACTGTATTTGATGAAACAGAACCATTATTTAAACATTTAATCATCGGGACGTACTGTACGTGTGTGTTTGTTTGTTTGTGTGTTTCAGGGTCGTCACAGCATCATGATGTTGGAGAGCGCAGCGATGATATCGTCCCCCAGAGACGATCCTCACACCATCCTCCTCCAGAAACAACCTCTAGCACAGGTACAGTCACTTTAGAGTGTATGCAAGAACAGTTTTGAGGTAACTTGATGCTAATTTTTTTTTTTTTTAAACTCTGCTACCTTAAAGGGATAGTTCAACTTTTTTTTTTTTACTATTGCCATAATCCCTATAGTCATAGCAGTAGGTTCATTACCTTTAATTGTTGGTGCAAGAGACAAATCAAAGTCTTATGGGAGTTGGAAGTGACCTCAGTGACATTTGCTGTACTGTATGTTCTATGTGTGAGAAATAATCCTATATATATTTTATACTGTGTTGCGTTTCCAGGTGGTTGTTGAAGCTCATTTTACCCAGAAACCTTCAACGTTAGTGAAAACCTTCATCATCGTCAGCAGTTTAGTTGTGGGTCTTCTGATCCTCTCCGCTCTCATCTGGTGTCTCTGGATGGTAAATTATTATTATTATTTAACACAAACAACTCTGTTACTCACTGTCCTACATGAACACATGACAATGGACCGTGCACTATTACACTGTTCATTTTGCTTTTGAAATAACATCACATGTCACACTTCTACTCATGAACTACAAGGTCTTGTACTTAAAGCAGATATCAGTGGAATGTTTTTGTTAATATAAGTCCTAAATAGTCCTATTTTCCGTCAGCAATCACTTACATGAAGTATTTCAGCCTAAACACGAGTCTCTCCGTCACTCTGCTCTGCTGTAACCCGAGGAGAAAATTTTCCTTGTGGGATACAAGTGTTATCCAATGAGGGGAGAGAACGGCATGAAGGGCTGTGTGTGCAGCCAAGGGATGCGCGTGAATGTGGTGACGTAGCACGAGGACCAATTGATGCCTGACAAGGGCGGGGGCTGCTAACTCATGGTGCGTTCAAGGAAACTCGTACTTTGTGTTTTTCCTTCCTGTGAAGTCATACCAGTTCGATCTGGTACGAGTTCACGGGTCGGAAGTTACGAGTGGCCGTTATAGGGAACTTTCACAGACAACAGGACGGTAAAAACACGAGCTACGGGTTACCTGGAACGCTACCAAGTCGTAGTTGTGACTTGAAGCTGTAACTTACGGTTTCAAAAGCCTGCCTTGAACACAGCATTAGCCGAAACGGCCGTGCCACTGATATCTGCTTTAAGTAGTAAACTGCAGTATTTTACTATTTAAAGTGCTGACAAGCTGCAGTATATAAAAATACAACGGCACTGATGAACTGCACTATGTTGCAAGAGTACTATACTGATGAACTGCTGTGTATGGCAAAATATTTAAGCAATATATCACGACAGGCCGTGGTATACACTCATTATACCACGGCTAAGGGGCACCTACAACAACTACTGTATATCACAATAAAATGATTAATTTAAGTATATCCCAATGTAATACTGTATATATATTGACAGTAATCTACAGAAAAACCACAATATAATGCAATAAGATACGGCAAAACTGTTTTATGTCACAAGACAATGGTACTTACAAACAGCAGCATATCACAATATAATGTGACGGGTGACGAACTGTAGTACGGTATATCCCAATGTTACTGTTGTCATGGTGACACCAGCTTCCTGTTTTCACCGTGTCTCCGTCCGTCTCTCAGGCCGGTTTCTTCAAGAGGGACCTCAAGAAGAAGGAGGAGGAG
The DNA here is from genome assembly GCF_045865225.1 of Trachurus japonicus. Lineage (NCBI taxonomy): Eukaryota > Metazoa > Chordata > Actinopteri > Carangiformes > Carangidae > Trachurus > Trachurus japonicus. The sequence continues at coordinate 23,833,754 of NC_140927.1, forward strand.
TTCAGGAGACACAGCTGGGACTACGTTCCTAAGAGCAGCGACAGGGAAAGCTTCTCCTAACCGGCCGTCGCCTCGACCTTTGACCTCTGACGACACGGCGGCGGTGCCCACATTGTGAGTACGCAGCAGAGTTTTGTGTTGTTTTGTGCCAACGGACGGACGGGCGATGAAATCTGTCCAGACGGCGTCAGAGGTTTGAAGTCGGAAGACGGACCTGTGTGGGTGTGGAGGCGGAGGACGTTTGACGACATGCGAACGCCTCCTGGACGCCGCACCCGACTGACTGACTGTGAGCTTTTTAAATTATTTTACCTGATGTGCCTTCACAAGAGCCGAGAGACTGTGAGACGTGTAAGAGACTGCAGCGACGGACGGACGGACGGACGGACGGACGGACGGACGGAGGATTTATTTTTATTTTTATTTTTAAAAAAGGGAAGTGAATCAATCATGAATCTATCATATCTGGACCAAGTGGAAAGTCTCAGCTTCCTGGGATCATGACGCTGTTGTTGACAGATTGACGGCTCTTTTTTTTTTTTTTTTTTCTTGACTCTTCTAAGATTAAACAAACCAAAGGTAGAGAGAGACCTTCAGTCTTGGGCGGGGGAGGGGGGTGGAAACCTGGCCTCTGATTGGCTCGTAACTCTCTGGAAGAAACTTCATCTTTGTCTGTACATCACCTTCTTACATCTTTGACCAACACTTTATGCACTGGAGACACACAAAGACCAGACTCAGACTCACTGATGTGAAGTGCTGGTGGCAGCGCTCGAGTTTGAGTGGATGCTGCGGAACATCTTAACTGCTTTTAGCACTTTTGTCTGTTTGTTTTTACATCCGCAGCAAAAATGTGGCAAAGTGGATTCACCCATGTGGTCAAGTTCAAAGTACAAGGAGAGGTTTGTATTTAACCCTCTTCTGTGGGAGGATGAACTGCTCCAGTGAAGAGGGGCAGCAGACCGCTCACCTTTCGCCTTAAATCATCATTGAGACAGGTCGTGTTTGTTTTTCAGCTTGTAGAGTTTTTTATTCCACTTGGATACGTTTTTTTTTTAAGGTTAGATGAAGAGCAATAATGAGACCAAAACACAGGTGTTGGGGTAAACAGAGCAGGGAAGATAGACAAGTTCAGAGAGCGAAGGTTGATTTTCACTCACTGGATAGAGGGATAGATACAAAAAACAAAACACTGTGTGGTGAAGAGCTGGTGGGTGATGACAGATATATGTTGGTGTCGGGGCTGAGGAGGATGTGAGTGAAGGAGCAGAGTGGAGGTGAAGAAGCAATAAAAACCAGATTTAAACGTCCAGATGTTGATCCACTAGGCTGTGAGAGTCCAGGTACAGTGAAGTCTGAAGCCTCTTTCAGCCCCTTTTTCAGTCGATGTTTTATAATTTAATGAAAATAACCATGACTTTATAGCTGCGATTTTCTCCCTAAATGAACAAAGCTGCACTTGGAAGATAAAATAAGATTATGTGACATTTATGTGGTGCAGCAGAAGAAAAAAAATCTGTCTCCTTCTGAAACTATCATGAGGATCCACGGATTCATGATTAATTTCTTGTTTTCTGATTTGTCGCCTGCTCGTGTCGTCCACTGTGTGACTGTTGCTGCCAGGAAAACAGTTGAGGGAAATGAATGCACCAGGAAACACCTCCTGTGAACACATATCAGCCCTTATTATTTATATATTTTATATGTTTAATCCATAGAGCACATTTAAAGATGCTTTATGTGACTTATTAAATAGGAAATACACAGTTGACTGATCTCAGACCAGGTAGATTTAGCAGTTTCTTGGTCGACACCTGGTTTGTATCATTCATAAAAGTAAAAAAACAAGCAGCCTGGACAACACAGAAACTGACACACACACATTGAGCCGCAGGTTTGAGCAAAGAAAGAAGACTACTTGAAAATCAGCATTTAAAAATGTTTTAGGTCTTAAAAAAGTATTAAAAAGTTGTGTTTTAACTGTCTCCATTCTGTGAATGAGGACAACTGAAATCTGTTTCCCTCCCCACTCTTTATCTATTTAGTACAAATGCACAGCACACAGAAGTTATAAATATTTTAATAAATTAGTTTGTTATTGTTGTGTTTTGTTTATGTGAACGTGTTCTGCACTGGAGAGTCTCACTGCTTTTATCAACACTTTTTCTATTAAAATGAAAGATTTTCTATTTAAACAACAACTCATGCGTGTTATTTCCTCATCGTCATCACAAATGTTTCTCTAAAAAAATCAGCATTAAAGAGCTGCAACGTAAAAACTGCCAACTTGGATACAAACTGTTCTGTTTCAAATATAAAAACTTTTATAATCCGCGGACACAGTGAAGTCTGTCTGTCTGGTTCTGCAGCAGTGAACCAGACACAAAAATAAAAAATATAGATATTATGATATTTTAAAAAAAGAAAGAAAAATGCCACAAATATTAAAAACATTTGAGAAAAGCTGGTTTTTAAAATATGGTAAAATGTAAACATTAATTTGAATATAAAATATTAATCTTAATTTTCATTTAATTCAGATAATAAACTAATAAAGCACGGTTAATTTGAAGTAACGGCAGTGTATACGTTCACGTTGTGGTTATTAAAACTGCAATAATCAATTAAGTGGAAAAAGTCCAAGTCAGTACATGCAGCAGAAACAGGAAGCTGCAAAACCTGCTGTTCTGTCTTTTCAGTTCCTTAAATGAAAGTTCAGTGTTTACATCACCGATGAATCTGTAGTGACCACCGATGAGTCATTTTGGTTACCACAGCGACACACACACACACACAGAGACACAGGCAGGGACACACACGGAGAGCGCCTCCAGCTGGACTCAGATGCAGCTGCAGGATGTTGTCGACTCGGCCTCGTCCACCTCCTCCCCGTACAGAGTGATGAGTCTCGGGTGAACCCTGAACACACACGCACACACACACACACACACACAGAGTCAGACGTTTGTTTAGAGGTTGGAAACAGGTGCAGTTTGAATCCTGTTCTCTCATTTTCAATATAAAAGACATAATGAGATGTAAAAATAACGTGACATCATCATCAGCATTATCTGAATTTCTTCTCTGTGAGGGACGGACAGAGTTTAGAGCAACATTTTCTAAGTGGCTCAGGAAAAACTTCTACAAAGTCTGAAGGGACGGATTTGAAAATTAATAAATAAATAAATAATGATAATTTAAATTAAAGAAGCAGAGAAACATATGTCCTGACTGTTCACACTTCAGGACTCAAAAACTGAGGCTGTTTGTTGTTTCTGGGAACTTGGTGTTGCTGTGCCGTCACGGCATACACTGTCATACCAAATCAGCAAAGAAGATAAATGTGGAATATGGAAGATAAATAACCACATATTAAATAATTATGAGCATTTAATTCATTTTCCTGTATATTAGTTCATTTATTTCAGTGTATACTTATGTATTTATAACATTTGAGTCTTTGCATGTTTCATTTTCTGTATATTTTAATATAATGCGTCCCAATATTCATACTGACTCTTATTCCCAGTGGTTCTACTTTTTCCTGTTGAGTTTTTTCTTCAATTTATTAATATACAATATTGTGCAATATGAAATTTTATAAGTGCTTTTTTACCATTTTCTGACCTGGGTCAGTAACTTGAATCTTGACCAAGAATCACATTAATGATTTATTAACTTAATGCTCAGTGTGACATTGTTAATAACTGTATTTTTTAATTTTAATTACATATTATAAAGTTATTATTAGATTTTTTTCTCCCGTTCAGGAGTCGTGGCCCTGATCGTACCTGACGAGCACTTCGTTAGCGATCTCCACCAGCTCTCCGTCGATGTTCCAGGGGAAGGCGGCTCCCTCCGATTGGATGATGGGCGTCGTTTTGGAGTTGCCCTCCTCCTCGCTCTCCTCCTCTGATTGGCTGATGGCGGAACACGGGCGGATCCTCACCGCTGACACGGCGTGCGTTTCCACGAAGGAGAAGCTGAACTGCAGACGGAAGATCAGACAGTCAAGACAGACAAACCGTGTGTGTGTGTGTGTGTGTGTGTGTGTGTGTGTGTGAGGGTCAAACAGAGCAGGTCAGAGAAGCTCGTTAAGATCCTGGTCGTTAAGCAGCTTGTTGTTGATCTGCAGCGGTGACTGAGTTTCTTCCTGTTTGTTGTCCTGTTTTCTCCACTCTGAGGTCATGAAGCTCCAACAGGGGGCAGCAGAGACACACGGACATGGACACACACACACACACGGTCTGTCCATCCTGTCTCCGTCCTGTCTCACTGCTCTACACCGACCTTGTGACCAAATTTCCAGTGTTGGATAACAGATACGCAAATAAACACAGTTGAGCACTGTCACTGTAGAAACCTGACGACCCAATTAACATGAGAACTTCCATTTTTTGGCACTTTTTACTTCTCCTGTATGTTCCTGAACACATCATACACGTTGTACTTCTTACTCCATCATAAAAACAACCGGAGGTATATAAAATCTGCTTCATTATGAACAATAATTAGTACCTACACATCATGGTTTCAAGTTTCTCGAGTGTTTTCTCATCTTTAATTACAGTGAACTGGTTCATTTTGAGGTTTGGACTGTGGACAAAATCAGGCAGCGATGGTTTCACTTCTCAGCTCTGGTAAGAAACCAAACTAACAAACCTATTAATTCCTATTTAAAACGATTATTACTCATATCCATTCTTAATATAGTTAAAGATAAATCTCATGTAGAAGCAGGAGTTCAGGAAATTAATCAACAATAACCAGAGAATACAGTTTACTAGATAAAACACTCTGCATTCAGTGTTTTTCTTTAAGTATATTTACTTGATGATACCTTTTTGGATATTTTTGCAGGTTGGTGATATTACTATGCTGCTAATTGAGTAAAATATCTAAAACAACATTATGGATTATTAAGGATTCTAATGAAACATAAGCGAAGACGTGTCTGAGTCTGGTTCTCACAATCATGCGGTTTTCTTTTTTTTTCCACACAGGACATTTTTTTCACCTGGTGAAACTGACTCGGGTGAGGCTCAGACGGTGGTTGCCACGGTTACGTGTTTCCTGCTCCACCAGGATGCCCTGTCCCTATCCTGTCGTGTTTGACGTTGAGCCGTCCGTCCAGATGTAGGTCGGTGAATAAACAGCCTGTTTACTCTGCAGGACGGTGAACGCCTCACCGTCAGTATATTTAGTAAGTGGGTTAGTGTGTGGTCTGCCAGGCCGGGCCGAACCAGGCTAATCTACTCATTAACTAGTTTGAGTTTAGGTCAAGAGTGAGAAATACGTTGTTACATGAGCTGCTGAAGGTGATTTTTAATTACTTTAATCTGCTGTGAGGTAACTCAGTTTCCCTCTGGGATCAATAAAGTCTGATCTCTTATAAAATGCTTTTCCGCTGTGTTGCTAACCCTCCTCGTGGCCATGTGCATTTGTTTTTAACGAAGCCGGCGAGAAATCAATCCATGGAGCAATGGATAACGTTATATATCATATAATGTTACAATGTGTATATTTGTGTAGTTTAATGTGTCATAACCAAGAGTTTACGGGTTACAGGGCGCGTTTGTGTGGCGGTGCCGCAGAGACGAGAGCTGGGACACGGTGTCAGAGGCGCTGATCTTACAAGGTGGGTTTTCAGCCAAGAGACGCTAGGTGGAAGGCAGAGAGCCTCCACTCTCCCTGGAACTAGTTACAAGTAATTTACTTACTTATACTACTTATATTATACTTTTGTACTTTATATATATATATATTACTCCAGTAAAAGTAAAAGGAACCCCAATTATTAATAATAATAGAAAGTGTTTTTTTTCTTCCACTTTCTATTGTCCCGTCATTGTGAGTTCATTTCATTTTTACTTTGCCACCTTGTGGACATTGAATTTTCCCCTGATTTGATTACGTTACTGTAACTTTGACCTGAAGTAAAGTTTGATTGACAGCTGCCCTCACCTGTCCACTGGAGCCGCTGTATCTCTTCAGGTGTTTGATGAACTCTGACCTGGAGGTGTTTCCCACGGCGATGAGCGCTGCGCTGCCATTGGCCAAACTGCCACAAACAGGAAGAAGAGGAGGAAGAGGAAGGTTACACTGGGATCACACAGCACAGGTGACATCATCACACATCGTCTCATCGTTACACCTGTGTACCTGGTGTTGGGGGCGAGTCCTCGCGGCGCATGTGGGCTCAGACAGGGGATGGACATGACGCTGACGCTCAGGTACAGACCCTGATTGGTCACCCAGGACTCCTCCCCCTCTGCATCAGCAAATCACAGAGAGATACAGTAGATCGTAAATACGGACGAGTTGATCACGAACAAAAAACCTGAAACGGCTTCGACTTTCTAACTAAAAACACTTTAACTACAGACGCTCACCTGAATCTGGGTCCTGGTCCTGATCCTGGCGTCTGAGAAACAAGATCAAACTTTGTTTTAATCTTCACTGAGAGACATAACTACAAGTGTGTAATACAACACTTTTATCTTTGTTTGACTGATCAACACGGAGCTGTAGACAAAAAACTGGCAACACCTCAGTTTTTGTATTGATTTAACAAAAGAGAGAAAGAGAAAATATGTTAATTAGTGAACTGGGCTGATTCCCTTTCATGTCTTTATGCTAAGCTAATCTAACTGGCTTCACCCTCAAGCTATATACTTACCGTACAAATGTCGGAGAGTTTGAACAGTTTAGTTTAGTTTATTATTTTTTCATTCACTGAAAAAAGAAAATAAAAATGGTTTAATACAAAAAATAATGCAACTCCTGAATGAAAGGGGGCAGAAAGAAGCAAACGTATGTAGTCTAACCCCTTTATTCCAAGAAATCCTTTTATAAATTAAATATCAAGGTAATCAAAGGAAAAGAAGAAAAAAATTTGAATAAAATAAATTTAAATAATGGCTGCAAATCAGCCATCAGCTCATCATCCTTGTAAATTTACAGTTTCTTACCGACGTTCAAACAGATTCTTGGCCGATTTCTTTGCTGGGAGGAAAGACAGCTGACAGTCCTCCGGTCTGAGAGAGACAGAAAAGGAATATGAATAAATTTTATTTTTTTTAAGTCAAAATCAAAATTAAAAAGCTGCTTTTTGAACCTGAATTCAGGTAAATCACTGATTTATTTAAGAAAAGCTTACAAATTAACTTATTGTAACTTTAGATGTGTCTGTGTGTGTGTGTGTCACCTTAGTCGAGCTAGCGTCTTCACCAGAGCGTATTCCCGTCTCCGTGACGATGGCATCCACCTCTTCTTCTCTGCCCGCGCTAAGCTCCGCCCACCGAAGCCGAACATGGCGGAGAAACCGAACCGCACCAACTGACCGAGAGACGAGAAGCTGCACATGTCGACCTGCTGTAGGTGACCTGTAGGGGGGGCGAAGAAGAAGAAGATCCTGGTGATGATGAATAATTATTAAAAACATTAGGATCACGCACACGCACACACACACACACACACACACACACACACACACACACAGGCACACACAAACACACAGCCTGTAAGGAGGCCAAGTGGTCTTATGGTGAGAAGCTCATTAATATTCATGAGAAGCAGCACTCCAAATACGGGCGACAGAAGGAGGTCAGGAATATGTGTGTGTGTGGTTGTGTGTGTGTGTGTGGTTGTGTGTGTGTGTGTGTGTTTGTATCCATATCCATAGACGTCCATCAGTGGACTCACATTGCAGGAGTGGGACCGGTCTCTGGCTGAACATCTGTCCAGTCCGACTCCGAGAACTCAGGCAACATTTCTGTCATTTATTATTATTTTTAGATATTTTCAAGATTTCTTTTGAATTTCCGTCGTTTCCGTTCTGATTTTCTCATGTGCAAAATCAAAAATATGCATAAAAACAGGTGGATGGAAACTGAGCTTTGTTTGTGTTGTTGTAACTCTTCACTAAACAGTTGGACAGATCTCAATTTGGCGGGAAATGTTTCTTTGCGTTTGACGAAATCAATAAATGTTCAGTTTACGTCTGTCCCATAGAAACATCATAGAACCAAGATTATGAATAAATAAATCAATAAATAGTGTTATGCAACATCGGAGATCGTTTTTTTTGTGACTTCTTGTTTACGTCACATGTTTCCGAGGGTTTCTGATTGGCTGTATTTCGTTACAGATTTTTAAATATGCGAGGATCAGTAAGAGAAGCTGTCTTCTCCTGCAGAGTTGAACTGTCTTTGTCTTTTTCTTTAACATGAAACACACTGTACTGTATGTAAAACACAGATGTTGGAGTCTCCAGGTTTAAACCTTTCACAGTCCATCACTTTCTCAAATATAGTTTATCTCATGGATCGCTCTGGATGAAACAGGGACGTCACGTCTCCTCACAGCTTTAATCACAAAGTTATAGAAGCAACAGGAATAAAAACAAACAAAAAATCAAACTTATTCCACCAATGAGATTTAACAAGATGTCTGATCAGCTTTCAGATGGACGACATACACTCTCTCTCACACACACACACACACACACACACACACACACACACACACTCTCTCTCTCTCTGTGCCATCTGGCCACATACCTGCTGTAACCTACTGAACTGCCGCCTTCCCACCTGTCTGTCTGTCTGTCTGTCTGACTGACTACCTGTCTGTCTCTCTGGATAGAATCTGATTTCCTCACCATATGGCCTGTTATCTCTCTCTCTCTCTCTCTCTCTCTCTCTCTCTCTGCGTGTGTGTGTGTTGTGGGGATTATAGCTGAGACGGTCAGTGTGTCAGTGAGATCAAACCTACAACGCTTCTTAAAGATGTAACCAATATACTGTGTATTTTGACAGTGAACTTCAGGGATCGATAGTTTTATACTGTCTGTCTGTTTCTCAACTGATCTGTTATTTATTTTACTTGTAAAATTGTCAATTTATAAACATTTTATTTTCTAACATGTCAGTCATTGAGCTTATTGGTTGTTTTATATTAGTGGACAGAGTCGGGCTGCTGCTGCTTCCACTTATTTCTTTGCTGTTTGTCTCATCACTGTCTCTAAAGCAATATTCACTATATAATCACTGATTTGTCCACTTCCAAAATAGTTCTGTCAACTTTTTTGTACGTAATTTTTAGCTCAGTATTTTGTTGAAGGGACTACGAGGAGTTTTGGAAAGCGAAGTGTTTTCTCACTACATTTCCCATGAGCCTCTGTGCACACGGTGAAATTCTTGGATCGGCGCAAGATCCGGTCGACCACTAAATAATAGTATCAAAATAACTATATAGACAAAACAATATATTTATCAAAAATGGACCCATTAACAAGTGTGGGTAACGTAGATTCATCCACATTAATATGAGACTCTTTTATAACCAAAAACAAACTCCTCGGGGTCTCTTTAAATTGTCCCCGTGTTGTAATGTCACTGTGAAACTGCTGAGTGTGTATGGACATAAATGACTTGCACATCTCCACAGGATGGATGGATGGATGGATGGATGGATGGATGGATGGATGGATGGATGGATGGATGGATGGATGGATGGATGGATGGATGGATGGATGGATGGATGGATGGATGGATAGATAGATAGATAGATAGATAGATAGATAGATAGATAGATAGATAGATAGATAGATAGATAGATAGATAGATAGATAGATAGATAGATAGATAGATAGATAGATAGATAGATAGATAGATTTATTGTCTGCCCCAAAGGGTAGCAGAAATTTGTCTTTGACAGGGCTCTTCACTTTACATACACTCATTGATTGATATCTTATTATCAATAGGTCATAACTGTTCGGGTATGTTCACCTGGTTGTGGCGTGAACACACCTGAACTCACCGTGGGAACGGCTTCGGCTTCCTGCCTGGGAATTTTTAAACTGTTTTCTATTGTTGAGGAATTAGTATTTTTTTTAAAGCCACTCATTACTCCCATCTGTCTCACACACACACACACACACACAGTATTAATTAATGTTAATGAACCCCCATCTCACTGGTCGGCAGGTTGTACCTGAGAGGGGGGGAGGGGAGGCGAGGCGAGGAGGGGGTGGGGATCAGTAAAGGGGGCGTGGCCACAGCGAGTAAAGCTGTGATTTAGAATGAAACTGATCCTGCTGTTAGACATCTGTCCTCACCCCCCAAACTTTTTTTTTCTTTTTTTCTTTTTCTGGGAAGCGTTTGTTTTCAAACTGCAAACCTGTCTGAGTGAGAGCGTTAGCCAGTCACATCAAAGATCAGCAAGGATGCAGGCCACTGATTGGCTCGCTGAGAGTTGGTTCAAGTAAACTGACTAGATAAATAATAGAACCCAGCCAACTATAGATCTGTAGCCAATAGAGTTGTTTCTACAGATTATTGTGTATTGTGTATGGATCCCCATTAGTCATCATCACCATAGTGAAGACTATTCTTCCTGGGGTTCATTTAAAAACAAGACAAATAACTTTATACAGTGAAACAGTCGAGCAATAAAGTCACAACACAAAAATATACAATAATAACAAAGATCACATGTACAATCAATACAAAAATAAGATAAAAACTACAAACTATTCGCAATTTTTTCGATAATCGGTATCAGCCGTTTTTTTCACTGATAACCAATAAAATAAAAATGTATTTTCTAAACGCACTCCTTTGGCTCTAGTGTAGCTGTCTCACTGCCTGAAGTCACGACTCTTAGCTGTATAACAATGTCCCACCCACTGATTCAAGATCTGTGTTGCGTTTTAAGTATTATTCTACAAAAATGTAAGGTCTTTTTATCACAGATTTCCACAGTGAACAAAAAGAAACAAACAGTTTACTATTCACTCTGATCCCTAAATTTTTACTGCAAATGAATATCATTCTATACATATTGGTTATCGGTTTCCTCGATTACAAATAATCAGTATCGTTATTGACCCTGATCCCTAACAAAAATCCTTTAAGAAAAAGAAAAATATAGTGTGATCTAGAACAAGCAGAACCTACCTAAGATGATGTGAAGAGCTGCAGTGACTGGATCTCTGACTCCATGAACAGAACAGGAAACCACGTCTGTGGAGCCTGTGAAGAAAGGTAGTTAATGTAAGAAAATTATGTTGGATCTAATAATTTATAATAATAATTTTATTGATAAAGCACTTCTCAAAACAATGTAACAAAGTGCTTTACAAGACAATGAAATAAATAACAAAGTAAGATAAAAAAAAACAACAAAGATCGTAGCAACCCGGTAAAACAGAACAAAGCAAAAACAATCCAAGTATAATGTAATGATGGCAAAACGAGAAGACGGAAAGAAAATAGAGGATGAAGTGATTATGTATCATACAGTAGAAGGCCATTCGATAAATGTGCGTTTTTAGAAGAGTTTTAAAAGCAGACACTGATTTGTCCAAGTCCAAGCTCCTCAGGAAGATTGTTCCAGAGTTGAGGAGCCCTATAATAGCAAAAGTCACAGTCACAGTCTAGTTCTACTGTGTGTCGACGTGTCTTCTCTCTCTCACCAGCAGGGATGATCCCCAGTGGCAGCGCTGGTTTCACTGGTTTCTCTGGAGAGTCCGCATCCAGCTGAGCTCTGAGGACCAGAGCGTGACACAGCTCTGCCACCGAGCCGTCGCCCCCGACACACACCACCCTGACGGACAGACGGGTGGAGACAGGACAGGTAGGAACAATACAAAGTCATCACACTAACAATCGCACCTTTCATACGTCATGGTCCTAAATAAAATGCATCTGTATCACAAACAACTGAAAATGGTCATCTTCAGATTTTTAATAAAAGTTTTGGTTGTTGAAGTTATATAACATGTGAAAACTGTGGTTTATTCTATTTAAACAGCGTTAGAAAACATGTTTATAAACCAACATGTCTGTCATTGGTTGGTCAAACGAGATGTATTGAAAAATTATTGATACCCAGCCCTATCAGTTGATGACTTAAATTTCACAATAATAAGACTAGAGCCCCAAAAACCACAGACCCAGGTTGAATTTGCCAGGATTTGTCCTTTGATTTTCTGAGCTCATGGGATGGATGTGTGAAATTATTTGGTTTTCTTTCCAGATTAAATACCGTGAAAATTCACAGGGAACTGGAGAAAATTAATTAATCATCCTTAACAAGAACAACATAGTTGACGGTGTAAATAACGACCTAATGAAAAGTTATGAGATTTTACAGGAATGAATCTTTGTTGTGACAGTTGTGATAAATTAAATATGAGACACTGTATTTTTTACATTATTGTTCGGGGAACAAAAACTAAAATTAAGAAATAATGAGTATGAAAGAAGTTAAGTCTTATGTTATGTTTTTGTTTGGTCGTAGCAAAGACAATAATATCACTCGTCATAACGCGGTTGTCTGACGGGTCTGTCCTTGTTTTCAGGCGCTCACTGAAAAGCGAGAAGGTTCCTCTGCACAGTTTTTACAGCGTTTGCTGTAAATGTGAGGTGAACAGGCTCCGCCCCCACCCCCTCTGCCCTCCCCCCTGTGTATGGGATTACCTGAAGCTCCGGTCGCCACGGTGACAGCCAGCCTAATTGGCAAATGTAGGTTTCAACCAAATCCTCGCCAGAGCAGCACACACACACACACACTCAGCAGCTAGCTTAGCAACGCTGAGCTAATCTTCTCTAAGCACATTAAGCTTTATGAGGGCTGAGCACAAAAGCTGCTTACACACACACACACTCACACACACACACACACACACACACACACGAACATGGACCCTCATGGAAAGAGTGATGGGAGTTTGATCAGTGTCTATGTGTTTGTTGTTATTTATTTTATTCAGATGAAATGTTAATTTCACTTTAATTAAATCGGTCGTTAGCTCGTTGATATTTAGTGTTTGACCTCACCTGATTCTGTGTGTGTGTGATGGGTGTTTGTGTTTGTGTGTGTGTCTGCTTGTGTAATGAGACGAGGTCAGTGTGTTTCAGTGTCAACCTCTGACAGTCAGCTGCTGTTTGATTATCTGGTTCAGTTCAGTTCAGTCTATTATTGGAGGATGATGTCACAGGTTTAACTTTTATTCAACCTAAACGTCCAACTTCGATGTAAGAATCAATCAGGTCTGTGTTTTACAAATAGAGCCTCTTTTGGCTTTAGTTGTAAATGTTAGACTTTATTCTACCCTGTCAAATTTAAGGGACCTTTTATCTAATTTTTGTCTAATTTTTTAAGTTTCCATCACTAATAATAACATTGGAAATGTTTTTGGGGAAGTTCACATTCAAGTGACCAAAGCCATTATCAGAGACTGTTTAGGTGTAGGTCTTTTCTCCTGTTGCATTAAAATGGGACATATCGATAATATCAATACAAACAGTAACACAAAGATCCAAACTGTGTTAACTAAAGTCTGATGTCACATTTTTCATCATAATATTTACATTATAAGCGCAAGACAAATCACTGCAGCTTTATATTGAAATAGAAGAACTCACTATGTGGATCATGAGCTGGTGAGGGCGCCAACATTTCAGCCTGGGAGATGTAACATTAGCCTCAGTCTTTTAGTGTCATCGCGTGCGGTCCTGATTAACAGGATTGTTGCTTTCAAACAAGTCAACAGGATACGTTGTTTTGACCGACTCAGGGTGAAGTTAATGTCAGTTCAATTAGCTCACTATAGCTATTTGAGTCAGTGTTGTTTCAGGCTACTGGCTACTAAAGCTGCTTTGGTTAAAAGTCTTTCTGAAAAAATCTAAAGAATCACTGTTTATAAAAAAAAATTAACCAAAAATGTCATAAGTACATCTGAATTATTAAATAAACTCTCTAATAAACATAAGTTTCTCTGTGCAGCTGAAGGAGATACAACTATCTGACTGAATATCCACTGTTTGCCTAAATCGGTCCATTTTCTTTGGGATGACACTTACAGTACTGAAGCTTTTCCCTAAACCACACTACTGCAAAAAACTAAATTGTCACTCTGAAAAACCTTTAATACATTAATACATCAGCTTCTTAGCTGCTCTCCTTTTGTTTACATTTCATGCCAGTAAAAGGAACTCATGAGATAATGGCATGTGGTTTTAAAGAGGAACTATGCAAGTGTGGTTGCTTTTCTGCTGTTTTGCTAACCCTCCTCTCGGCCATGTGCATTTGTAACGAAGCAGTCCAGATATCAATCAATAGAACGGTAAATAACAATATATATCATATACTGTACAATGTTACAATGTGTATATTTGTGTAGTTTAATCTGTCATAAACAAGAGGTTACGGGTTACGGGGTGCGTTTGTGATCTTGCAAAGTTGTTTTTCAGCCAAGAGACACTAGGTCGAAGGCAGAGAGCTGCCATTCTCCCTCGTAACAAGTTACATGTCATTTATTCAACCATCACAATTACTCCGAAGCTGTTTAGTTAAGGTAAAAATGTAGCATTGTTGAGCTAAAAATCCTGCATAGCTCCTTTAAAGAATAACAACTGAAAACTGAAAAAAAATGTAACAAAATTAACTTTGCTAAACTTAACATGTGGCCAGAAATCAGAATTTTTTAGAGGAAAAGACTGAAGTGTTAATTTTAATATCGCAGAAACAACTAACCCATCGTATTCATCCAGCTTGCATTCCTTCATCACTGAGAGAGCGTGACCCTTCCTCTCCGTCACTGGAGAGAGTGAGAGAGAGAGAGAGACAGGTAGAAAGAGGGAGAGGTAAACAGATGGAGAGACATTGAGACAGATAGACGGACAGAGAGTGTTCATGCATGTGTGTGGTCACATGTACACGAGTGTGTGTTCGGTGGCTGCCAAAAAAAAAAAAAAAAAGTCGGACAACGGATATCACACCATCTGCTGAGAGGAGGAGGAGGAGGAGGAGGAAACCAGGATCAGAGAGGAGAGAGGGAGAAGAGAGAGGATGAAAGGAGGAAAGAGAAGCAAACAAGAACAAAAGAAAGGACGCGGAGGGAGGAGGAGGAAAGGGGGGGGGCGAGGACACAAGGAAAGGAGGAGAGGAAGGAGGAGGAGAGGAAAGGAAACAAGGAGAGGAGCAGGTTGTCTCCCTGTGTCACAACAGATGGGCTAAGCTCCGCCCCCTGTATCAGGTTACCTAGCGACCAGAGACCGCCATTAACTGTGACCTTTGGACCTCCTCTACACACACACACAGATTTCACATCTTCTCTCATGTCGATGAAGACGGGATCAAACTGCTTTAACAGTTCTCCACAAAACTTACTTTATCAACTTTACAACTTTTAAAACGTAGTCTCAGTGTGACATTTGAAATAACAATCAATCAATAGTATTTATTGAAAAACTGATCGGTAGAAGAAGGAAACAAGTGGATGGACTGACCGGTGATGTCGGTGCGGACGTCCGCCATCTTGAATAACGGAGCCACGTGTTCTCTGTAGATGTGAACGGCCTCTTTCCTGTGGCTGCTGGGGTTGATGAACACCTTCACGTACCGGGGGCGACTGCTGAAGCCTACACACACACACACACACACACACACACACACACACACACACACACACACACACACTGTAAGCAGCTACAAAGACATAACACAGTTACTTTATGAAAATAAAACGTTTTGTTCACTTTTTATCCTGTAGGTCAACGTTTTGGTCCAGTCAGAAACATCTGAAACTTTTTGGTTTTGTACAGAAGATTTTGTTAATCCCCTTTAGCACCCTCTGATAATCAAACTTTAAATTCAAACAGTTCAATATTGGAAAATTCAGGACCAAAGTTTTGAGATCAAGACCATGGTAACAAGAACAAAACTTTAAAGGGATAGTTCAACATTTTGGCAAATTGGCCCATTGCCATAATCCCTATAGTTTTAGAAGTAGGTTCGTTACCTTTGATTGTCGGTGCAAGTTATTTTTAGAACGGCAGAGCAGAGCCGTGAGCTGCTCAGAGCTACGCTACGGAGGCTCATTATGGGATTTCTTGGTTTCCCTCATCAAACTCATCAAATACACAATCCAACAACTCCAAAACGCTCTGGTGGACAAGTTGTGACCTGCACATTCACCACGCTATGAGATAATAACAACATTACAAGAACATTACGAGACAGAGTTGTTTTCGAGGCAAATGCAGAGACTGCTTGCTGAAAAACAGCCCAAGACGGGAACGCGCATCACCGACAATTAAAGGTAACAAACTTACTCCTAAAACTATAGGGATTATGGCAATTTGCCAAAATGTTGAACTATCCCTTTAAACAAAACACAAGAAATGTGCTTCACACGAAAAAACACAAAAAATGGACATAAAACTCGTTAAAAGCACTGCTGTAAAATGAAAGACATTAAAATGAGATGGATTAATAATAAGATAAGTGGTAACATGAAGCATAGAATTGGTAGTTTTTCATATTTTCTTAGCGACAGACAGCATTTAAAAGATGTTCTTATTGATGAATCCTAACATCTGGAGATCCTACGACTTTTAATCCAGCGTGATAAATTTATATTTGGTTTGTAGCAAAAACAAAAAAAGCACTAAAACTAATCAAACTTTCTCCATATTTATTATATACAGTAGTCCAACACATTTACTCTTTTGTCCCTCAGAGTCAACATCAACAGAATAAAGAAGTGATGTCCATGACGTTATTTTCTGACTATTGAGTAAAATATCGAGTGTCAACTTAAGTAGTCGTTGAGTGAACAAGGAGTCACTCCTCTGCAGCTGTGAACACACTCCTCTATGTTTATTAATCCGCCTGTCTTCATGGTTGTTATTATTAATAATCATTATTAATCGGTTAGTTTAGAAAATGTTTTTAAAAAGTACTGAAAATGACTAAAATGATAGTAAACTCATTGCCTCCAGCTTCTTGAATTATTTTATTGTGCGATATAAAGTAAACATACTTGGGTTTTGGTCTGTTGTTCAGACCCTTTAATGTCTGTGAAACCATTAATGGATTAATTAGAACAATAATCAGCTGATTAACTAGTAATAATCCTGCCTGGAATAAACACAGATCACACTACACACTATTATTTTAAATTAACTACACACTTCTGCACATGACCTTAGTCTGGATTAACATAAATTCAGACGACTACAGGTCTGTATGAATGAATAGTAGATTATACTCAGAAGAGTAGACGCTCGTACACTTGTGTGTGTGTCAAAGTGTGTGTCAGTGTGTGTGTGTGTGGTTACGTGGTATCGACCCCGAACTACAGGCGCACACACACTCACACACTGAACCCCTGTACAGCTCATCATTAGACAGATTTAGAGACCGCATTATAAATCCCCATAGACCAGCACAGATCAATACACACACACACACACACACACACACACACACACCAGCTCCATTATCCAGCTCATTACAATAATCTGCTCCCAAAAGGCCGTGACCTCGCCCTGTTAATGACCCCACGCACACACACACACACACACACACACTGGGCGCCCCCTGCCATCGCTACACCCCACGGCTCTGACCAGCTCACACACACACACACACACGCACACACACACACACACACACACACACACACACACACACACACACACACACACACACACACACCTCCATTACCAGAAGCCTCAGAATAACTGAGGCCTGTCTGTGTTTCTAGTTTTAACAAAACCCTGCAGCAGTTACCGGACTAAATCTTCAAATTTTTCTAAAGTAAAACAGAAGATAGTTGCAGCCGCGATGGATGAGACTCAGGAAGCGTCCATCCAAGCGTTTCCATGGCAACACCAGGAGCCCAATGTGATTCTTAAAGGAATAGTTCACCTGATGAATACTCCGGAGTAGTTTTTTATTCCTCAAAGTGCATCTGGAGACCCGGCAGGGGGGTTCGTAGTCCAACGAAATCCTTATAAGAGAGTCAATAGGGCCCGACACAAAAAGGTCCATAAAACTATACAAAAACATTTAATATTCCTCCATACTGCTTGTCCGCTGCAATCCAAGTGTCCTAAAGGGATATAGTCCAGAGAAACGACGTCAATTATCAGAGCGTGCCCCAGGCAAATTTAATACAGGACTTTTTAGGCTGTAAAAATGTCCTGAATGACGTTGTTTTAAGTAAACTCTGGACTATATCCCTTCAGGACACTTGGATTGCAGCGGACGTTTATGGACGTTTTTGTGTCGGGTCCTATTGACTCTCATATAAGGACTATGAACAAGCCTCCCAGGTCTCCAGATAAAAAACTACTCCAGAGTATTCATCAGAATGAGGGTGAGTCAATAATGACTTGAGAATTTCCTTTTTTGGTGAACTATTCCTTTAAAAAAAACCCTGGTTATTAAGAACTTGATTTAATTAAAACTCCTAGAGTGAGAGCAGAGGGAGAGCAGCTTTTGTCTAAGTTGTAACTTTGTCCACTTAAATGCCTGACTCCACCGTAGGAAATCAGAGCACTGACAACACATGTGGTGCCACACCTCACTGTCGTAGAGCCCAAACAGTGTAGAGACTTTGTTTACACCTGTAAATCAATTTAATCTCTGATTCATTCAGTTAACGCAAGAAAAATAGTCATCTCTCCGCCCCCTCAGCCCCTCTCCCTCTCAGTCTCCCAGGAGATGATGTCATTCCCTATGTTGATGTTTCTCAAAGACGTACAGTACACCACCAGATAGATGCTGAGATGTAGAGAGAGAGGGAGAGAGAGATCAGGTATCCATCAGATCACCATCCCAGGCCTCTGCGGAGCGGCACGTTGCTATGGCGGCGCTTTAGCGTTACCATGGTAAACAATCCCGATGTTGTCAGGGAGAAGTGTTGAGTTTCTGACGGAGCGCTGAAGACTGAGCCGCCGAGTGTCGTTGACAAAAACAGATTATATTTAGGTTAAAACTCAGTGAGCAGCAGTGGCGGCTTTAAACAGCTCGTAATTAATCAGGTTATGTTTTTTTTTCTTATTCTTCAGTGAAAACTATGAACTCTCTTTGTTTTCCAGCTTCCCCAGTGAGGAGACTTAACATTAAAAACAAATAAAAGCATTAAACCAAACGTATAACTGGGGCTGAGGGGAAAGCTGAAGTATAAGGTTACATTTTAAGCTGATAATGACACTGAATGAGAAATTAAAGTCATTACAATTCATCCTGAGTGGAGCCTGAACATTTGGTGCAAACCTTCATGGCAGCTCCTCTGATACTATTACTAATAATAATACTAATATTTTACGCAAAACCACAGTCAGATTAACCTCTATTGAGCCTCTTTTAACTCACATTGCACATGGCCTTTATTCCCTCGAGAAAAAGGTAGAAAAGTCACGTTTCAGCTCCTAAAATCTGAATATTTTTTATTTTTCCAATTTGCTATACAATTCTCAAAAACCCAAATACTGTAAAACTCATTTGGTTTGTCAGCTGCCTCAGGGGCTTTTTTAATTATTATTATTTCCTAAACTGAACAAGAGAAGAAAAGAAGAAGAAAATTCATTGTCAGACCTATTGAAAATGAACACGTCATGTTTACATGAACTAAACACCAGGATCTTTATAACATTTTAATTGCCAGGTTGCTTTAAAATCAGTGTGTTAAAAACGGGGGAAATCCAGCAGAGTTCGACCACCTGTCAAATGAATTGTGTGTGTGTGTGTGTGTGTGTGTGTGTCTGAGGTACGAATGTTTGCTGCTGTACAATCAGGTTTCTTTTCCTGACAAACTAATAAAGCCTCTCTACCTGAATATGAACGAGCAACAGGTAGGCACGTTACTATGGATACAGAGGGTGACTTCATGGACACTAGTTAATATTTAACACACACACAAAAACACACAAAGGGCCATAAAGAGCCTCCGCAGACTGAAACGCTCTGTAAATTATAAAGGTGTTTGTTCCACATCCAACAGCTAAATAATAAGCAAAATAATAAGAAAACATAAATGAAACAGAATAACATTTTAATTTAATCAACCTCATAGTTTTAACTCATCGTTGTCACTTTGAAGTTTCAGTTGCTGCAGAATAAAGCAAAGATTTAATGAAGAATTTGATAAAAATCCGGTCAAACTTCGTTCCCGCCGGCCACACACTGTGCTGATGACATCATGTTGACCTTATGACCCCAACCTTTAACAGTGGCGGCGCCAACCGACCATCGCCGCCTCCCAGAGATTACACTTTGTCCCGTCGGACGCAGACGAACAGCTCTGTGAGCGAGCAGCAGACTCGACTGTTGGATTGACAAGACAATTGATCTGGGAGGAGTCGTGACGGCACCTGGCGACCAGGGCGAGCCCGGCCCGGGGACGTGTCGTGATCCCCGCCACCGCCTCTGCCGCCGCCGCCGCCGGCCTGTCAGTCTGTTGTGCTGTTAAACAACTGCAGTCAATCCATCCCAGCGTCTGACAGTGCGTATGGAAACGGACTCTATACACCGCCGACGCAGCTCGCCCTTTTGTCACTCTGACTGACTGCCATTCACTCTCTGCGCCGCCGCTCACTCTGCAGCTGCCTCGCAACGCCACAACGCCACAGAATTAAACAGCTCTGGAAACAGGAAGTGTCGCCATTGTGCGGCTGAATGTTCGGACCCGAAGGTTAAGAAGTGGCGGTCGGTGGACTGCCCGCTCCGCAACGCCACGACTCACAAGACAATACGCTTTTCACACTGACCTCTGGCTGGAAAATAGGCTTAATGTCCGCAGCAGCAGCAGCAGCAGCATGTGTGTTTACCTTCACACACACACACACACACACACACACACACACACACTCAGCTCCTCTCCTGCCGCGGTGTGTAAAGTCACAAAAGCCGTCACAGTTTGATGTGCAGTGTGACCACGCGAGCTGACACACGACCTGTCAGCCATTCATGTGTGTGTGTGTGTGTGTGTGAGAGAGAGAGAGAGAGAGAGAGAGGCGAAGCACAATCACTTAAAGAAGTTGTGACTTCGCTGCCGGGCCTCATGGGTAATCTGGTTTGACGGACGGACAGACAGACAGGTGACCAGCGATAACATGTCAGGCCGATGCCATGGTGACGGGGCGACGGCAGCGTGTGTGCGTGAACCTTCGACCTCTTCATTTATGCATAGCTTGTAACGTCTCTGTCGGAGCTGACGTCATAGAGGACCTGCAATGTAAAGACTGAGAGTGTGTGTGTGTGTGTGTGTGTGTGTGTGTCAGGGAGTTAAATCCATACAGTCAGAACTCACAACATTTCTATTGTGTATTAAGTGTCAGTCACGCTCCGCCCACTTCGCTGCACCTGGGAAAATCAGCGTCTGGGAACTTCAGGCTGCAGCAGCTACGACGTCCTGAACGCTGTTAACCAGATTGAAGCTGCTTGAATTCATACAACTTTATATATTTTTTACAGGAAACATGATGGTTAACACGATGAATCGGATTCATCGTCTTGTTTTTGTCTTGAGATACTGAAGCAGGATTTCTCTGCTCGATGCCAATTTCAGTATTGAAACAGTGGGTGCCTTTCCATTACCCCTAGAAATGCACAAAACCTAAATATCGCAATAAAAAACTGGTAATGGAAACACCTACATTTCGAAAAACCTCTCAAATAATAAATAATAATACTCTTTTGTTTATGACAGTTGTGACTACACAAATATACACGTCGTAGTATCATATTTGTTATATAACGTTATCCACTGCTCCATGTATTGACTTTTGGACGGCTTCGTCCTAAACAAATGCACATGGCGGGCGGAGGGTTAGCAAAACAGAGGAAAAAGTGACCAGACTTGCATAGTTCCTCTTTAAGAGAATTATGGGATATCGCAAGAGTTATGGCTCATTCGCAAAACACCTTTCAATGGAAACACCTACAAATAGCAATTGTACTTTTTCGAAATTTCAGAAGTATTGCTTTTATTTTGCGAAAACCTGTAATGGAAACCCAGCTATTGGTGTTCTGTTCATGTGTACACCTGTTTATCCACCTATTACTCCAGCAGACATGAGGCAACATTAGCACTCATATCATATCAGTCATATTTGTGACCATCTGATGAATCTAAGTCCAATACCCCGTCTCCTTTTAGCTCTAATTTGGTCTCCACCAGCTCCTGAGACAAATATATGACTGTAATTGTTAAATGTCAGCTGTTGATGCTGAGCAGGTAGGAGATTGATCACAACAACAGAGCATTGTAATTTCAAATCAGATATTCTTATTGCTGATCTAAGTCTTTTCATTTTCATAATTTGAAACTAACTCCAGTCCAGTTTGTTTGTCTGAGCGGGTCTGGGTCGCCTGCTGTAACTTTCCCTTTAACTCGTAGTTATTTAAGCACATATATGCACATGATTTTGAAACCAGATGCAGATACGTCACATACATATACACACATTAATGTTCACATATATGTGTCTTGAAGTGTGTATTAGCTCATGTCTGACGTCTCTAGAGACTTTCATGTTGAACTAAAATGAACTGGACATACGTTCACGTAGACGGTGCTGTAGCTAATCTCTCTCGCAGACAACACGATTCAAGTGCTGACGGCATGTAACTGAGTACTGCTGAATGTGTGTGTGCGTATGTGTGTGTGTGTCTAAGTGTAATCTGTGTGTCTTTGTTCTGGTGGATTAGCAGATTAGATCTCCTGTCTGATGTAACTCTGACTCACTTCATTAAACTGAGTGATGAACAAGCTGATAGAAAACAATGAAATTATAATCTGAGCATCTAGCACCCGCGTCTATCCGTCTAACTAGCTAATCCTCGAACACGAGACATGTGCACGTTTTGTCTCGTATCATGTCACCGGAGGCTTCGCACACAGGCACTTAAGACAAAGCTGAAAATTGAATGGAGTGAAAACAACAAGTGAGGACCAGATCTAAATGTATAATGTCTTTAACCTTTAGGAATCTGGTTGAAGAAGATTTGATCAAATCCAGCAAATTGCAATATTAGAATCACAACATACAGGTATACGAATATTAACACTGTTGATTTTTAATGCTAGACGTCTTATATGTTCTCTGTTTTACGTGGGAGTGGAGAGAAAACAATATTTAGTTTCCCCTCATGTTTTTACATGCTGTGGCATGACTATAAAGCCTCCTTGAATCCTTGAAAATCACCAAGGACAAAAACTGTGTTGTAGCTTAACTCAACTTTATCAGGAAGGTAATGTCAAATAGAGGAGATTCATGTCGATCATTTGAAATGAGCAAAGCCATTACTTTCGTTACAAGTGAAAAGACGTATTGCAGATAACATCAGATAATTAACAAGCCATGTCAACAAGTTTTCCTGTAATAACCACTACTAGACTGGTTCTCTTGACCTCCGGACACCAAGGATGTGATAAAGCTCTGGTCAACAGGGGGCGCTATCATATGAGATAAAGCGTGCAACAACTAGGCATCTAGTTTTTCTCTATTTAAACAATCAGTTTGCACCAGAGTGAAAACAAAGACCGACAAAGCTGTTCACTATGACTTTATCAAAGTGTGAACAGGGGCAGGAGCTATTATTATAAAATAAACACCTATTTAACACCTATATAAACAATCCAAATCTATTTTAGGGACAGGTTAATATATACAAAGACACTTACGGCTAATGACAGCACTATTAGTCACCAGTGTGTGTGTGTCTGTGTGTTTAATCGTCTTACTGTGTGATGCTCACACATGAATGAATCATGTTTCCAGTTTATCTCAGCTCTTATGTAACATGGAAAAACTCAGACTGGACGTGGGGCCAAGGAGCCTCCAAACTGGGAAAACACTGGTTTTAAAAGTCGATTTATCCAAATCACAAAACTATTTATTTTAAATTCTCTCTCTGTGCTGATCATTTAGATTTGAGTCAATGTTAATGGTACCAAATGCAAATTAAAAT
Organism: Trachurus japonicus; assembly: GCF_045865225.1. Classification (NCBI taxonomy): domain Eukaryota; kingdom Metazoa; phylum Chordata; class Actinopteri; order Carangiformes; family Carangidae; genus Trachurus; species Trachurus japonicus. The sequence goes on from NC_140927.1 coordinate 23,857,532, forward strand.
CATTAAAATCATTTGTCAAGGTATAGGAGGTGCAGCTTGTTTGAACTGGTGCTGATCTCAAGATATTTTAATGAGTTTCGACCAACGTCGACCAACGACCAAGGTCGACCAACGACTGTAGTTTTGTAAATATTATCTTATTTAGTGTGAAATACATCGCTGAGTTATGTCCTGATGACACATAATGATGGTGTGTGTGTGTGTGTGTGTGTGTGTGTGTGTGTTACCTGTGAGCAGCTCCTTCAGGGTGTTGTACCAGCTGTTGGTGTGTTCGGCGGAGGCGTTGTGGAGGTGCAGCGTGTCCTCCTCCAGCTTCCTCCCTCTCCTCCTGCAGCAGAACAGAGCCAGGCCGAGCACCGCTCCCCCCGACTCCTGACCCGCTGACCGCCGCCGCTTCACCTTGATGGCAAACACGTCCTGCAGCAGCATCATACCTGACTCTTCAACCAGCGCGTCACCTGCAGAAGAAGTAAAGGAGTTAACGCACAACACCTGAACACAACGTACACCTCACTTCACTGAGAATGTAGTTTTTATAGATAATTATTCACTATAGAGGGCTGAGTAGTTTGAAATGGTGTTGTGTTTATGTTACAGGTAGAAACTATGAATTATTATGAGTTAGGGATGAAAATAAGACCCCACTTCCTGTCTCATGCTCAGCCAGGCTAAACATGAACTGAAACTATTCTTATCAAATTAAAAACCAAGATAGATTTCATTTTATCCTGTAATAGATGCCAAAAAAGAAGGTTTCTAGTGTGTTTTAGACATAGAGAGTTCAGCATCAAACGTCATCCCTTTGCACACAGAAGGATGTCTCTCGTGGTGGGAAGCCAAGCAACACATCAACACAGACTGAAACCGATGATGTCGGAGGCATAAGCACGACAACAACATGAAGCAATTAAAAGCATTTATAAAGACAGGACGGTAAGGAATACAATAAAGATAAGAGGAAAGGAAAGAGAAAGGAAATAAAAGCAACACGAGGAAATTTATTGTGGAAGGAATTAAAGCAATCAGAAGAGTACAGGAGTACAGGACCAATGATTTTCTTTCGGTTTTCAGCTTTTGTCGATTGTTGTTTCTATTCTGTTACCTCATAGTTGGTGCTTATTTGTATATTTGTGTGTTTCCAAATCTGCATTTAGTATTTTGTTTTTTAACCTAAAAACATTATTATTATCAGTAATTCGAAAAATTTGTTTTGAATCATGTGTATATGTTTATCTGTTCGGGCAAAGACGAGGTGTTCACATTATTTTGCCCTCCCTCCTGGTCAGTCATAGTAAAAATATAAACGTAACCTTTTGCTGCTGGTGGTCATCTATGTTCACGTTACATAACATAATTATCTCTATTAATCACTAATCCATTGATCAGCAGAGCGTGCAGCACCGCCTGTCAATCAATCAGTTTAATCGGAGAGGAATTCTGAAATCTGATTGGTGCGTGTCCGATTAATCATCTAATCTTCTGAGGATAATGTCAGCAGAGCTCAGAGTTACATAACTCACACGTGCACATGCACACTGACACTTTATTCATAGTTTGTTAATGACTGAGCTCATACGGAGCAGAAGAGTCTCGGCTCAGCTCAGTCTGTCCTGGTGGCCGACTGCGGTACTGCAACTAAATAATTAACTAAAAAATTAAACTATGAGAACTGTCATCAGGACTTCTCCAACTGCAAACTGTAGCCTGTGACATTTCAGTATTTGTCAAATGCTCCCAGGGCCAAGAAAGTTTTAGTACAGTGTTGAATTAATCACTGGTAAAACCTGTCTCACTATTTTGACATAGAGATGAAGTCATGAGCCTCTGCTTCAACTCATGACAAGCTCACTTCTTTCATTAATGTTTATAAAAAATGCTGCCTGTTTTTCAGGTTTACTTGTTTTCCACAAAAAAATGTTGTTATAAGAAAATTAAACCTCAGATTTTTCTTTGTGAACACACACGAAAGAAAACTTCCAACTAACTAGTCTTTGTTGACTAAAGTCGTTCCCAGCCTTCCCAGCTCACGCTGTCCAGACACTTGGATGGAGGATGCTGCTCATTATAGGCCAATAAAAACATAAATATTTATAAATACACAAGATAATTTTTCAGAAAAGAACAATTTCTATCTAAATACTTGAAGTTATCATGGAGGCCTTGCTCCAGGGCTGGATTTCTAGTTATAAGTGTAGTGACAAATGATGAAGAAGGATGGTATGGCCATGACAGATTATTACAGCAAGCAAAATCTGTTTTGTAAACTTGAAAATATTATTAATAAATGTATTTAAAAGAAACAGTATGCATCTCAAACATAAATTCCCCCCTTTAATACCATATTATGGATTCAACCTACTTTGCACGACAGATCAGAACAAAGAAATAACACAAAGACCAACAGCACTATACGGAAATATATCAATAAAAATACTATTGTATATAGAATATCAGAGTCTGTGAATGCAGGGCTGAGGAGCTTTAAGCAAACTTTCAAAGTTGTTTTTTTAAAGTGCTGATCGAGTCAGTCAGGCTGTTCCACCGATTTGTGGCTGTTCCAGCTGATTGCCCATAAGCAAAATGGTATGGTGCAATCTCATATAGAGGATATACTGGAGGATCCAACAGATTTCACTCAGCGTACACACTAAATTGTGAATCCTATCCTTTAATCCTGTCCTGTAATTGAAAAAATAATCTACAAATTAATCAATGATTATATTAATCATTAATTATGGCACCACTTGTTTGTGTTTTGTTTTTGTTTTTCGACATGAGAAATGACTTTTATTTTGAAGCTCAAACCAGCTTCAGACGGACACATGTCATAGCAGGTGGACAAACATCTGTACATGAAAAAAATATAATATTAATCCACTGTAATCATCATAAATAATCAAATACGTCCAGTTCTTGAGGTTATTTATCAAATCCCAGCTATGGACAGGATACAGTATCACATACTGTATGTGATATGTGACAGACCCTGAGGTTGTAGCTGAAACCAATAACCTATTTTATGTTCACTTCGTAACAGCTATTTATAACCACAAACCTTTGTTGTTGCCTTCAGAGCTGATCCGCCCAGCATGTGTAATCTCATCTCAATCCTCTGAAGAAGCCTGGTCATTACTAATTTATTTTTTAATATTCAGAACTTGTTTGACCATTAAATTAACAGAACTGACTCAAAAAAGTGTAATTTTAAGTGAAGGTATTATTATTTTGTTCTTATTTTATATTGTATTATCATATTATCCCTTATTTGGCATTTATTATCATGTGAGGAACTCATTTTTGTATTCATTAGTTAACCTAAGTTTTAATATTGTACAGTATTCGTCAACAATTATAGGTTAATCAATCAAAAACATTTATTATAAGACCTGTAAAATATCAGAGGAGATTCACAGATTCATCAGGAAATAGATATATTTGATGCTATCTGATTAACCCCACCAGCCCCCACCCCCTCTCTATGAAATACCCTCCCGCTGTTATCAAATATCACATACCCCGAACCACCCGCCCCTCGCCCACACGGAGAGGCCAGCGTCCATATGTCGGGGTGACAGTGTGTGCTCATTTGACATTGTATTAACAGTTTATGACCAGTTTTTTTTTATCTGTGACTTCTAAAGCAGGACAGTGATGATAGTACAGAGCTATAAACACACCTGCAGGGCACTTTTCCATCTGGTTGACTTGAGTGTGTGACTTACAGTAGCCCTGAATGTCAACATGTTGGGTAGTAGTAAATCCAGGTCTCTCTTTTATTTTGAAAATCATTTGCTCAAGTTGTATAAATTTTAGCTCAAAAAATGGGTTTTAGTCCAGACCAAATCTGCGTTTTTCCTTTGCAGACGTTAATTTTGTGTTCTGTCGTATATTCAGTCGACTTTTTAACCAATGGCACTGCTTATAAAACTTGCTTTTATCTTTTGACTCGAAACGCACACTTTTTTTTTGTCTTAGCATTAGACACTTAAGCATTGTGTTGTATTGTTCACAAACTCAAGTTATTAACACACCTGTTTCAGTTCAAATGACATTTTAAAGTTGGGCCGATCAAAATAAAAACACAACACAGACTGTGTCAACATATGAGCAAACAGTTGCTTATTTACACATCCAGCAAAACACAGATTAACATCCATCCATATTGAGAAAATGATCATCCTACATGCTAATTTGAGCAGTTAATGCACAGTGGGTTTATCAGTGTTGTCCGCTACAGCTGGAAACAAGGTGGAGAAAAGGGATGGAAATAAACCAAAAAAATTCACGAGATAAAAAACCTAAGAAGATCTGTAAATCTGAGGCTTTGTCATTATTATTTAATTATTTTTTTCTCCTCTTTTTTTTTACTTGTTTGTTTTTGCGCTACACCATTTTGTACTGTACCATCCAAACATGGAAAATGAAACAGTGACAAGGAGAGAGACAGATTTTCCATCCACTCCAATAGAGATGAGTCTGATCTGAGCTGACAGAACCTACAGAGACGACACACACACACACACACACACACACACACACACACACACACACACACACACACACACACACTGTATCGCCCATCACAGGTAGTGTGCTACTTGGGTCCAGATGGAGATGAGTTTCCCATCATGCCCTCACCACACCAACCCACTGTGCCAACACACACACACACACACAAATGTTGGTGTGTAAGAGGACACATTGACATAAAGCATTTCCTAAACCGCTCACTGTAATCAACCCTGAAATATTTTGGTGCTCTATGAGCAGAAGCTGGAGTGGTTGTTTAATTTCAGTGTGTTTAAGAGACTAGTTTTATTTCTAAAGCCTGGAAAAGAAGACAGAAAAATGTGTTTAATTAATTTCTGATGATTTCCCTTGAACCTTGGCATTGTTTTCCTTTTCTTCTTTTTTTGGGATAATGGTTTTGAACCCCTGTTTGTTTTCTTATTTATTTGATGTGTTGATGATGTGCGCTGGTTCTGGTTTATACAGAAGTATGCATGACACAATAATATAAGTCATTAATTCATTCATATAATCATAATCATCATAACTAAATGCCAAAACCCTAAAATTAACTGTCAAACAAATGATCCTCACAGTACCAAACTAAAATGTGTCCCCACAGCTATAGAAAGACTGGTAACACACAAGCAACACACAAACAAACATAAATATATAAATAAATATAATAAATATATATAGTATATGATATATTGGTGTTATTATACCTACGAGGAGCGCGTATGAACTTCTGTTTGCTCCCTGGAGGTTTCACCTTCCTCTAATTTTAAACTCAAAAACAGAAACATGTCAAAACCCTAAAAATAAATTATTAGGCGTGTGGGGACAACACACACACACACACACACACACACACACACACACACACACACAGTGCCAGTGCCAGTCCAGTCTCATGGTGACCAGGCCATGTGGCTAACTGTGGGGAGTTATGGATCGTAATTTATACACACACACACACACAGGCTGCAGCGCTACATCACTGTGTTATTAACGACACCAATCATTTAAACTGCTCCAGTGCTCTGATATGGTTAAGTGATTATAAATTGATCAGTTATTGTTCCTTCGCTCCTAAAACCTCCAGAGATACTTCACTGACTGCAGGAAAGTAGAGCGTCCCAATTCCATACTAATAGCAAACCTGAGCTGGTTTTTGATGCAGACTTTTTACTTCACTGTCACTGGACATGAAGTTCCACATTAGCACACTACTCGAGGAAAAAATACAGCTGCTAAAAATATGTTTTTGCAAAAATATAATGTGGCAATTGCTTTTATCCATTTATACTATCATGAAAATCACCAAATCATTAGCCTGTACGTTAACACTTTATAATAAGGACACACTATTAAGCATTAGTTAAGCTTTAAATACTGAATTCATCATTTATAACACATGAATACTCATTAGTAGGTAGTTTATAAACACAGTTAAAGATGTTTTACTCATCACTGATAAGCACTAACTGTATATAAACATACTAATGAGTATTCATGCGTTATAAATTATGAATTCCGTATTTATTAATGCTTAACTAATGCTTAATAGTGTGTACTTATTAAAAAGTGTTGTCGCCTGTTGTATACAGTTCATGATTTAACATCAATACAAAACAGTACATACAGTAACAGCAAATTACTTGAAGCTGAGAGTAGGTGGGAATCCTTACATAGTGCTGCAGGTACAACACCTGAGGTTCAGCACTGATACACAACATTGTGTGTCTGTGTGACTGTCCTACAGACAGACAGACAGACAGACAGACAGACAGACAGACAGACAGACACACAAGCTGTAGGGTGAGACAGGGTAAATTCATGTGTAGAAATAAACAACAACAGCTGATCCATTTATACAGAAATATATAATCAACACACACACACAGCATGCTGACAGGCTGACTGTGTGTGTGCGTGTTTGTGTGTATGTGTGTGTGTGCTAATCTCCTCACACTGAGAGACTCTAATAACCCCCCACGGGCTGAACCAACTGCTCTCTACTACTGCCAACACATACACACACACACACACAATTCTGGCTTAATGACATTAGCTTGGATGAAATACAGCAAAACAGATTGGCTTCACACACACACACACACACACACACACACACACACACACACACACACACACACACACACACAGTATTTACACCTTCATCCTGCTCCACTAACCAGTTCTGTCTGAATGGATTTCAACCAAAAACTAACTCACAACAACACGCACAACGTTACCAAAACAATACAATAATATCAACACAACACGACCGAACCACAGACTGTTCAACATTTAGTTTGTCACACTATTATATCCGGTTTCATACGCGTGTCTTCTCCCAGAATAAACATTACATTTAAATCTGTATATTAACTGTAAATCTGTGTTTTTTTGTTTTGTTTTATCTTTGTATCTTCTGCTGTAACTTGTAGTCACAGAGAATGAAGTGTCTTTCTGGAGGCGTGTGCTGTGATCGGAGCTGCAGGAAGCCAACATGGATGAGATGCTGCATGATGGGATGGTGGTGTCGTGCTCCCACAGTGAGTCCAGGTTTTCCACATTTACATGTTCGCCAATTTATTATTAATGACGCATTGACTTACATAAATGTTTCTCTCCTTTTACATGATATTGAGTTGAAATCAAATGCTGTGGTATCGCCCAGTCCTAATATTAGCACAGCAAATGTGAATGGAGATGCAAGAAATTCACTTTTTTGTGTGTGTCATTGAGTTTAAAAGACTAAGCATGAAAAAAGGTTGTACTTAAAGTATCATTGTTCATGAAAAAAACCAAATTCAAGATACAAGCACAAATGAATTTACGATTTGATTTTCTTATTTTATCATCATTATTTTCCTCTCAGTTTCCATATCATCTCATTTCTATAGTATATCTATGTTGCACATATTGTTGTTTGTTGCTTATGAACAGCAGGTCTGATCGAGAAATAACGATAGGATCACATTAGATGACCTTCATATTCATGAAACTGAAGTATAGGAACCGCTGCTGTACTATTTTGTTGTTAATTTGTAGGTTTTCTAACACTAAAGTGCTTTAGAAACAGTACGATCGCGCACTCACTGAATCTGCTGCTGTAGGAAATGTATCAATTAAATTTTGTTTATAGAAATGCTTTAAAAAAAAAAGGGTTTTGACTTGTAACATGTAGGTTTTATTCATAAAGAGCTGAGAGCTATGGTGAACGTTCATAAAGAGCCCTGGGAAACGTTCGTATCGCGCCCCCGTGCAGTGGAAGCGTGTGTCCAGATGTCAAGTTTCAGGTGGTCTCAACATGACAGAACTTCTCCATTACAGCACCAGCTGCCTCCACATACACCCAGTCTGTCTATCCATCCGCCCGCTCGTCTGCCCGCCCGCCCTGACGAGGGGAGCGATCGCCATGACAACCTGTTTTACCACATTTACTGTAGTATACTGACCTGTGGGGTTCTCCGGGGTGATGGGCGTCCAGGTCAGCCTGGTTCGGGTGAGCAGCACGTCGTGACTCTTCTTCCCCAGTTTGAAGATCCCACGTAGCAAAACACACTCACTGACACACACACACACACACACACACACATAAAGACGAGAGGTCATTTCAACCAATCAGAGGTCATTTACATGTTTGATCATATTGATGCCTACAACTGCAATCAGCAATGTTTTTAATTATCAGTTCACCCACTTGTTATTTTCTCACTGAGCTGTTTGATCATTATGTTTATAAAATCAAATGTCAAGAAAAAGTGAAAAGGAGTTCATATGAGTCACAACGGCCTAAAGCAGGGCTGTCAAACGTGTGGCCTGTGGACCAAAACCGGCCCGCCAGAGGGTCCAGTCCAATCCGCGGGATGAATTTGCGAAGCGTGAAAATTACTTCTTAATAATGCGTTTTGTAAAAGAATAATTCATTAGCCGTAAACATCTTAATAACTAAAACAAAGAGAAAAGTTTAGAGTTCTCATTATTTATAGGTTATTACGATCTTATTTTACCGGTCCGGTGCACTTGAGATCATGTGGCCCCTGAACTAAAATGAGTTTGTCACCCCTGGCCTAAAGAGATGTTTAAAGATGCGAAACTCTCCTGCTGACTGTGAATGACACTTCATTTACCACTTAAACTTTTTCTTTCTTTCTTTCTTTTTTCCTTCTCTGATTGATTGCAGCGATGTCAACAGACAATCTAATCAGTTAACCAATATCACCTGCTAAGCTCCATCAAACAGATCCTAATGTCCCTGGTTTCTGCTGAGTGAATTAGTGTCTCTGCTTGTTTTCCCTGAAACGTACATTAACTTAATTATACCTGTAGCCCAAGTACAGCAACATATTTTAATACACAGATCCTGCTGTTTTTCTATAGTGTCAGTCAAAAGTTTGGACTTGATTTTATTTCATTATACACTGTTGCCCTTTTAAGTAGGAATAATTTTGTTTTTCAGACAAATTCCTCTTTTTTTTTCCTATTTATACACTTCAGTAATCACCTTTGACCAGGTGCAATGATTACTGAGTCCCTGTTACCCAGGTGAAATGAATTCATGCTTGTGGACAGTATGCTACAACACTGATCGGTGTTTGGATAAATGCACTCACTCAGTCACTAATACTCAATATTAGTGACCGAGTGATGTTTGAAAGATTCTTATGCATGAAATCCCCTCGAATGTGTTTCTGTTAAACTGACCAAGGTCGAAAAACTGAAACAAAGCCCTCAATCCTACTGTTCAATACCCCCAAATTTCTTTAAGCCTGAATATACAGTTTGCAAAGGTCAATTGTGGTTTAATTTTAATATTTAATGTTTGGAAGAGATGGATCAATAAAGTTTTGAGAAGATATACTCTTTATCTATCAAGAATAAACTACATTGTCAATCATTTCATGAGAAGAGGTAAAAAAACAACTTTATGGGCAACAGTGTATTTATAATTATATTAAAGGGGAACTATGCAAGTCTGGTCGCTGTTCTACTGTTTTGCTAACCCTCCTCCTGGCCTTGTGCATTTGTTTTCAACGATGCCAGTGAGAAATCAAACCATGGAGCGTTAGTTAACATACGATGTTAGGACACTCTAACTCTATTTAGTCTTATCTGTCATAAACAAGAGATCACGGGTTACGGAGCGCATTTGTGTCGCGGTGCTGCAGAGATGAGAGCTGGGACATCAGAGCATCGGCGCTGATCTTGTTACAAGTTACATGTCATTTATTTAACTTTGACAATACCTACAAAGCTTAATTAAGGTAAAAATGTAGCATAGTTAAGGTAAAAAAAAAATCCTGCATTGTTCCTCTTTAATAGTAAAGACAATCAGACCTATGTTTTGATAACAGCTTTACACACTGTTGGCTTTCCCCCAGCCAGCCTCATGGATGCTTTTCCAACAGAGCTCCCACATATGCTGAGCACTTATTGGCTGCTTTTCCTTCACATTATGGTCCAACTCAGATGTTATAGAGGCCAGATCGTCTGACGCAGCTCTCCATCACTCTCCTTTCTATAGTAAACAGGCCTTAAAGAGGAGCTATGCTACATACAACTACATTTTTACCTTAATTAAACAGCTTTGAAGTAACTGTGATGGTTAAATAAATGACTTGGCGCTCTAACTTCCACGTAGCATTTCTTGGCTGAAAAACAACTTTGCAAGATCAGCGCTGCCGCCCCGGTGTCCCAGCTCCCGTCTGTGCAACACCGCAACACAAACGCGCCCCGTAACCCGTAATCTCTTGTTTATGACAGATTAAACTACACAAACATATACACGTCGTAAAATCGTATACGTTAAATATCGTTATCTACCGCTCTATTGATTGCTTTTTCGCCGGCTTTGTTGTAAACAAATGCACATGGCTGAGAGGAGGACTTGCATAGTTCACCTTTAAATATACCCTGGAGGTGTGTTTGGGGTCATTATTGTTGAAAAACAAAGTGATGGTCCCATGAAGCACAAACCAGATGGACCGGTATGTCGCTCGCTGCAGTGGCCATGCTGCTTAAATGTGCCTTCGTTCTCAGTAAATTGCCAACAGTGTCACCAACAAAGCACCTACAATATCACACCTCCTCCTACTCCTCGATGCTTTACAGTGGGAGCCACACACACAGATACCATCCGTTCACCTTCTGTGCATGGCCAGGGTACAGCTCTATGCTGGTCTGATGTCCACTCCCTCTGTCTCTCTGCCCAATCAATCCTCATTTTCTTTACTGGTCTCTCAGTAGTAGTTTCTTTGCAGCGATTAAACCATGAAGGCCTGATTTACACAGTCTCCTCTCCTCTGAACTGTTTAAATAGGAAGTACAGTCTACATGGTGAACTTTGTGAAACATTGATGTGGACTCCAGTCTGATTCTTTTGCTTTGGGGAATCTGAAATATAATGTTTTGTGTTATCATTTAATTACAAATGTGTTATTTATAGTTTGATTTGAATCTTTGAATAAGAAGCTTTGCCCAAACTTTCAACTGTATTATGGAGTTGGTCGTTCTATATATCCGTCCAAAGCTTGTCGATCTAACATTTCAAGTTTTCTAACTAATGAAAGTTGCCACCCACACTATAACACCAGACAAACTTTTATTTTCTATTAATATCTGTTTATATTATCTGTTTGTACTAGTGTACTCTGTGTACTGCCCCCAAGCACTGAGAGTGAAAGTGAGCTATTGAAGTGAATTTGTTCTAGCTACATAGTATCTGCAATTCGCAATATAATGTATTTTTGTGTTTGAGTGTATTGGAGTGTTTGTTGTGTATCTGAAACAAGAGTACATCTGGGGAAAATTACAGAGGAAAATTTCCCATGATAAAGTGAAAGTAAGTCAGATTGATAGAGGTTGTTGTGATAACTCTGGTATTAGTTTATTATTAACTTCAGTCACAGGTTTTGCTTTTTGGTGGCTGTTTGTTGTATTGTTAGCTACTGTATTTCTGAACCCCAGATGTGTACTAACCAACACATCTGTCATATCGAGAGAGAGAGAACAATAATGTGACACAGTGATGCTTTCTTGGTTGGTCTTAAGAGTTGTTTTACATTACATTACTTAATCTTTATGTTGTATTTCTACGGATGTGTGTTATTAGCTACTTTACAAATGGATATAATAAAGGAGTGTAAAAAATGTTGGGGTTAGGTAAGGGAATACAATATATAGATTTCAGATATTACAAATCCCAACAAAAAACACAAGTATAACCCATCAATCAGTCAATCATATCAATTACATCCGGTTTGCCTGTCCACCTGCTGGCTTATACCAGCATCTCCTTCTTTTAGTTTTTTAGTATGTTTTTTATTTGAATTTGTATCATAAGTATTTTACTCTATTTATTGCACCCCACACTTTATTTCTCTCTCTTCTCTTGGATTTGTTTGCCTTTGTTACTGTTTTATTGTAGGCTATATTATGTAGGCCTATTGTGTATGGATGGTTTACATGGCAGCTGTCATAACTCCCTTGCCCAAAACAAATTTCCCCTGGTGGGACCATAGACTGTATGGGTGGGACAAATAAAGTTGATTTGATTTGATTTGATTTGATTTGATTTGATTTGATTTGGTATTGCAGAACCCATTTTTGTATTTTTAGTTTGGTAAAGTTTTGACGACAGGGCTTTTACTTTGAAAGAGTCACATGATTTTGTTTTTCTTCTTGATACTTTATTTTGAAGAGATTTATTTTAAGTATTTTGCTTCACTACAGTTAAACTTAGCTCTGGCTCTGTGTAGACCTTGTACCTGTAGGAACCTCAGAGGAACCACTCACCTGCGCTGCTGCTGCTCCTCCTCCTCCTCCTCTTCCTCCTCCTCCTCCACCTGCTGCTTTGCTGCTTCGCGCTTCTCCTTCTTCTTCAGCTTCTTCTTCTTCCCGCTGCGTTTCTCCTTCTTCTTTTTCTTCGTGCTCTCTCTCTGCTGCAGCTCCTCCTCGGGCTCCGACATGTTTATTTTCCGAAACAAACAAACAAACAAACAAACAATCAGTCAGTCAGAGTCTCTCTTTGATGAACACACCGACCGATAAACGTGTCGTAAGCTGATCAGCGACGGTCACTGTGGCTACGGTGTGTATTTCCGGGGTCTTGTCGCTATGGTGACGGGCATCAGCTTTTGGCTTTACGGCCTGGACTCCGCTCGGGCACGCGACAGAGCCGCTGGAGTGTCGTCATCATCAGCGGGCGGGCGCGCGCATAGCTGTTAGATAGAAGGGAGCGCGCACACAGACACAGTAGAGTTAACTCAGAGAAGCTGCTGCGTCTTTACGTAAATTCGTTTATTTACGGTTAGAAAACCTTAAATAGGTTTAAATGCTCATAGTCTGGATTAGATGCGACTGATTAAGGGAAAAAAACAACTCTGTATTTAGAAAAGAATAGAATAGAATAATTTATTAATCCTTTGCAGGAAATGATTGTGTCACAGCAGCTCCAATAGAATAAAGAAAAAATACAGATTCAATAATTAGAAGAAAAAAATAACTTGCTAGTAATAACATAAGGAAACAGTAACAAAATCTGTATAAAACATATTTACAGTAATTCAGTTAGTGCAGGATGAACAATTGTGCAATCTAATGTAATGTACAAGTGCAGGTGTGCAACTCTTTAATTATTATTTTTCAGTAGCCTATTAAAGAGTCTGATGGCTGCTGGCAGGAAAGACTTCCTGCTGCTTTCAAACTTGCACCTTGGCGGTAGCCTATCAGTCTGTGACTGAAGGTGCTCCACCGAAATGTGACATTTATGTGTGTGTGTGTGTGTGTGTGTGTGTGTGTGTGTGTGTGTGTGTGTGTGTGTGTGTGTGTGTGACAGCAAGTATGGCCATAGTTGTACAGTAGAAGACATTTGAACATAATAATGATAATACTGAGCAAAATGTACATGCACCACCAGCTTCCACAACTCAACATTAATGTATGTGTGTATATTGTGTTTACTATGGAAGAGAAAAAAATACTTTTTTTCTCAGAAATTCTGACTTTTTATCTCAGAATCTTTAAAAAAAATCTCCGTTGTTGGCCCTAATGCTCTTCCGTAGTTTACAAACCCAGACTCTAGTGCAGCCATGAACTAGTTTAAAGGGACAACGAGGAGTTTTGGAAAGCGAAGTGTTCTCACACTACATTTACCATGAGCCTCCGCGCGCACGGTGAAATTCTTGGACCGGCGCAAGACGGACGTCTTGTCAAGAATGTTTTCATTCATCAAGAATGAAAGTCAGAGGTTGGAAGACAATCATATACCGCCGTAGTTCCGACCATAAACGGCGATTCAGTGGCGTTATTCCCATGACCTGCCGGGCAGCGTCAGCGAAACCGAAAGTAAGGAAACGCTGGTCGGCTCACCCAGCATTTCCACCACTAATAATAATATAAAATAACGATTGAGACAAAACTACATATTTATCGAAAATGGGCCCATTAACAAGTGTGAGTAACGTAGATTCATCCACATTAATATGAGACTTTTTTATTGTCACAGAATATTTGGTTCTGCCGATGGAGAAACTCCTCGTTGTCCCTTTAAATTACAGCCAAAACATACTATCATCAAAAGTATCAAAATATACTAACAATAAACATGTATAGTTAAATTGAAAAGTTTAAATACAAAGTAGAAGAACAAAAAAAACAAAAGAGACTTCATATTTTGTTCCTTTTAAAATTGTCTGTCATGGTGCTCGTTAAGTTGAATTTAATGATGTATATGTGTGTTATAACAGGGTCAGTGAGTCTTTGTGTGGACATCCAGGAGTAAATTACTGTGCACCACATGAACAAAACAGCAAGATGTCTGTAATCAGTTTAAGTGGTGATCAGGTTAGTTTCAGGTTAACCACAAACCAGGTGTGAAGAGGCTGTTGTGTTGTTGTGTTGTGATTACCTGGAGGTTAATGCACCACACGAGCCCTGATTGTTATTATCTGTCGCCAGTGCTGTAAATGATTTTAATACACACCTGCCAACCAATCAGAACACAGGATGTGGCCTGACTGTGGAGTAAATACCTTATATGAGCTCCAAACACAGTGTGTGTGTGTGTGTGTGTGTGTGTGTGTGTGTGTGTGTGTGTGTGTGTGTGTGTGTTGATGACAGATGGCTGAGATTACGATGCATTAATCAGTGTTATGATCAGCCAACAGACTGAAATACAAAACCTCGCGCTCAAAGACTGCTGTTAATACTGCTATTAATACTGCTAATACTACTGCGGCTACTCTGTGTTCTCAGTGCAAAGAGAAATGTCTTTATTGATAACTTTAGTGTCTTGTTATTTATTTTAAAGCACATTTTTGTTATTCTTTTGCTCCAGATACCTTTAGTTTTATTATTATTTTACAGTATAATTATTTAAAACATGTTTTTAATAGATTCTGTTTCATTCGAAAACTGAAATCTGACTTTCTCTCATTATTATTCCACTTTTACAGGGAGGCTAAATGGTGGGATATGGCCACCATATTGTCCCTGTTGACTTACACACTTCAACACACACACACACACACACACACACACACACACACACACACACACACACACACACACAGAGACAAATACACACACAACGCAGCAGGACAGCAGTATGTATGGAGGGGGGCTCTCATGCATAAAGGAGATCATTTTCATAAATTAAAGTCTTGCCTGCAGAACGAACATCTGTGCCCTTCACACACACACACACACACACACACACACACACACACACACACACACACACACACACACACACACACACACAAATCCTGGTTTTGTCCTTCAGTCAGTGTGATAATGCTGTTACCGTGTTAACAGGGTTTTCTCTGTAAGGAGATATGTGTTTAGCGTCGTATACTCGGAGCTTGAATCTGCTTTAAAATAACACTGTTGTCACATAGAAACCTTGTATCTCCAAAACACTCAACCTCTCATCATGAAGTCGTGTTATTTTTAAATCATATAGCCTATCTGCAGGTTGCTCAATTTTCTTAAACTGAGAAAAAACCTATTTCTTTTATCTTGTAGCTATGTTGTGCCGTCTGACACTACAGTCAAACACTGTGACTTGATTCAAAGACGATGTCCATTACTACTAATTCCACATCCAATCATCCAATGGTGAGATTGTTTATTGTTTGGGCAATTAACTAGCTGATATGTTGGAAATTCACCTTCAGCGTTGGGATCAACAGATTCTGGTTTAATTAGGCATTTAGCTGCTCCTAAAGCAGGTTTCTGAAACGTATTATGTTTATTAAAGGTACCATCCCAGACGGCACAGTTTTGGCAAAATTATAAAAATCGGAGTATATCGGATAAGTATTAGACAGTAATCGATGACATAAGTATCAATGACAGTATTTGGTCGTCTGTGTTAAGGAGCAGGGGCCAAAATTTGTCCGACCAATCAAATTAGTCTCACACAACTTTGGTTGGACGACCCGTCTGTCAGTCAAACTGCCAAATCATGCAACCGCCATTTACGTTTACGGGACACGTTTGTGTCGCGGACTCACGGTGCCACAGAGACGAGAGCTGTGACACCGGCTCAGAGACTCTGATCGCAGGTTTGGTTTCCAGCAGCGGTCAGCGGTATCAGGTTAGTTTCAGGTTAACCACAAACCAGGTGTGAAGAGGCTGTTGTGTTGTTGTGTTGTTTGGTTGCAGGTTTGGTTTCCAGCAGCGGTGTGTAAGGTCACTCTCCCTGTAACAAGCTACAAGTCTTTTATCTAACATCACAATTAGTCTCAAGCCGTTTAATGACGGTAATAATGAAACAGGTAAATATCCTGCATAGTTCTTCTGCTCTGTGCTACTCCGATCAGAGCGGCGTCCCTAGCAATGGTCTG
This sequence comes from Trachurus japonicus, assembly GCF_045865225.1. Classification (NCBI taxonomy): domain Eukaryota; kingdom Metazoa; phylum Chordata; class Actinopteri; order Carangiformes; family Carangidae; genus Trachurus; species Trachurus japonicus. The sequence goes on from NC_140927.1 coordinate 23,873,902, forward strand.
TTTCGGTCTATTTAACGGTTTTGGTGATTCCTGATTGGACGGAGGGGGTGGGTGCTTATCAGTTCAACTTTAAATGAAATTTGTTGTGTTTTATGTGTCTTCAGATCAGTAGACTGGACTAAAGTGAGGTGCTGATAAACAGAGTCTCTCAGATCGATCAATCACATTGAATTCCTTTTAATAAAAGGCCTTTATAAACATCTATCTTATAAAATATGAACAAGAGTCACATGAAATGTTAACAGAACGCTACAGGAATGTTATAAAAAGCATAAAGTAAAAACCACATGAACAACAGGAACACTCCCGGCCCAACACTTCCTCTCTGACACACTGACCCAAAAATAGAGAAATCTTTATTCTTTCAACATTTGGAATCATCAGCTGAGCGTCGCTCAGGTTTTAACAAAATTGCATAGTTTCTTCCAGATTATTGCTCATTGATTATTAATTATTTTTAAGTGATAATATTGATAATAACGAGACATTCAGAAAAAGCGTCTCCGCAGGATGAAGCGCTACAAAGATTACATCAACAACGTGATATCATCGCCAACACCACCGTCCTCGTGACCGTGGTCGCAGCCGGAGACAGACAGAAGAAAAGAAAGGACAGAAAGAGCGATGTATTATGGTCTGTCTGTCCGTCTCTGTCTCCATCAGTCTCTTAGTCCATCATCCTCCTCTCACTCAGGAGTCGTGGAAGATGGCGTTCAGCTGGGCGTTCATCAGTCGCTCGTGGTGCGTGTGTCCATCAAAGCTCATCAGGCCGTCAACCTGCATCTCCCCACACCGAGGGTTGGACCCCCCGCCGCCGTAGATGGCGGCGTGGCCCCCGGCCCCTCCTCCGCCGTAGTGCACGCTGAAGGAGAAGCTCTTGTCGTAGTCGGCGGCCGTGACGCCCTCGTGCTTGAAGGACGAGGAGAAGTTCCCGTTGATGCTGAGCGGCGGGCTGAGGGGCGGGTCGAAGGCCGGGCCGTCCGACACCAGGACGCCGTCGAAGAAGGGCTCCAGAGGGCCGTAGGGTTGACCTTTGACCTGGTGGAAGATGTGGGAGGGCTCCATGGTGCCGTACGGCGGGCTGGGCAGGCCGGCCGTCAGCCCCGGGCTCTGGTAGGAATAGTGTCCTGGATAGGCAGCGGGTCCGGCCGGGGGGAGGTGGGCCGGCAGGTCGGGCGTCTGCTCCGGCAGGAAAGTCCGAGGGTTCAGCTGCAGGCAGCCGGCGACCAGGTTGGTGGTCGGCTGAGACAGACCTGAGAACAGAGACAATAGCAATGATCAATACATTGGATACCTATCACTGGATCAATACTTTAAATTAGCACCAATACCCATTAGTAACTGTCAACAAATAAAATGAAGTCATGGGTCATCCTACTAATACCTGTATAATAAATGATTGTATTTTCAATTTTAAATATTTTTGAAATGTATATTATAAGTAAATCCCTTCATTATATTCATGTTATTGATAAAGTCAATTCCAAATATTTTCTCATAATTGAAATATGAACTGTAATTGTAACATGTTTGCCAAGCCTCATTTGAAATCCCATGCATGGGCGTCACAGCCCCAGTGTAATTGTCACAAAGGCGGTACACTTTAATGCTTAAAGAGTAACAAAGTCAGTTGTGCCCCAGTAATGATTAATAATCATTAATAATGAGCTTCAGCAACATGAGTTTGGATCGTCACAATCACATTAAATCACTTAACTGTGACAGAATAAACCATAGGATACAATATAATATCTAGGTATAGAGAATTGAAATATCTCTACATATGCGTAAATACTCTAAAATAGTATTGATGTTTATAAATATTGTAAAAATCGATAAAACTTTACTTTTTTCAATGTAATCTTATAAATGAGCTTCTTTTCTTGTTGTGGCTCTAACAATAATAAAAGTGTCGGTTTGTCCGTCCACCACTTCTCTCCTGACTGAAATACGCAATGGTTCATTCATTGACACTCATCTTGTTACACTCCCAGCTGTGAGACTAGGGGGCGCCGTTGTGTTTAAGTGACATGTCAATCTAAGAAACCAGGCCACACGCTCTTATCTTTCCCTTCATGTTTATTTCCATCCCATCCAACCTGACCTCCTGCTCCAGACCGACTGTGGCGTTAATCTGGCACTGACCTTTGCAGAGCGCCTGGACGAAGCTCATGAGGTCGGGCGCCTTGCCGGAGCGCAGCACCTCGCTCAGGGCCCAGATGTAGTTCTTGGCGAGGCGCAGCGTCTCGATCTTGGACAGTTTCTGGGTTTTGGAGTAACAGGGAACGACTTTCCGCAGACTCTCCAGAGCGTCGTTCAGCCCGTGCATACGGTTCCTCTCCCGGGCGTTAGCTTTCATCCGACGGACTTTAAACCTGCAGAAACACAAGTGGGCTCATCGTTAGCCTGGTTATCAATCATCATATTTGTAACATCCTGGTGGTGGAAACACAAATTTATGACACCATTTGTAGTTCGCACATTAGCCAACTTGGGCAACTGTTGTAGGCCAAAGTAGCTACAGCACGACAATAGCTACAATATAGGCTACTGAAGCGTAGAAATATCCTTTAGTTCTCAAGTCTGTCAAACATTTGAGACAAATGCTTTGAATGTGTACAGTAGGCTGTACATATTTAAATACACTTTAGTTAGCTTTAATTACCTGACATTAAACAATCAAAAAATAGTCAAATGTCCAATTTGCAGTAAAAAACTGGGTCGATCCAAGATTTCCCACTGCAGATAAAACAGATCTATTTACTGTGTTAAGGAGAATATTTTGATTACAAACTGTCAGGGCAGCGTGTACGTATGTTTGTAGCCAGAGAGACAGAGTTCAGGGTAAAGCCATTGCTCCTACCATAGGTGAGCAGCACTGATATGTTTTAATCAAATTCTCTTCTCCCAGTTTGATTATGAGTTAATCAAACTGTGAATGTGTTTGGCCCAGTGGGGAATCGCTCCCTGTGATGTGATCTAATACTAGTCTCATTTTACTGTGTCTGAGGACTTGAAGCAGCTGTTTGACAAAACACTGACCCAGAGTCTGTTCACTGTATGTTAGAAGTCACAAGTCTCAAGTGACCAACACATCGTTTAACCAACACATTAAATTTATTTTTTATGCTTTGAATTGATCAGTAGAAAAAATGTTACTTCATGAATAATAGTTCAAATATCAATATCTGCATCGGATCTACTGTTTATATGGTTACAGCTCTCAAATTTAAACCTGCTATAACTATTTTTAACCATATCATACCCACCACCACAGCATAAACATACAATATTATGACCTTTTAGACTTAAAGTGATTTTGTTTACTTGAGTTGTCTTTGTTTGCAACCCTGCAAATTCACCCTTTGTTTGCTCTGTTTTTGCTCTGTTTTTGGTCTCCACCGACTCCTGACTCCTCTGCAGCTACTAACTGCCCCGCTGTTTTCCCCGGCTGGTTGCTAACATGCTGAACAGGCAGAGCACTGTGGGTTTTAGAGCTATTTGCTGAAAACACTGTGGTCAGAAATTATGCTTTTACAGCAGTGATAATGAACCAAAAATGATGAAGGTTACAGCCCAGACGGCCGAACAATAAATAAATCTCCATGAAGCTGATAAGATTGCACATTTTAGGAGATTATTTCCCTTTGAAACGTGATGATTCTGTTTTTGCATGTTCAAGAAATAATTAATTGCTGCATCTTAGTAAAAATATCAGTTCAGATGTGATTTCATTACATTTGTTGATCATGTTCCTGCTCCTCAGAGGATGAACCTGCACATCTTAATGGCTAATAGGAGAAATTATTTTATCCTCTTTGTTCTTAAGCTGAAAACACACTTTAAACTCATAGATATAAAACAATCAAACTGATCTTCACCTTTGCATTCGCGCCTTCGTCATCTTCTTCTTCTTTGGTCCTCGCCTCTTGGGTTTGTTTTCACCATCTTCCTCCTCTTCTTCCTCCTCTTCCTCCTCGTCGTCCTCGTCGTCTTCCTCGTCCATATGGTGGAGGTGATTCTCCTCCTCCTCCTCCTCCTCCTCTCCTCCTATTCCTCCTATCCCTCCTATCCCTCCTATTCCTCCTATTCCTCCTCCCCTCTCTGGTTCTGCTCCTGTGGGGCTGCGAAGCTCCTGCTGCTCCTCCGACTCCACTGACGCCTGATCCTCGCGCACAGACCTGGTCATGATGCTGATTATCTGCAGAACAGAGGAAATATCTTCATTAGAAAACAATTAATAAGAACTCCAGCAGAGAGCTCATTATCACAGTAAACACCATGTTTATTAGTGCTCAGGCTGTTTTAAGGCTGTTAAGTGATCAATAAAATCTCTATTTGCTCATTTTTTCCCCCTATATTTTTAAGAATCGGTGGACTTTATTTTCATACTTCACATCAAATCCTATAAGACAGCATCATACATTTTATACATTAATTATATATATATATTTTAAATGCCAATAATCAATCCCCATTTTACTCCAAACTTTTGCTTTTTGAGAAAAAAAATTATAATTATTGATCTTGATTTTACTACTATAAATTGAGTTGAATCCACAGCTACTGTGTTTTTATTACAAATGTAATTAGTTAGTTCGTTTTTTTTTTTTAATTTGAAGCTGATTATAGTTAAGTTCTTTTTTTCAGTCCATGCTAAATACACTGAAATGTCCCTAAAGGCATAAACAAGGCTGTACCTTTGAGGTGAATTGAATAATGAAAAGTTTTATTCCCAGGAGGAGATCAGACTCGGTGTGTTTGGTTCATTTCTTTGTGTTAAACAAAATCAGCAGGTGTGCGAGACTCTAACCTTTAAAAAAAACATTAAAATAAGAACATCTTTTGTGGAAATCTCTCCATGTAAATCTAAATATATTTATTCGAATTCGAAAAAAACATAATTAACATATGTTTAACTGGTATATCCTCTAATCACATATTGATGGATGCAGCTTTTTCAATTCGTTACGGACCAAGAAACAGTAAACGGAAAAAAGAAAATCCACAACTCGATCTATTTAGGTCTGCAGGTCAAAATCTTATATAAAGACTGTTTCCAGCTTTGAACGCAGACTGAACCCGAATCTGTTTTTAATCTAAATCCAGTTTAGAAATGTATAAACTGTTGCATCTTTACTTTAGTCCAACAGTTTTAATCATGACATAATATCTAAGTCCCTTTCGACTTCATTTAAACCTATGTGACGATTTTTCTTATAGCTACACGGAAATGTATAAAAACTTGAATCAAAAGGTGAATTTGTCTAAAACACTGACACCGACACGCAGCAACGGCCTATTTTGGTTTAGATTATTTAAACTAGAAACTCTGGAGTCTGATCTTTTTTATTATTAGGCTATCATTAAAATATATGAATAAGAGAAATAAGAAATGACCCCATGCTGACAAATCAAATCCGTTATTCCCCGTTCACCGCCGACAGACAGGTGGAGGTGAGCGGCCGCAGAAGTATGAATTAACAAAATGAAACAGAACTAAGGAGAACAGCGATGATAAGGTACATTTACGGCAAGATAATTAAAGTCCGGGGAAGAAGAAACACGTTTTCAATATCTGCAAACAAACTGTGAGCAGAAAATTAAATGATAAAACATTAGAAAATCATAACAACAATCAATAAAAAATAGATAATAATCTTCTTCTTTTTTAATGGTGACTCTTGGTTTAACTTTGACCACGCGGGTCCAGATTAGATGTAAATGACTCTCAGTTAAATTACCTTCAATAAATAGATTGATAATATCAATTTGATATAAATGATCAGATTTATCATCCCGGAACAAAACCAGTCAGAGGAGGAATTGAAGAAGCAAGATATTGGTTATCAATCTGTTCATATAGATCCTACCTGTTGTAAGGATCCGCTGTCCGTTAGATCGCACTCATCCCCGTGCACTCTATGCGCGTGTCCGTGCGTAACCTGGTCTGAGCTGTCTGTGGTGTGTTTGTGGGATGATGCCGCTTTTATACCGGGTACACACACACACACACACACACACACACACACACACACACACACACACACACACACACACACACACACACACACACACACATTCATGCGGGAGTAGCCTTCACGGACGGGAGGGGGGCAATTAGCATTTCGGGGCCCCGCCCTCCCGGCACGCGCCATATGGTGCATACGTCATTAAAACGGCCCCGGGGATCACGTGACAAATCTTCCATTTGTACGAGCCAAAGACTCTCTCTCTCTCTCTCTCTCTCTCTCTCTCTCTCTCTCTCTCTCTCTCTCTCTTTGTGATGAAAGTTGACCATCTGTCCACCCACACACACAGGCATGCGCAATGTGTGTGTCATGTGTGATGATCGTATGATATTTAGAGTGTACAGATTCAATATTACTGTTGATTAAGATGAATGATTGATTAATTGATTGATTATATCATCTGTGACTGATCAAAAACATCAGAAACATTAAATCAGAGTCGACTCCAAGACCAAACTCTCAGGGGCCCGACTCGGCCCCTGGAGGGATGGACTGACCCAGAGAGAGAGAGATATTTAGAGAGAGATTATTATTAAATAATAATAATAATTTATTTATTTTACAAATTAATTTTTAAATTAATTTAATTAATTGGCCCTATATAAGAAGCCAGATGGTAATAGATTTTATATTTCCTATTTTGTTTCTGGAAAATGTCCTCAAAATCTTGAGAATATAAACTTTAGTTTTCCCAGGATGAAGACATAATTACTTAGAGATACGCCTGAGATTTACATCACACAGTAGGTGGTGGTTTGCTGAATGATCGGCATCTCTGTCATTATCCAGTAACCATGGAAATGCTGAGGACCTCAAAGCTCGTCAGCCTCTCAGACTCTTCTTAGATGATGCACACTAATGTGTTCATAGGTATATGAAGTTATTTCAGCCTTGGTTGAAGAGCTCTGATATGATATGATGATGCACTCAATACTTTCTTCCTCTGGCTGCTATACTGAATGATTGAATGATATCTAGCTGTATGTCTACTCTACATGATATGGCATCTTGTTGCTGTAGCGATTATGACAGCAGCAGAGGGGGAGGTGCAGTAAAGTAGTATAGCCTATGAGGAGCAACAAAGTCCAGTGAAGGATGATGTTGGGTTGACAAAAAACAACCTGTATGTTTGTTTTGGTCTGAGGACTTGTTGTGAAGCGTCCCAGGGCTCAGTACTTGGATGTGATCAATCACAGCAGTGTAATTTCCACTTCTACGCTGATGACACTCAGCTGTACAGTAGCTACACATAGAAGCTGATAGATGATCTCAAATTGTCAAATCAGTGGCCATCATGTCTGCTGTGAAAAGCTGAATGGATGTCACAAACATTTCGAGTCGACCTTTTCACTTTCAGAAGAACAAAGGTAAAATTTTGACAAGAAGCAACATTCAAGGCTGAAAAATGAAACTAACAGGAAGTAGGTTACGCAAAACCTGGCTGGCTCCAAAAGCGAATCAATCCCCATAGTAATAGTAAAATGACCAACTTTACAGCAGAACATGTAAAATAAAACTGTTTTGGACTTCATGACAACTGAACTGAGGTAGATTTCAGAAAAACCAACCCAATCATGTCCTATACCACCAATCATAAACTTACAGTAAACACTGGATCTTAATGTAGTCTAATCTTGTTGTAATTGTCGTGTCTTATCATTGTGATTTTCATTGTTGCTTTTGTGTCTTTAATAGTGTGAAACTGCATTGCTGTTTTTTTTAATGTTGTGAAATCTTGTTATTGTTGCCGTTGAAGATGTTGTTTTGTGTTTTTATGTTCTCTGTTTCCAGCCCAGGGACTACAGACGAAAATTAGCCTGAGCTAACTCCGGCACGGCTGAGAGCTGTGCACTGTCCCTGTCAAAACAGGACAAATACATTTCTATATAAGTCACTTGTTTAAATTTCATAATGGATTAAATTTCTGCATAATTGTAGGTGTGGCCTCTAAGCGACGAAAGGCTATCTCATCTTTATTCACAGTCTATAGGCTGAGTCTATAAAAGAAATAGAAATAGAAATAGTGTTTGATAAGGTGCACTATCATTTCCATGAAGAGACAAAGTCATGACATAACTTCCTGTCAAGCCTCTTTTTTTATTAACTCGCCTCAGTAATTCAGGGCAGTATCTTGGTCTATGATAATATCCGCCAAACATCAGCTTGGTTTCACCGATATCCATAAAACTCACCACTTCTCTCTCCTGCAGTCATTATTTTAACTCTCTGGTTGTTTCCTGACAGTAAAATGTTTGTAATAAAACTCATGACAACACCTGTCCACATGACTTCCTGTCCGCTCCCCATCAGCTCCAATCGACAGAAAAGAGGCCGTGGACTTTGGACCGGGCCGTTCTCCAGTGAAGAGGTCACTATGGTGACAGTGAACCAGTTGCTAAGACGTTACCAGGCAACATGAGAGGACCTGTGTGTCTGTCCATCAGTGTGGATCCTCTGACAGGTAATGGTTAACGCAAAAAATCAATCTCTGCTGTTCAGCTCAGGATTAACAAAAAAACAAAAAACAGAAACGTGTAAAAAGTCAAAAAGGAAATAAACTTTCTTATTTGAAGTTTTTGACACTTTTTAGTAAGGAATATGAATAAATATCTTCATTAAAAGTAGGCATTTGAATATCACCATTAAAGTACATCTCTATATCTCTGAATAAAAAAATAAAATAAAGTAAAAATAAAAATACATGAAAAGTACACAGTACCCAGTACACACCACAAGCATCGCACTGTTTCAGTTAAGAAATTCACATCATTTTGTTCAGCAGTCGCCAGTCGGACAGCAGAGTGAACAAAAGACCTGGACAGACGGTTTCTCCTACTCGCAGGCTGGGCAAAACGACGGCCCGAAGTTTTGACACTCTTTAGACTGCAAATAAAAAATCCTGCAACAGGCCACTTCACAGTTATCTTACTGTGTATCTACTGTTTTGTGCTGAGCAGGTCGTCTGCACGTTTCTTCACTTTAAACAGCTGCATCAGAGACTGAACCAGACTGGAAGAGACAGTAAAAGTGTTATATTTATATTATTATATTTTAATAGACCTTAACATTACACATAATACATTAATTTAATTGCAGCTTTAAACACATTATAGTTTGACTGAATTATACTTTTTGATGTGTAGCTATAATGTGTTGCCCACATCACTTCTGACTTTTTTTTAATTCATTAATTTGAACAAGACGGATGAAGAGTCTCAAGTGAAGCAACTTGATGTTGAATAAAAATTATAATTCTACACTGCAGTGTGTGTGTGCGTGTGTGTGTGTGTGTGTGTGTGTGTAGAGAGAGAGAAGGTCAGATTACCCTATTCATACAAAGAACCAGAGACACACTCTGTACAGCAGCCTTCACTCAGTGTCGACAGGAGGAGATAAAATGTTGACAAACACTTTGATAGTAAACACCTACAACTACATAGTATGTGAGAAATTGTCTCTTAGATTCATCTGAATTGCCAAAGATTTAAAGTGTCACTTTGTTAACCTATAATATTATCCAACTAAATGAGTAAAAGAGTGTTACAAGAAGTGTTAAGAGAATTTATAGAGCATTTTTTAATAATTATTTTTACAAACTATTTTAGCTGTGATACATTAAGAAGAGGTTGGTGTTTAAAGCCATTTTAATAGACGATGTTAATTGTTGGTTAAATAGATGTAATAAATAAGAATAATAAGGGAGGGCTCACAGGCAATCTATACAATCTGATTTGATCAACTTTATGCTTGATTAGACAAACCTTTAATGGCATCATTGAGATTTCACCAGTTGAGTTTTAGTCAGAGTTTACAGCCTCCAGACTGTTTACATGTGGATCATGTTTGACTCATGTTTGAATGGTGTCTGGTTGTATCTGTATCTGCCTCTGGATCAACAGATCAAACAGTCGCTGTGAAGATGACCATCAGTTTAATGGTGTTTGGTTTCCCTCTCGTGGTTAAATCAAGACACTGCAGGTCAAAGTAACAGCAGAGTGAATGAAATGCGTCATAGCCCTACAGCCATAACAAATAGGCTGTATTACATTGTATTGTATTGTGCCCTTATGGTTCAGAGACAACTTTCCACCTTTGTCTAATCTACAAAATGGTGACAGAATTAAATCTGTATTTGTTTATATAAATTCAATTCAAACATGATGCAGATGCACTTGTAAACCAAACCAAAGGGCTGGAGGCTGAACTGATGAAATCTCATTGATACTGTTCATGGTTTGTTCAATTCAGTAAAAGTTTGTCGAAGAGCGAGGAATATATTACTCCATCAAACTGAATCTTAAATATGGACTCACAGTTTATCTGTTATGATATAGGTCTGAAATATCACAAATAGATTAAATATAGATATAGAGATAGTCTACAATATACATAGACCAACATAATATACCCTGCAGATACACTTGTGGGTTTTTTTTGTTTTTTTTACCAACATTCTTTTTTATTGTTTTCACAACATAACAAAAAAATACAATTACATGCATTGAACAAACATGTCTGAATCAGAAAACACACACACAATGGGCAAAACCCTTCAATTCTCCTGCAAAATGAAACATTACAAAACAATGTTATTTCTTCTCTCCCCCCCCCCCAAAAAACTATGCTGCATCCTCTGTTTTCTTGTCTGTATACAACATCTATTGCACGTCTGTCCGTCCTGGGTGAGGGATCCCTCCTCTGTTGCTCACCCTGAGGTTTCTCTGATTTTTCCCTGTTAAAAGGGTTTTCCATGGAGTTTTTCCTCAGTCGATGTGAGGGTCTAAGGGCAGAGGATGTTGCTACGATGTCATGTGAAGCCCTTTGAGACAAACTGTTTGTAAAAACGGGCTATACAAATAAAATTGCCTTGCCTTGCCTCTCTTCCGTTTCGGTCCGGCCACAGCACCGCATCCACATCACATCATCATGTTGCCCTTCTATACTAAAGCTTTGATTGCTAATTGTAAAACTATGTGACAGCCGGTGTTTGCCCATGTGACGAGTCAGTGTGCATAGTAGGGCAATAGGCTTTATGCACAGCTCCACTACTTCCTGAACTTAAACAAGCTCCTTTGTTTCCTGTCTTACATTATTGGACAAACTGATTAATCCAGGTGTGTCTGACTCTGACCTCAGTAGTCACCATATATGAGTAGCCTAGTCACAACAATGGTCAGACACACTTGGATTAATCAGTTTGTCCAATAATGTAAGACAGGGAAGGCAAGGCAAGGCAAGGCAATTTTGTATAGCCCGTTTTTACAAACAGTTTGTCTCAAAGGGCTTTACATGGCATCGTAACAACATCCTCTGTCCTTAGACCGTCACCCTCACATCGACTGAGGAAAAACTCCATGGAAAACCCTTTTAACAGGGAAAAATCGGAAGTTCAGGAAGTAGTGGGGCTGTGCATAAAGCCTATTAACTTTTGAATTTTGAATGACAGTGTGCTCTTTGTGAAAACAAGAGATTTTCTTCATGAAAATTGTCCCAAATGCAGAGAATTGTGTGTAGTGTTTTGAAAAAAAGCAGGAAACGTGCTACTGCTATTGTGTCTCAAGTACCAGTAGGCCTCTTTGTGTGCAAACAATTGAGACTGAAACTGTAATATCATCTTTCATGCTTGTTTTCCTGTGTGGGTGTGGTGTAGTGTTGTGACGTTCACGAACGAACCGATTCTATTGAACGGCTCGTTAACATGAACGATGGGAACCGAGTCACAGCTGGGAACCGTTCTTAGTGGGATATCTAATTTTGTATTATTTTGTTCCAAATCTCACCCCATTATTTCCAAGATAAAATGAGTTACCACCAGGCTGGCTTCTTAAAACTTAAAGCAGATATCAGTGGCACGGCCGTTTCGGCTAATGCTGTGTGCAGGCTTTTGAAACCGTAAGTTACAGCTTCAAGTCACAACTACGACTTGGTAGCGTTCCAGGTAACCCGTAGCTCGTGTTTTTACCGTCCTGTTGTCTGTGAAAGTTCCCTATAACGGCCACTCGTAACTTCCGACCCGTGAACTCGTACCAGATCGAACTGGTATGACTTCACAGGAAGGAAAAACACAAAGTACGAGTTTCCTTGAACGCACCATGAGTTAGCAGCCCCCGCCCTTGTCAGGCATCAATTGGTCCTCGTGCTACGTCACCACATTCACGCGCATCCCTTGGCTGCACACACAGCCCTTCATGCCGTTCTCTCCCCTCATTGGATAACACTTGTATCCCACAAGGAAAATTTTCTCCTCGGGTTACAGCAGAGCAGAGTGACGGAGAGAGACTCGTGTTTAGGCTGAAATACTTCATGTAAGTGATTGCTGACGGAAAATAGGACTATTTAGGACTTATATTAACAAAAACATTCCACTGATATCTGCTTTAATAAATATTTAAAAAATCAGTCAAATGAGCCGGTTTTTTGAACGGCTCTTTGAAAGGAACGGCTCACCAAGATCCAGCTCCCCTCAAAGAGCCATAAATCCCATCTCTAGTGTGGTGGTGCTCTGTGTGCGCAGCCTCATCCCGGCAGGTGTCGCTGTTCCCCCGCTGCTGCAGGCCGCTGTGGACCCGCCTCCCTCCGCCTCCTCCTCTCCGTCCACGCTGCCGCCGCTGCCGCTGCCGCCGCCTCTACCGCCTCTACCGCCTCCACCGCTGCTGCTTCTGCCGCGGCTGATTTCAGGAAGCGGAAGCAGGAATGTTGGAGTGTTTTTAGAAAAGTTTGGACAAGTTGGACAGACTGGGCGCTTGAGACACAAACAGCGGAGAAACATGACGGTGAGTCGCGCTGGACCGCTCACGGTGCTGCTGACACGACGGTAGTGCTGGTTTTACTGGTGCAGGTGAGAGTAGAGCTGCTGCTGCTGCTGTTTGGAGTTGGAGACAGTTTTATGTACCTATACTACTACGACTATCTGCTGTCAGTGCTGTCCTGCGTGTCAAACAGCAGGAACAGCTCAACAGGACCAACGAGACAAGTGTGAGCTCAGACAGAGAAGAGACACAGGGACATGGATGAAACTTTACTTCTTTTTTATTACATCAGGGACCAAAGAGTTGGAGATATTTAAACATCCAGATGTGGCTTCACAGCATGTGTGTGTGTGAGTATGAGTGTGTGGTGGAAGAAGTCCTCAGATGTTTGACTGAACTAGGCCTAAAGTGTTGTAATACTACACATTACAGCAGTAAAGATACTGCATCAAAATACACTTTATTTCTGTACCAATTGTAAAAAACAACAACTACTCATTGTGCAGAAGTCTCATTACAAGACTTTATTTTACTGATTTACACTTGATGCATGAATGTGTAGCCTACATCACTTCCTTTACTTACGAGGAATGAGTAGTTTAAATACTTTAAATACATTTCCTGCTCATACTTAATGTTCTTTGATTTTACTTGTAAGTTTTATAAATGCATGTATGCCACTTTTAATGCATTATTATTATTATACACAGTCAAATTGCTACTTTTCAGAGCTAAACACATTATAATTTGACTGAATTATACTTTTTGATGTGTAGCTAAATGTGTTGCCCACATCACTTCTTTTCTTCTCTACTCTCTTACTGTATTTGCTTTTGAACCGTAGTGGAGTAGAAGTATAAAGTCACATTAAATAGGAAGTAAGGTACCTCTAAATTGTACTTGAGTAGCTGTACTACTTAGTTACTTTTTCCACTGGTCTGAGTGTGGGTTGTTGTTGCTGTTGTGTGTTGATAAACAAAGTGTTGGGCTGTGCAGAAAGAGGAAACCTTGGGTTGCTTCATTAGAGACAGTGAAGCTGGACAGAGTTGTGAAGTAACAAAGTTTAGCAGTTTCAGTGCTTCAGTACGTAAGTTTGAGATACTTGTTCGTCATCTGACTTTACTTTTCAGTTGCACTTTTTATTGCTATTTATTAAGTGTGATCTCACTGTATACAGTTAGTTATGCAACAGTTTATAGATTAAGATTAGTTCACTTGCAATATAAAATACCATAAAATGCTGGTTACTCGCTGTTAATATGGTTCCTATAAAAAGGTTGAAAGTCAGTGGATTATGTGGACTCAGTTATTTTTATAACCACTGGGTTATTTACCAAAAATAAAACACTGTTTTGTACTAAAATAACTTGAACACTGGGTCAAAATAACCCATTGTTTTGGGTTTGATTGTTTTTGGGTTTGGGTTAAATTAACTCACCACTGCATCTGTACAGTACTAATGTGGTACTAAAGTACTTTTACTTTAAATACTGCCTGTACATCTTACTGCTCTTTTATTTAACCAACATATTGAATGTCTTTTACTAATAATTCAATATTTGCTACGTACACAGTGATATTTGCTACTTTTACTACTTCAGAAAGAAGAAGTTTCCAGGAACGTTTACATTTTTATAAAAAAGATTAGGCCATAATTAAAAGATGATGCATTGTTAGTTAAAACTGCCCAGACAGAGCAAATGAAGAAGTTAAAAAAGTGTCAACTTGACCAGCAGCTACTAACTTACATTGAAGGATCAAGTTGCAGTATATCCATCATTATATAATGATATAATTTACATCATTATATAACAGTGACAGGGGCTATTCGTGATACATGATATATTTTTTTCTTCACAGTCCTGAATGTTTAGCTTTTAAATGCAGTACTTGTGCTTGATTTGGAGTCTGTGGATACTGCTACTATTTGACTAATTGACTCTTTCTACCACAGAATTTGGATGTTTTTCTGAGCGTGTTTCTGAATGTTATCTGTGTGTGTCGTTCAAACACCTGACAGCTTTGCTTTCACTTCACACCTATGATGCACTTTCATCATTGATTAATCTAACCCATTACTTATCAGTTAATACCACGAGGGAGGCAACTCATCCTCCTGTTATTGCACCACAGTGTAAAAATACATTACAGTGAGGTCTTGTGCGTAATGTGTGGCTTAACAAAACGTGCACAAGTATTATCAGCAAAATTTACTCGTTTAAATTTCACATTTTAATTAGATGGTTATCAATACATGTGGATGTGTTGTTTTATTGCTGCAGTTGGTTGAAATGGAGCTGATTTTAACTACTTCATGGGCACTTTGGTACATCATATTTAATAATCCACCATGCCTTTTTTTAATATTAGAAGTTTAAAGCTTCAAATTGACAAGAAACTTTTTAAGACCAATGCAGAAGTTTGTCTGAAGTAAGAAACAAAACAAAACAAAAAAACAGCCAGGTGCTAAATCGGAACATCAAAACAGCTTTTTCCTGTTTTAAACATTACGTCGCAGTCAGAGTTGTATTCATATTCAATAGTATAATTTCTATTCAAACCCAACTGGTCGACCAAGGTTTTCCTCTCCTCCAGTCATTCTCTGTGGGAACTGCTCAGTTCCCTCAGGTTTTGACCTCATCCTGTGAAGTGGCTTCAGACAATGCCTATTATGAATTGACATTATAAAAATAACATTGAATTGAAATTGAATTGAATATGACTAGACCTGCACCTCCTGATATTATTATTAGCGTTATTTTCTGTCATGTTATGTCATCTCTAATTTCCTGGAGTGCAACCTCTCCTAATGGTTTGAATATTTGAATACATTCAAATATGAATCAATTTACTGTCCTCTCTGAAAAAGTAAAGCATCAAATCATCACAATTAAGGAAGCTGAAATCAGACGATATGTGGTGACATTTTTTGTTTGAGGAATCACTGAATGAATCAATTAATTATTAAAATACAAGTCAAGGAAGACTGTTTGATTGATTACTCAACCTATTACAGCAGCTAAACCTGAGCTAAGTTTGTCCTTGGTGTAGTACAGTAACATTTCAGTGAATGAGCAGGTGAATTAGGCACCAGTTGAGGGAATCCTGCAGTAAAAGTGATATTAAAAGTACTTTTATAAGAATAACAAGTATCTAAAGTAGTCGTGAATGTAGTGAAACAACCCTATGACTATATATAACAGTATACACGAAACTATACTACCCTATATTCACCTTATAATTATTGTTTATGCTCATAGGCTATATGTTGGCAAACAGATCAACTATTTGATCTATCATTAAGCTCAATTTAAAGTTTTAACAGTGCATCATGCATTCCTCATGTTTTGTATGAGGAGTCTCTATTTGTAAAGCAGCTCAAGTTGAATAGAGTGAATATAATGGAGGGAAAGTAAAGTCCTTTTGTGGAGCAGAGATATAAAGTGGATCCTTTGTTCAGTTTCTCTCTGATCCTCTAGCGTGTCATCCCTCAGTTTGCTCTGACAGTGACGTAACGGTGATGCAAACAGACTGTGGCCCACTTTTCCCGTTGCTCTTGTCTTGAACTGTGTGTGTTTGCCCCGTGTCCTCCTCCTCAGTCAGCGATGAGAGGAGTTTCAAAGAGTGTTTGCTGTGCTCAGGAAACAGTCTGTGACAGTGGGATTTCATTCATAACGTCCGTGACCTGGGTGTCTGGTTTCTGTCTGAGCCGACAGGTCGACCCACAGACACACGGACACACAGTCAGTCAGTCAGTGGATCACAGTTTACAGTAACAGTAAACAGAGAAAAAAGAAAAACCCTCGTAGTAAAAGCTCTGGAAATAGGTTTACACCTGCTTATGTAATGTAGAGCTGCAACTAACAGGTCTAGTTCATGTGTAAAAAATTTGATAATCAAATAATTGAGCTAATGATTAAGAACAGTAACCGGTCGTTAAGAGAACAGGACAAACCGAAACATCACAAGGAAACTGCAACAGCCCCCCCCCCCCTTCCCACTATTTTCTGGGAATAAACAGAGGTGACAGAGGTGAACTGGTTTGCACTGTTGTCTCGGAGCGAGAAAGAGTTTTAAAATGTTCTCTCTGTGGTCTCGTGCGTTCGTCAGCTTCCTCCCTCCCATAGACCACACACACGCACATTTGTTTGATTGGCGGCTCTAAATTGTCCATAGATGTGATTGTGAATGTGAGTGTTTGAGTAAACAACAGTGAACTGGTTGTCAAGTCAACAAGATGCAGAAGCCTACGTGAAAATGTCAACGGGAAGCTGTGACACATTCATGCATCAATCAATCAATGGCACGGTGGACCAGTGGTTAGCTCTGTCCATCCCCCTGGTGTTGAGTTTGCATCTTGTTCCTCTTACACTCCAAAGATTGATTCATTGATTCGTGACTGATAACTCTAAACTGTCTATAGGTGTGTGTGTGTGTGTGTGTGTGTGTGAGGTTGTGTGTCTTTACATGTTGGCCCTGTGGTCGATTCCAGCCTCATCACTAGTATAATAGATGGATGGAAACAACTGATCCAACTCAAACAAGCAATTGAATTGATTTTAAAGATATTGTAAAAATAGAAATTATAATAATATCCACATAAAATAATAACTGATTACAACTGAACTGATTACAGCTGTTCCAATGCTGCACATAATGATTATTGTATTATTATAATTAGGTGTTAGTTGTGGCAGTATTCAGGACAACAGAGGCAGATGAAGTGTTAACTTCAGTGACCTTAAAACCGCAGCAACCAACAACATAAAAAATATTCAAAAATAGAGTCTAAGAATAGCTTAGTTAGGCCTATTTAAATCGGGAATTATTCAGGTAAAGAAAACAATAAACTTTCAGTAGTTAACAGCTAGACATGATGTCTAAATGTCTAAATGAGTCTCATCACTCTCCGCTGTGGAGGAGTCACTGTCCTCACTGTGTTTTGTTGTTTTCTGACATTCCAGTTTGTTTTGCATTTACAAGAGTAATCTAAAAATAAACCATCCCCTCCCTCGCTCCCCTTCTCTCTCTCTGTGTCTCTCTCTCGTACAGGAAGTTGTTCTGTTCTTCTTTCTAAACACTTGTTTCCTGTTTCACACGTTCTCATTTGGATTTGGCTGCACGCTCCTCTTTTTTGTGTGTGTGTGTGTGTTTGTTTGTGTGTACAGTATGTCCCTCTTCCTCTCCATCCTTTTTTTCTTTGTTCAGAAGCACTCGTATGTTTTGTATTTGCCTCCCTGCTTCAGCTTTGTCCCTTTCATCTCCTCATTTTCTCTTTTATTCACATGGAGATTCATTTCAGGGGGAAATGCCAAAAGACACTGAGAGGCTGCTAAGGCTGCTACTAACACTGCATTTTTATAAACAGTAAATGCATTGATTATGTTTAATATTAACCCATTAATTCTCCAAAATTCACTGAATACAGCTGCACACTATACTTTTTACATTGTCATTTGATGTGCAACATTGTTAAAAAAAAAAAGAAGAAGAAAAAGACCTATAATAGCTGCTTTGAATTCAGTGCTGATAGCTAAAGAATGATTTTCACAACATCCATGTTTCCAAATTTGTGTGTGTGTGTGTAATCTCAGCTGGTCTCCGTGTGGGTAACTTATAAATAATAAAATCCACTTCTCAACTTCTCATCTCACCACAAACTTGTCTTCACTCTGTTTCATCCCTCCAGCGTGGGAGACATAACTGTTTGTGTGGAGCTCGGCTTTGTGAGGGGACCTTAGAAAATCAATTGAAAATCAATGGATCATCCAGCTGTATGACTTTATAACATCTCTCTCTCTCTTCTCTCTGTCTCTCTGTCTCTCCTCAGGCCTGTTACCTGTTAGTGATGTTGCTGTAGAGTCGTCAGTCTTCTCTGACTGACTGACCCCAATCAGACACACAGACAGGTAGATATGGAGAGTGGAGCCATGGAAGTGGACACGACTGCTGCTCCAGGTGGGTTATCTTACCATTTTCAATTGTTTTTAACTGTAAAAATAAGTCACATCAACTAATGAATTGATGAAATAGTCGGCTCGATGTGATAAACATGTTGATATGTGAATTTATATATATTTTATACTATAATTTCTTCTTTATTTTGTCTTAATTTATATTTACTTATTATTGAATTTCAACAGGCCTACTTTTACTTTGTTAGCTATCCATCCCTTTGTTCTTTGCCCTATACACCAACTCATTGTAGGTGTGACAACTACTGGGCAATAAAAGCTGTTTTTATTCTGATTCTGATTGAAAAGATTTGCTAAAGTAACGAATAAAAAAAAACACCCTGCGTCAGTATGTAATATAAATACAAACTTGACTAAACAGACTATTCAGTTGTATGGAAGAAATATGCCTGTGTTTGTACTTGTACTGTAACACCCACCTTAAAGTGTGAATCACTGTTGTTTGGTGGTTGGTTGTTGTTTCGTGTGTTACAGTTCATTATAGTTGAGCTTCAGGTGACTTCCCCACATAGCCTTACCCGGCACAGTGTGTCTGCAAACATAGGCTACTGTATCAGAAATATAACGAAACACATCACATGGTCATGACTCATTAATGTTTGCTCGGTCATGTCTTTATTATTCCTTACCAAACAGGTGGCTGAAAAGAACAGTTAGCTGACCCAGATGCAGGGCGAGGACTGATGTGTGCTCTACTCTTGTGTTGTCTCACTGAATCAGTTGCAGTTTCTGTTTGTCAGGTTGAGGACCTGCCAAACCTGATTGATGACTTCACACTTGACAGGCTGACTGATTATTTGTTTGATTGATCCTCAGACACCAGCGAGGAGTCAGAGCGCAGCATAGCCTGTCTGAGGCGTCGGGCCTGGGCCCAGAGCAGAGACTCTGTCTGGCAAAAATCGGAACAAGAGCGCCATGGACCCCAGGAGCCCCAACAAAGCCAGAAAGATGGGGATGCACAGAGACCCTCTGAGGAACCAGGTTAGAAAGCGCTCACCAAAGCAGTGTTATGACCTGGGGATATTGTGAACGTCAACCGTATTATTTAAAAGAAAAATATTTTACTTCAAGTGGATCAGTATTCACAACAGACACCCAGTCCCCTCCTTAGCTGAGGGCCAGAGGCGGGGCTGAATGGGACCTATTGTCATGGTCTGCCTTTTGTTTTATCTTCATTGTAACCCTAACCCAACTCACTGTATAGATAACATGAAGTTGCCAGATAGAAAGTCCAGTTGAATGTTGCATTGTACTTGGAACTGAAAAGCAGTGTCCCCACATTACATTAGGCTATTTGTCCGGCAGAGAGCTTTTAATGTGAAAGTCTCCCATTTAGTGCATGTCTCAAGTCTTTAATGGCTTAATTTGAAGGATTGTTTTTAAAATATGTGCATTTAAAAAAATAAGCAGGTTTTACAGTCTGTAAAATATAGAGATCTACTCTTATCAACATTAGCATTGTAGCTAAAGTGGTGCCCTGGTGCTATAGTGCCCCAGGTAGTATGGGGTAAATACTACACTGACTGACCAATGTCCAAGGCAAAACCCTTGTTGTGCCATTGTAAATTGTATGTAAATATGGGTTGATGCAGAAATATGCTAAGCTTGCTTTTTTTTTTATTATTAGTGAAATATTACAATTGCCTGATTGGCTGTTTAAGGCGACCACCAAAGTTTTCAATTTAGTGCCACCATCTGGCCAAAATCATAGGCTAATGTCCGATACATGCACTGTAGGCTACTTTAATGTTTTTGGCTTTCTTTAATTACAAACAGCCTTTGGACACTGTATTAATCCTTTTCAAAAGTGAAGTGAAGATCTGCTGCTTTTCTTTCAAAACATTTAAAACATTTTGAAGGTGCCACCTACAACTCTTGAAAACTGCAATTGGCATTTTTTGCTGATCCATAATTTAAAAAAAAAAGAAAAAAGAAAAAAACCAGGATGTGGTTCGGGGTTATTATTCTAGTACATTGCTGTGGAATTGCAGCCTGCTGGTAGCATTTTGTGAGTAACGCACAGACTCTGGAAACGCTGTAATAGTTTTACAGCATGTTGTAATCACTGTTGCGTATAGCATCTGTTCGCTTATTACTTTAACTTGTTCGTTTGTCTCTCTCTGTCTGTCAGGGCGAGTCCCTAACAATATCACCAACTGGCTGATTGAATGCAGGTACAGTAACCATTATCTCTTGATTAAAGGACCAGTACCAATGTTTATAGATAGATAGATAGATAGATAGATAGCCTAGATAGATAGAAAAATATGATATTGTGTAAAAAATGTAATATAGCAGTGGTTCATTGTTTTGTTTACCTGGTGTCCAGTATTATGTGTATTTAGGAGCAGGGTTATCAGGTGCTGACGTAGAACCAACTCACAGCCAACGCCTAGACATATAACACACAGAACACACACACACACACACACACACACACACACACACACACACACACACACAGAAATATCAGACCAACGCCCAGAGATAGGGCACATAGAGCAGTGAAGGAGAAGAAAGAAAGAAAGAAAGAAAGAAAGGAAGAAGCTGACAGAAGACGGGAAGGAAGGCAGAAAAAAGAAAGGAGGGTAAACAGAGGAGGGGTTAGTCCTGCTGAGTCAACACTGTTATCACACACACACACACACACAGTACGAGCCGCTGTCGCTCACAACCCTCCAGCTCTGACGTGTCCTCAGCAACATCACCATGGTAACATGACCGGCAGAATCAGAATCACTTGTTGCTGTAGCAACCGGTGCCAGACACACGGGGCCGGGGGCCAACATGGCAGCCAGTGGAAAGTGGGTGGATCAGTGAGCACTGAGGCTGCGCACTGTTACACAACTAACTAACCGTGTGTGTGTGTGTGTGTGTGTGTGTGTGTGTGTTGAATGGTGTCATGAAGTTTGTCCCATTGATAAGAGCGACAGGTTGTGTAACTGCTCAGTGTTTCCAGCGACCTGGCTGCAGTTTGCAGCTCAGACCCGCTAGCTCACTGCTACTGTCAACTAGTCTGACCTGTCAGCTAGTTAGCCTGGGACAACCAGTCTGGTTAGTAAGTTAGAGCTCCTGGGATAGGTAGCTACCAAGGACGGGAGTTAGTGTGAGGTCTTGCCTATTTAGTCAACAGTAACTATAACAAAAAACCCTAGTCTGACTGGGAGTTAGTTAGCTAGATAGTTGACCACGTTTTTAGCTCTAACGGACAGTTAACTTAGCTTTCTTGAGTTTAGTCTGACAGACAGTTAGCCTGGGTACTTAAACTTAGTCTGACAGACAGTTAGCTCAGGTTACTTAAATTTAGTCTGACAGACAGTTAGCCGAGGTTACTTAAACTTAGTCTGACAGACGGTTAGCTCAGGTTACTTAAACTTAGTCTGACAGGCAGTTAGCTCAGGTTACTTAAACTTAGTCTGACAGACGGTTAGCCGAGGTTACTTAAACTTAGTCAGACAGGCAGTTAGCCGAGGTTACTTAAACTTAGTCTGACAGACAGTTAGCCGAGGTTACTTAAACTTAGTCTGACAGACGGTTAGCCGAGGTTACTTAAACTTAGTCAGACAGGCAGTTAGCCGAGGTTACATAAACTTAGTCAGACAGGCAGTTAGCCGAGGTTAGTCTGACAGTTAGCCTAAACTTAAGTCTGACAGAAAGTTAGCCTAGGTGAGGTTTACAGTAAGCCTAAAAATATGGGTCAATTAGTCTTTGCCCATAGGCAGTTAGCGATAGCCTGACATGCAGTTAGCACAAAGATATTGCTAGTACTGGAATTGTTGGCAGGCAGTTAGCCCTGGATTGCCGCACCCTAGCTCCCAGGAAGTGTGTTTGGATAATTATGAGATACTTTGCTATAGTTTAACAGGCAGTTGGCCTGGTATATTGTTTTCTTAGCCCAGATTACCTAGGTGGTACTGTAGCATAACTTAGCCTACTTAATATCCTTATTAGAAACTTACCCAAGATACTTTGCCTTTAGTCAGAGTGGGCGTCAGCCTCGCAACATTTTGCCAAGGATCAGCTCAAGCTGTGATAGTGTTGACCAGTCCTCTTTTGCTAACCAGGATTTAGCCTAATCCTGAGTGTCTTTGGATAGTTTCAAGGATGACAGTATCTTTTATCAATGAGGAATTACTTTAAGATAAGTTTTCAGGTTTTTGCATTGAATTATTTTGAAGGGTTCAGTCTGAGATGCTAGCCTTGCCTGGTTAAGACTGTGTTTTGTTGGGCTATTTCTCAGCCTGATGTAGACAACATTAGACAAGTGTATAATTTCTATGTAAACCAACTCGCACATTATTTCGAGATGACACTGTATGGCCATACACGTAGACTCTTGTCGACTCGTCACATGTGCGACATGTTGTACGATACGATGCCTAGTGATGCGGCCAAGTCATTTACACATGCAATTTGTGCAAACAGGAGCCGAGCAGACCTTACTGCTGTGTTGGATTTGTTTTGAATTGTCACTTTATGGTTTGGGTTGATGTGTAACTTTCCTTCTCTGTCACTTTGTTTCATGTCCAGGACTCCCCTTGCAGCCTCTCTAGATGATCAGAGTGCTTCTCCCAACAGAGGTAATCAACATTTTCTATAGGTTTCTTTTACAGTGGCCTGTTGAGGCATGTTTCTGGTTTTATTTGAGATCAGTCATGATATTGTAAAAGCCTGGTTCACCTCAGGTCTTACGTGTCAGAAGTGATTGAGAAATTCTTACGCTATATAGCTATAGCTACTTCACTGACAGGATTTCACAACTGCTCTGTGTGTACTGTGTGTGTGAGAACAGGAGCCCTGAGGAACGGCTGCAGCTTTGAAGATGACCTTTCACTGGGAGCTGAAGGTCAGTACATAAAAACACTCACAATACAAACGAGATTAGAGATTTCTGCTCATTGTTAAGGGTTTCCTCCTTTGTTGTACTAAATCTGTATTTTTGAGTGACACAACCGACTTGAGGGAGATTTTGTCATCGTTTAGTTCTCCATTTCACCTGTAGTTCAGATGAGAAGGTTGATTTTGACAGGGCTGCAAATCAAATATTAATCATTTAAATCACTATTGGAGAAGTCCCTCCCGAGTCTAATCTAATGTTTTCAGTTAAATCATTAACTGCAAACTTTGCTGAAATGGAAATAGAGAAGTGTGACAAGCCGTGTTTTAACCCTCACGTCTGCTTGTCACCTGCATGTTTTCAGCTTCAGTGCTGAATGGTTGTGAAGTCCTTTTTGGTCGTCATTCGTGTTGTCAGCAGTGAGTCAGGGGGAGAGGTCTGCATGGTAATAGAGGTAGAGTTAGACTATGGCTTATAAGACTTAAGATAGATATCTAAATTGTCCGTTGCACAAGACTAAGAGTCTTGTGGTGAATGCTAAAACACAGGTGGTGCTTTTGAAAACAGTAATAAAGGAGCAAACAGAGGGAGTGTTGAATGTATGTTTGTTTCGCTGGTATGTATGCCAGCTGACTGGTGATGGCGAACTACAGCTGTCTGACTGAAACAGCGAACAGGCTTCACTTCATAAAGTATTCACAGGATCACAGGGGACATTGCATTTAGATACAGGCAATAGATGATGTTTTTTGTGAGCTGATTGGATGCTTATTAACTTGCCCAACATCATAATACGTCCATTCATTTTTCATAAGTCTCACTTGACAAGACACATTTTGTGCAGCAACTGACTGATTGTGTTTGTTGGAGATCTAACTCTGCACTGAGAAGCCTGGGATTATTACTCTTTGCACACAAAAAATGAATTATATTCCTAAAGTCAGGATCAACACATTCCATATTTTTGTGAGTTTTTACAAGCTCTGCCAGTTTTGTCCTCCTTCTACCCCTGAAGATGTTTCGTTAATACGACTCCTGATGTCTGACAAACACAACAGTGTCAGCAGAATCAACAGAGCACCATGTGATTCACTGCTCCATCTTCATTCCTCAGTCCTGGTTCTTTATGAAGGAAAAGTAAACAGTCACAGAGGTGTGGAAACGCAATGAATGCTTGACTGGCTGTCTTCATGGTGTGTATGTGTGTTCTGATCATTCCTGTGATCTGCGGTGAATACGGGGGTAATGGTCCTGAAGCAAGAGGTTGTATTTGTTATTGAGTGAACAATAGACTGTAATGGCTTTATGTTGAGGAGCTGAACACTGACATGTTGTGGGGTCTGTGTGTGTGTGTGTGTGTGTGTGGTCGGGCGGGTCAGCTGCAGGAATTAGGGGGATGAATAGATGCTAATGATTTGAGGCTAAGAGGTCAGAAGTATCCTGTTCCTGAACTGGAGCTACAACATACAGTAGTACTGTAACTTTAGTTAATGTCGACAAATTTGATTAAAAACTTGCATAATAAAAAAGACAATAGCAGCTGCTCCACTGTTGACACCCATATAATGTGTTAAAACAATTGAGAGTTATTTACAATAACCCGTAATACTACTATGTCCCCAACCTGAACCTTTCAGCTAGTTAACTTCTACAGTCAGTGCAATCACTGTTACTTTGTCGCACTTCACAGCAAGTCTCTACAAGTTACTCTTCGATAAACATTAGAAGATGATAGATGGATTAATCACCAAAGACTTCTCAGCTATTTTACCAAAGTGCTGATTCTCAGGAAGACATAAAAGTTCAAAGTTAATTTTAGTTGTCTTGGCCTATGGTATGCCACATCTCGGCTTCTTTGCAATAAGAGCCAGCAGACTGACATAAAAACTGTCTAGACAGGTGTTTTGAATCAGTCCACAGAGATATTGAAGGACAGGATTTTATTAAATCGAAATCCAGTGTCAAATCCACTTATCAGATCTGAATCCTTTCAAATCCTTCATTGTATTTTTTCATTTTTCAACATACGTATGTGAGCAACTTGAA
The DNA here is from genome assembly GCF_045865225.1 of Trachurus japonicus. Classification (NCBI taxonomy): domain Eukaryota; kingdom Metazoa; phylum Chordata; class Actinopteri; order Carangiformes; family Carangidae; genus Trachurus; species Trachurus japonicus. Next base: position 23,899,541 of record NC_140927.1, read on the forward strand.
GCCAAACCGCAGTTTTTTAGTAGCAGTTTGATGAAATTTCTAAGTTCTAACCTGATACATGTGCAGTTTTTATTGAGATAATGGCCTGATCGCCTCTCAATCGAAGAGTCACCACTTTTCTTATCCCTGTTAACTACAAAACACAGTGAGGCCGATGATGTCTTTCACTCGCCATCCAAAATCACGAGTTAAGGACTATTGATGAGAGCCATTTTGATTAGATGATCACTTTGCAAAATTTAGAAAAGTTAGAAAGAAGTGTACAAAGCATTTTATGTTTTATTGCATATCAAAATCAAGAATAAGTTGTGGTATTTAGAGTGTGACTGAAAAACTGCTGGCATTGTATCAAAAATGTTTATGTCAGGTTTTATGAGTCTAAATCATGTGTTGTTAAAATGAGCTAATGGCTTTGTGTTAATGTGGGCAAGGCATGTGGATGAAAAGATAATTGTGCACTTTTAAAGTTTGTGTGAAGTATTTGTTGAAAACCTGAGCAGCCTCTTTAGTTGAGTGAATCTGTCTGCTTCCTGTGTTTGCCAGATTCTCACCTCGTGTTGTTATGGGCTTACCTTTACCGCCTTAATTATACTGAGTCATGTTGAGGTATGACAGAAGTGGCTTTTGTCTGTCTGTTTGAAATGTCATGTATGAACAGATTCTAATGGGCTGTAATGTTGTCATGACAGGACGGGAGGGGATTAAAGTGTTAAAGTGGGAATTAGAAGGAAGTGAATTAGTAAATTAAAAGGGTCGTGGAGAAAAGGATGGGAATGAATTAGTGAATTAGTGTAAGGAGGCATGCCACTGCCATTTTGGCTTCTTTAATCCAGCTGTCTGTCAGGGAAGAAACAACTGAACATTCAAAGAAGGTTGAATGAATTCAGATGAAATGGGGTGGAAAAGAAGGAGAGAGACGCACACACTCAGGTGACAAGTCTCAACAAGTTCATATTAACTGGAAAAGAAAATAACTGTCACACCTACAGCTGATGATGACTTCCACTTGTCTGAGAGACTGAGGGTCAACAACCGGCCTCAGCTATTTTATCTGCTGAAGCGAGCTAGCTAACAAAAAGAAAGCTTCATGTGTTGGCTGATTAGGGCTGCAACTATGATTATTTTCATTATCGATGAATCTGTCGATTATTTAAACGATTAATATATTAGTTGTTTGGTCAATAAAATGTTAAAAAATACTGAAAAATGTCAATCAGTGTTTCTCAAACCACAAGATGACGTCTTCAAATGTCTTATTTTGTCCACAAACCAAAGAGAGACTCAGTTTGTTGTCATAAAGGAACAAAGAAACCAGAAATATTCACATTTAAGAAGCAGAAATCAGAGAATTTAGACTTTTTTTTCTTCAAAAACTACCCAAACCGATTATTCGATAATCAAAATAGTTGACAATTAATTTAATAATCGATTATTGTGTGATTAATCGATTAATTGTTGCAGCTCTATGGCTGATTATTTTAAAATCCTTCTGGCTGTTAAATTTGAAAAATGTATTCTTAAAAAGAGGCTTGAATATGCTTTTCTGTCATTTCATGCATCAGAAATATGAAGCTAAAGTTAACAGATCCCAGCCAAGTTGGCATGTTGGACTGCAGTATATTACAAATAAAGTTGATGTTGTTGTTTTAACAAGACCCAATACAAGTTTGTATTATTCAGACATTATATTTTCACTTAAAATTTTTACAAATGACAGAGAAAAGGCTTCGAGGATGACTACCAGTGTGCTAACATATTAGCTAACTAATGGGACATAACCCAACAAACTAATGTAGTTAGCTATTCGACCATATTAATTATCGTTTGGTTAAATATTACACCCAGGAGATGCTGTAGCCTATGACTCACAGATAGGCACAGTATCATTCAGTTTTCTTTACAGTTTTTTTGTGTTTGTGTTGTGTGACAAACGGTTGATTCAGTCTGATTGTCAGGCTTGTTGATGTATATTAATTAAATTTAATTAATTAATTAAAAGACTTGACAGACTCCATGTAAATTTTATTGACAATAGTTGTTTTTATTGATTTGAGTAATATTTGTGTCTTTGTTTTTCTCCGCAGCCAACCATCTTCAGTCCAATAACAACAAAACTGAACCTCGGTGAGTTCACTTTTAAATGTTTTCTTTACATTCACACATGGCCAGATTAACCCTGCGAGAGGCCTGCAGAAAGAATTAATAGTCAGTAATTCTGATCATTGATTAATGGCCAGAAATACACTAATACTAGCTTCTTTAATGTACAGTATTTGCTAGATCCCAGTTTTCTGTGAGAGCAGTTTCATCATTTTTGGTTTCCATTGTAAAATGAATCAGTTATTAAGTAAAAATAACTGTCATACTTATGATAATATGACACGTGGTCCCTTTGTAATACTGGAGTCATAAAATGAAGGGAGGTGTTGCCAAAATAGTTTCTGACAAATTGGCTTCTGACGTCCTTCGATATATTAAATGAACAGTCCCAGATGGTTGATGCACCAGTTTGTCCTCTCTGCATGTGTGTTAATGTTCTGTGTGTGTGCATGTTAATGTGTTATGTGTAGTTTTGGTCTTGCGGCGGATCAGAAGAGGAGTCAGTATAAAGAGAGAGGAAGAAGTATGAACTCCACAGGATCTGGCAAGAGCAGCACAGTGTCCAGGTCAGTTCACCTCAGCGGTCTTCAGTCAGGCTCATGGAGATTTCTGCAGGAAGTAACACAGTGACCTCGAGTTTTAGCTTTAAACTTTTCCCTACAGTACCTCCTCTTTGAGCGCTGATGTTGTCAGTAAACTAATGATTATCAGTATCTTAATATGTAAGGTACGCTAGAAGATTTGTATTTGAAGGATTTACTATTGAACTAACTCTCCGTGGTGGATATTACTCTTTGGGAGGATGATTTAATGGCAGTGGGTGGGCATGGGTGTTGTTGATGGTGCCTGGTTTTGTGCATTGTTCCAGCAGTTGAAGGTGAAAGTGTGTGTGTGTGTGTGTGAATGTAATGGTTCATAATGGGCTGTGGGTGGTGCATAATGGGTAATCCATCCTCTGTTGTATGTGGTTGATACAAGGTTTGGGAGGTTTGTTTCTGTGTGAGTCAGGATGAAAAGCTAACAGTGCAGAGTGACGTATAAAAAAACATCATCAGACCTTCAGGGATCCACTTCAGAGATTATTGAAGAATAGGCTGACGATTATGAAGGTCTGGATCAACATTGAAACAGCTCTTGTTGACTGTAATTGATCCTCTTGTTCACATTGGCCATTGTAAGATCCCTTCCTAATGTGCCTTCGCTGGAAGTGGTGGGAGATACAAAATCACATCCCTCCATCAGTGCAAAAAATGTATTTTTCCTGTTTTCCTTATCTGGAGCTGACGTCAGGCTTCACTGACTCGTTTTGGATGATATCCAGTTGACCTGTTTGACTCAGACAACATGAAGTCTCACGTAAGCGTTGGATAAACTTTTGAATCCAGGAATATGTCTATTAATAACAAGTATGAACAAGAGTAGAAGTTACAGCAAGAAAAACCTGTTTCAAATTTCAAATTTCAAATTAGTTCATATTGTTTTAAATTAGATGTGAAACACTTTGGATTTGTCATGTAAATGTACATCTTCACTGTCAGTGGATGGCAACAAACAACTTGTCCCTTAAGGGTTCATCATGCAGTCCCTCCAGGAATCTGTGATTTTGTTATTAACAATTATTGCAAACAATGTTGGCCAATTTTACTAGTTTACTAGTTTTTTTTAAACTTTTTTTTTTAATGTTTATTTGCACCACTTTACCTTACCCTCAGCTGTGCTGCACTGACAACAACTGACTTTAATGGTATTATGGAGTCCCGTGGTGGCATTACATGACAAGACACAAAGCACAGTGGTTATTTTATTAAGTAAACTCAGGAGATAAACAAGTTACAAAGGCGTTACCTGGTTAGCTAACGTAACTGCAGGCTAGTGGCGACCAGCCCATAAAAAGCCCATGAACAGGATATTCCTGAGATTCTAAGATTATTTTTGCCTCTCATTACATGCTTTAATTGTCAGTAATGTGAAGCGCCAGCTATTTTTAGTGTTTGTGAAAGAAAGCTGTTGCAGAATGAGCTCCACTTAAACAAATTTCCGAGATCCTGGAGGGACTGATCGGATCGTCTGCTGCTGGTCAAGTTTCTACTCGTCTTTATCTTCTCTAGGTGGGGCTGTTGAGGAGCTTGGGAAGGGCAAAGCGTTGTTGCAATCTCCAGGGGGGAGCGGACGCATGACACTTACTAACTAAATAATGAACAATCTCACTAACAGACTAACCCACTAACAGAAAGCTGTGTGTGAGAATTACTAACGTCCTGTCTGTGTTTTTTAATAGTGTTTCAGAGGTGTTGGAGCAGTCAGAGGACGACCCAGAGGAGATCCTCCTGACCTTGTGGTTAGATTAACTAACTGACCAGCAGACTAACTAACTCAAGTAGCTAACTAAGTGACCCGACTGTTTAACTTTAGTAACTGAGAGAGGATATGTGTGTGTGTGTGTGTGTCTACAGTGTGTCAGAGCTGCTGGACCTGTACGAGGAGGACCCTGAGGAAATCCTGTTCAATCTTGGTTTTGGTCGAGAAGAACCCGACTTGGCCTCCAAGGTTCCTTCCAGGTTCTTCAACAACTCCTCCACAGCGCGAGGCATCGACATCAAGGTACCGACAACAGCAACTTTAAACACAAGTGTACCATGTTCTTAAATCTACTGCTATACAAATTATATAGTTATTATAGTAAACTAGAACTAAGACTAAAACTAAAACTAGCGGTGAAAAAATAATTTAGTAAACTGAAATAAAAATAAAAATGACAACTTTTCCAAAAACGAGAACTAAATAAAATCTACAATGAACAATGCAAAACTACCTAAAACTAAACTGAATTGCAGAAAACATCAGCTTAGTTTTAGTTTTCTTAGAGATGTTAAAGTTGCAAGAAAGAAAACGCCACAGAGCTCAATATGGGACGACTTTGAGGCGACCCGCAGGTAGATAAGAGTGAACGTAACGTGATGAGGACTGATGGGAACATTTCTCCTCGGCTTTCTCCTATGAAATGAATGAAATGTCCATTTACTTTTGCCCTGCTGCGGAGAAACACACACACGTTTGGCCATAAATGGTCATAATAAATTTCACCTGTAAGACCAGACCAGATCGACTTTTTTGGAGTCTGCTGCCTGGCTTGTCGGTGCCATTAATCACTGATACTGTTTTTTAATGACATCACTTCCTGTGGCTGACCTGCAGGTTTATCTGGGAGCTCAGCTGCAGCGCATGGAACTGGAAAACCCCAACTACGCTCTGACAAGTATGTACCACAATTTCAGTTCAAATGTTTAAGACTGTAGGATCTCCATCCTTAAAGGGATAGTTCAACATTTTGTCCAATTGGCCCATTGCCATAATCCCTATAGTCATAGCAGTAGATTCGTTACCTTTAATTGTCGGTGCAAGCTATTTTTAGAATGGTGGAGCAGAGCCGTGAGCTGCTCAGAGCTACGCTACGGAGGCTCATGGGATTTCTTGGTTTCCCTCATCAAACTGATCAAAAACACAATCAAACTCTCTCTCTCGTGGACAAGTTGTGACCTGCACATTCACCACGCTATGAGAATAAGATAAGAATGTAATAATGCCGAAAACCTGCCCCTGACAGGAACGTGCATCAGCAGTTTTGCACGAATTTACCTCTAAAACAACTCAGTCTCATAACGTTCTGTTATTATCTCATAGCGTGGTGAATGTGCAGGTCACAACTTGTCCACCAGAGTGTTTTGGAGTTGTTGGATTGTGTATTTGATGAGTTTGATGAGGGAAACCAAGAAATCCCATTAGCCTCCGTAGTGTAGCTCTGAGCAGCTTGTGGCTCTGCTCTGCCGTTCTAAAAATAGCTTGCACCGACAATTAAAGGTAACGAAGCTACTCCTAAGACTATAGCGATTATGGCAATGGGCCAATTTGATCCCTTTAACAACCCATCATCACCTCTGTATTGCAGTCATCTCAAGGAAATTTAAATCGAATGCAACTGGACTTGGTTATTTGTCTAGGAAGACGTTTCACCTCTCATCCAAGAGGCTTCATCAGTTCATGTATGCAACTGACCAGGCTGGGACTGGTCCAACTATCTGGTGTGGAGACCCAGGTATTAAACCTCTGTGGGGGCGTTCACAAGACCGATGGTGTCACTGGAGCCCTTTGTGCTCCATGTGCCAACGACAGTCGTTAGGGTGACAGTCGTTGGTGGAAAGTTGGTTTCTACTTCGTTAGTGCCCATTGTGTTATAATGACAGTCATTGGAGTCACAGGAGGCCAGTTGTGAACAGTTGTTTTTCTTTGAGGCTAGATTGATGAATCTCCTGGGAAGGGATGAAATGGCAGCATTGTAAATTGGAGATAGGCCACCTGTATGGCAGGTGTGTGTGTGTGTGTGGGGGGGGGGGGGCTTAACCCTGTTAATGATGTGAAGCTCAGTGTTTCATGTCCTGAAACTGTAGATAGAGGAAGTTCAAAGACTGTGTGTGTGTGTGTGTGTCCTGTTCCCAGTGTTATTGTGGTGTTTTGTGGGGTCCTTCAGCCATATTAGCTGTTCTGCCAATTGCCTGGACAACATCGCCAGCAAGGACAAAGATCTGTTTGTCCCAGACACACACACACACACACACACACACTGAGAAAGAGAGACATGCACAGAGAGGGAGAGGGAGAGCGGGAGGGAGGGAGACCTGCTCTGCTAACATCCTGGCCTCTTTTTGTTTTCAAAAGTTCGTTTGCATGAAGGTACTGGCTTGGTAATTAAACACACTGACACACACACACACACACACACATGGCTGATTCTCTTCTTCTTGACAGTTTTACAGCCATGCTGCTATAAAAAAAAAAAAAGAGCTCAACCAAGGATCCTCTGTGTGTGAGAGGATGAATCACTCCGTGGCTGAAAATACATCAGGTCTCTGTAAAAGTTTGATTTTACACCTCGTTGGCTGTTTATCTGGTTTTATCTTGACTCGTCTGAGATAAACAAGACAGTGAATGAGTGTTGTTCAGTCAATCGGTCTTAACACTTTAACACACTTAAACTTTTACTTCTGATTTGACTTTTTTTTTTATATCTGTTCTTTTCTGCTTGATTGGGGCTATTTCTGTTTTTCTGTTAGTTCCATCTCTATTTTTGTCTGTAAACTTTCAGTTGCTGTTGCTCTCTTTAGTGAATACATGTGAAAAATATTCACCCTGATTGGTTTACACAGCCTACTTAACATTTCTCACATGTCCACATTTCCGAGGAGGACATAAGGTCTGACATAACTGGTACAACTTAGTTTGTGTTACAGCAGCAGGTTGATGTTCATATGGATAAACCTTCACAGTTCATCATTTGTCTTGTCACTTATTTACATAATTTGCATTTGTCCATAAAATAACAGATTCAATCGTATTTCACTCAGCTATTTTGATCAATAGTAAACATGTGAATTAGAATATAATTTGCATTGATCAGCTTGTTACACAATAATCAAATGAGTCTTCACTATGGAGGTGTTGCACCTTTTGAACAGTGATAGTCAGACACGTCTGTTATGACAACATGTGATATACACACAATAAACCACAAATAGAAACACAGTCTGACCCGTCACCATGACTGTTGTTAACAGTGACATGACTGCAGCACTGCGAAGTAGGAACGACCTGAATTGCTCCACTACTGTACGTAAATGTATGACCTGTTTTTAACCTTTGAAAAATGGCACAATGAGGAACAGGAGACGTCTTTAGTTACATCTGTGTTTGTCAGACTGTTGTGAACGAATGTGTCTCAGTCTCCTTTCCTCCAGCTGTGGCTGCCTGTCACGCTGGTATATTTTATTGTGAAACTGGTTATATATTTGCTAAAATGCCAGCGCAGATCACATGCAGCAGATGTTCACTTACACAAAGCAACACATTCCCACCCATGGTGCGTGCAGGAAGTTCATACACAAAAACAACTGAGTTGGAGAATTTCCTTGTTACTGAAACGGCCAATAGATTCATTCTTTGATTATTTTGTCTAAAAGCTTAAATAGTGCCTTAAAAATCTAATAAATTCATCAGATGGTTCCCCATAAATAATTTCTGATCAACATGCAGGTTTTTCCAGTTGGTCAAAGTCCAGCAGAGGTACTGACTTGTATGATAAATGACTAAAGCAAACAATTTGACGCAATTCATTATGTACACTGTACACTGACAGCTCATAGCCAATATTCATACATATTGTTTCCAGCTTCTTATCGCAGTCGTAGCACGGTCTAATTTTCTTGTTATCTGCAGATAATGGCTAAATGAGTCACGAGCTGTTTGGTGGCATGCACACTGAGGCTCAGGAGAAGAGGGCCAGTGTTACAGTGGTACCATCTGATGGGCAGAGGAACAACTCATGATGACAAAAATATTAATGAACAAGTACTCATCAAAAGGCCCATTCAGAGAAAAAAAGAAAGAGGTAAAGAGGAGGAGTGGGTTTCACTGTCAGAATCCATCCATCAGTGTTCATTTATGGCGCCTCTCTGTGGTATTATAAAAAAAAAAGAAATTCTGCTGTGTTTGCCCGTTTGGTTAAATCTGTTTGGGCTGTGAAAGTCAGTCAAACTCCAGTCTTAGGTCATGGCCGACATTCAAATGGACTAAACCACAGATTTAAAATATAAACTGAGATAAAACGTGTATTTCATTGTTTACTAATGCTGATATTGTATTATAGATGAATACAATATTGCACTTCGGTGATCACTAATTAAGCTAGTGTCTAAAAACGAGCTACAAAATCAGTAAATTACCGAAATTACCGATGCACAATGAATCTTGGGATATGTTGAGGTATTAAGGATTCAACCAATGTAACCTTTGAGTTGACCACTAAAAGAAGGCTGCATTTGAAGAAACCTCTGAAATGGGACAGTGATCTGTCTGAATGTGGACGGAATCAGTATGTGAGTGCAACTGAGCTGTTATCTATAATCAATCACAAAATAATGAAAGGGAGTTAAACTGAGGTGTCTTGTTCTGTCTGTTTTGGCTGTTTCTCTCTTTAAAGCCCATTGAAACCACACCTTAACTTTCTAATATTAAGGTACTGTACATAGACACCTCTCTCCTAAACTCCCATCGGCAGAATAATTTAATCATACCTTATCTTGTGAAATTATGCAAATTATCTCCTCCCTTCTAAGTGGTTTCAGTCCAGTTCTTTAATCGTCACCAGAGTTTGACTAATGCCTTCACACAAGCCAAAAATGAGCAGTTTGAAACAAACTGAACAGGTTCAGTGTGTAAACACCCTCAGACGGAGCCAGTTTTCATCAGGATTATTTAATTTTTCTACCAATTAAAGCTTCAACAGAACTTTAAAGGTGGATCGTCAGGTCAGTTTAAGACATCATAGATTGCTCTCTATGATTAGATGTTACTTTAAACACTTGTGAAGTGCTCAAAGGTTTTAGGCATAAAGAGTAAGTAGCCTACAAAGCGCAGTAAACATTGAAAACCTAGGCCTATATCAGTGTATTAAGTGTGACCGTCCAATACAAGTTCTCCTCAGTACACACACACACACACACACACACACACATACTGTACAGTTTTTCAAGGTACTTGGTGGGTTGGTTATTCTGAGTATTTTAGAGAACTTAAAAGCTTCCTCAGTGTTTCGTGCGTCTTCATGTGATCCCAGATGATGTTGAGATCAGGGCCAGCCCATCTGTTGCAGGACGTGTCTCTGAAGACAGTTCTTTATGTTGGGGCTTGTTTTCCATTCTGCAGAGTGAATATGGGACCACCAGTCAGTCGGGACGGATGTCTCCCTGATCGCAGTGCGTGGTGGTGGATACAACAAGTAAACATGCATTGTGCTGTTTATTTTTATTAGAGGTGACGTGATGTGCACAAAAACAAATGGTAGTGTAGTGTGCTCATTGCCTTTTCTGAACAACCACACTTCAAGGTGGGATGAAAAGCCGGCTTTCATAGAGATGACCATTGAAGTGAGGATAATTGTGTATATTTTTGGACAGTCTCTCCATGGGGGCGTTCACTTGTGTGTGGCACTCCTTTGTTCTTACAAAGAGTGTGTGTGGAAACAGTTCAAAGCCTCTTTGCATCCTCACCTCTGCACACCTGTTCAAGCGCTGCATAACATGTTGGATTGTTATTTTTAGAAACTGATACTGAAAATGTTTTGGGAGAGGAGCGGAGAAAAGGTTTTAGATGCTGATTTGACAAGCACTTAATCTTTAAAGCTGATGCTGTAAATGTCTGGGTTTAAAGATAACTTCATGAAAAGCTGCGTTGCTTCGGATCAGAACCGGATCTGTTGTTTTTCTTTTTAAGCGAACTGCTCCTTTAACAGTCTCTGGTCTGTCTGTGGTTCCTGGAATCTTTCTTCTTTTCCAGTACATTCTCATACTGTCCCATCGTTTCCCTGGATCCCAGACACGTGTGTGTGTGTGTGCATGCGCGCGCATATGTGTGTGTGTGTGTGTTGTTGTTTGTTATGTAAGCCCAGTTCTCACCATCTGAAAGAATCTCTTGGGATGAGGAGTAGAAAAAAAGAGCGAGTACGTGTCGTTTTTCTCTTATTCCTCACTTCCTGTTTTAGGATCCTAAGAATGAGCATTAGTGCAGCGTCAGCAGTCGGCAGGAAACACACACACACAGTATTTCTGTTGTCACACAAGGCTGCTGTAATAAGAGGTTCATGTTCTGTAGTCATAGGCAGATGTGACTGGAGGCTACTACTGTCTCTTTGACTGGCTGATACAATCATTTATTAACTTTTTGATTTTTGATAGTTTTGTTTTTTTTGGAGCTTCTTTTAGAGTCGTTAAGCTGATTTTAAATGTACAATTATTGATTTTTGTGGCCATTTGGTGGCATCAGAATAAACATTTTAGCAGACAGTTGCCTTTCGATACATCCGGCAAACACAGAGCGACATTATCGTCGCACTGGAGTTGAGTTTGTGTCCACCTGCTAAATATTACTGCACAGTCAGTCACTCTACTCGTAGCTCTTCGCTGACTCTACTGTCTCAACCAGCTGTTTGCTAACTCGGTCTGTTTGCTGTTTGTTGTGTTTTGTCAAGAGCTTTTCTGAAAACAGCTGTGGATATGCTGATGGAAAGTAGGTTAATGGCAGGACTAAGATTGAACCATACAGGAAATATGTGATAAAATCAACAAAACAAGGAGCTGAAAAAGTGAAAAAGTGAAAAAGGCTCTGTAGGATTTCAGAGATGTTATGGACTCATTCGGTTACCCTGTGGTCCACAACTGGACAGCGTCAGTCTATGTCTTTTTTTTTGTTTTGCATATTTAGAAATTGGCAACAAAACTATGAGGAATTATGTGCATTTCCTGTTTGCATGCATCCCGTAAAAGTGGGATAATTCCCAACTTTTCTTTCAGAGATTTCTAAGAGTGTTTATGAATGATTTTGTCCAATGAATATTAGAGATAGTGCTTTGCGTTATGTAGTGTATGTGAAAGTAGACAGTCAGTGGCGCCACATCTAAAATTCGTATGTGTGCCTGTATCCAGGTGTGAGTTTTGATGTAGGTTGTGGCAGCCAGGTGCAAAATATTTTAAAGTGTCATGGTCCAGAGAGTTCACTCCTCCCAGCTAGTTTCTCATGTAGGATAGCTCTGTCTGTCTTTGATGTTTTGGGTAAAAGACCTTTTTGAATATCTTTCTAGAAATCAGCTCAAATCGTGCTGATTTTTGTTCGACCTGGTAGCCAGATGGTTAAAATGTATGTAATCAACATCCAATCTTCAGCACAGGCCGGGGATCTTCATTCTTTATGAATCCTTTGTTTACATTTTCACATGACGGCAGTGATGTAACCGGACAATAAAACTTTAAGGACCTACAGATGTGTTTTTATTCGCTTCGAGGACCTGATGGGGTCAGAGGTGAGACGTTAAGAGAGAGCAGGCCTGCGCTGGATTTCAGGTGATACTGTAGCATCAGAGCGAGTTATTGTATCGGGCCTTTACAGGGCCACGAAGAGAAGACTGAAGTCTGGGTTTCATAACAGACTGACAAGTATTTAGACACAGAGCGATGGAGAGGAGGAGGAGGGGAGGAAGGAAGGAAAGTATGCAAGTCATCATCCTGTTAAAGACGAGACTGACAGCTCGACTTACACAACTGTGGATGAAGGAGAAGAGAGGAGGGAGGAGCAGCAGCGTTGACGTCTGTGTTGAGTCCCAACATGAAGCTTTTTGTTTTTTCAGTCTTTTACTGCAGAAACTTAAAGAATCCACAAACTCTTTTTAAAAACAAACCTACGAGTCAGTCAGGGGCACAGAAGATATTTCACATGTTTCCAATAACAGTAATTTGTCGGTCAAGGACCAAGTGGTTTTCTCCTTTCTGGTGTATCTTACCCAGCAGTACAGTATATAAAATCTTTTTTTCCATTACTCCCAGTAAAATAAACACACTAAATGTTAAATATAGATTTAATGCACTTCATTTTGCAGATTTCCCTTCTCCTGTTTTATGCACATTTTCAACTAGTGTATTGAAAGAAACCTGTGCAGAAAAGCTGGCAATGACAGAATATTTGTTTTCCTATTGTTTGAGGTTGGACTGTCAAATTTCTTCTTTTTCCTCATTGTGCTTTATTCTTCTAAAGTGGTCTAATGGCTCTCAGATGGAGAATTAACACCACGGGCTGTTTATCCCGATGCACCCAACTCCTAATATTTACATAACACTGATGAATGGAAACACATTAAAGGTCCCATATTGCAGTGTTTTATGTGATGTGGTAATATCCATAAGAAAGATACTGTATATATTGGTGGTTTTCAGAACCAGTTTTACATCTCAACTTTCCTGCTTCTCTCTGGAGCTCAAGTAGGAAACAGGTTGGCGTCTCTCAACCAATCAGAGGAGAGGAGGCTCTGTGATTCTTTCTTATTGGCTGTCTGTTTTATAGATTTTAGCATAATACTAGGAGAAACTAAGGGTGCACTCACACTAGCCAAATAATCCGGACTTTAGGGGGCAAATGTGCTTGGGCACCGTACGATTGCCTAGTGTGAGTGCGCTCTAAACCCTGCAAGCTTACTGTAGGTGGTGGGTTCAGGTGGGCGGGACTTGGAGCATGTGACTGCTTTGTTATTACATCACAAAGTTACAGACACCCAGACGGCTCATTTATAAGACCCACTTTCTTAATACATGTTGTGTGTATTTCTCTGATACTTTCACAGTGTCAATATAGAACTCAGACCTGTTTTATAATAAATAAAACAAGACATGGGAATTTCCCTTTCTGCAATATGAGACCTTTAAGGAGCATCTGTGACGAGACGTATTTGTCTTCATAAGGGTGAACATGAGTCTTAGTGACCTTGTGAGATGGATGTTTTTTGGGGGAGTGATTTAAAAACAAGCTGACCTCCAACCAGCAGAGATGTGTGATGTGAGATGTGAGCTGGCTCAAAGAGGGAAGAGCTATATCTGGCTGCTGGATGTTGACATGTTCAGACTTTTAACTTATCTGCCTCCAGATCCACTCAGTGCCAGTTGTTACACTTAAAAAGAAGTCTCAACATTTCTGGAAATCCTTTGTTCTTGACCTTTTAGGCCTCAACTGTAAACATCTTTCACTGCTCAAAGGAGTTTCATTTGTTTCCATGAGGACAGAGGTTTTGCCTCACTAGACGTGGCACTAACAGATATATGAGGTTTTTTATTCCATCAGCGGTCGGCTTTTTAAACAAAGGCCGTGTTCAGACCTGACATTATAACATGGGTTTTCAGTGATCTGAAAGTAATAAGACATATTTGGTTCATTATGAAACTGGTGAGACAAATTAGACTGTGGTCGAGGAGGCAGTCCCTCCTCAGTATGTTCATTTGTTGTCACGCTCCTAAAGACAATGTCCACGTGTGGCCCAGACTCACCTGATCGGATCTCAAATACATCCACAGTGTAGCACACCTGTACCTGGAGCTTTCTACTTGGGACTGAATGCTTTTGATCTTCCAAGTTCCCATGGTCGAGCCTCGAACAACAAGTTATAAAACACAACACTTTATGCATCATGTGACAACGCTGTAACCTCACGTAATGGATTTCTTTCAACACTTTGGTTTCCTTGAAAAAACACGGTCATAAAATCAGCTTCTGTTGCTGTTTGATATGACTAGATAACCAAGCAGAGGAACAAAACATGGCAACACCCCACAATTAATAAGCTAATATTTAGTTTTTAACCTTTGTGTTGCATGATCCTGTTTCTACAGTATTGAACTCCGTTGTGACTCGTGTTGTTTTTTGTCTGTTGCAGGTCGTTTCCGTCAGATCGAGGTCTTGACCACAGTCGCTAACGAGTTCTTCCAACTTTACAGTCAGGTGTCTGGTCAGCCTGTCCAACGCATCAGCTCCAGGGATCAAGGTAAGCCGGGTAAAATGTCCTTCTCCCACAATGCACCTCACACATGGAACAATCTGCAGAAAATCTTACAGTTAGAATCTCTCCCATCAGTACAGCAGCTCAAAATCCTCGTCTCAAACCAGGTTTCACTGGATTGTAATTGTTTTAATTGTACTTGATAATGATTGTTTGACTGTGTCCATTGTTCTTAACTGTTTTCTAATATTGCATGTAAACTCTTGTTCTTCTTTGCTGTATTTGTTGTTCTCTCGACACCATTGTAAATGGTGTCGAGAGATAAATAAAGGATAAATAAAGGTTATAATGAACATGGCCGCTACTGTAAACACCGAAACTGTAAATTTATTATTTATTTACCACAATGGCAGAGAGGCCTTTATTTGGAACAGGTTAACAGATTTATAGCTACTTTATAAGCCTCTTTGTCAGTTTCAATCGCATTGCTTCCATGAGTCCCTTTAGGTTTTTAATAGATCTACTGTTTTCATTTACAGATTATATAACAGCCCTTCACATTTCTTTCTTCCTTTTTTAAAATTTTATTTGATAAGATAAGATCCAGGGAGTACAAGCAGTAGCTGTTTTTAGACATTAAGTTACTTCTCTGGCGACTATGATAGAGTTTTAATGTGACCGATCTCCAGGTATTGTTGAGTTTAATTGACAGCAAAATAACATTTACTGCAGGGAAAAGAAAGAAAGAAAGAAGAAGAAGAAGGAGAAATTAGAGATAAGTGGCAGATGAAACTGGTATTTCTGTTGCAGCTGATTGAATTAGTATTATGAAACGTCCACAGCTGGGGTTTGTTAGGAAACAATCTTTCTGTAACAATTTCATGAGAAGCAGTGCTTCGACCGGAGCTACTCTTTGTGTTTGCAGCTGTGAGAAGTTGGAAGGTACTAGACATGTTATTGAAAGGAGATGTTGGTACATCATATTGATTTCATCGTATTCTCAATTCTTTAACTTGTTAATTAGGTTTTTTTCCTCGTGATAACGGGTTAAAAATATTGTAAAAAATAAAAAGGGTTTCTGTAACCCTGTTGATAAACATCACAGTGCTGTGAGAGAGGTGCTGGACAGCTGGATTCAATGTTACTTGACGTGGTGGGCTCTAATTTTATTGAACTTAAGCTGAAACTGATTCAAGGTTATAAGCCACCAGACTGATTTTACTTTACTTTATTTGAAACAAAAGGACGTTTTAGCCCCTCCTTATTTGCCGACATGTGATTTTTCCTTTATTGCCAAAATCTATTTCAGCCAATTCTTTTGTTTTTTGTTTGATTAAATCTTTTTATCATTAATGTCTCATCTCCACCACTGACAAAAATGTAGTTGTCAGTTTGTTTATAAAATAAACTCTACTTCTGAGTGAGTTTTTCTTCTGATCTGTTTATCTCATCTCCCTCAGGAGGAGAAGTAGGAGAGGGAGGAGGTGACGAACCGATTCCTCCTCTGAAGAGGAACAACTCGGCTCTGAACGTCGCCAAATTCCTCAAGAAAACCATCAGCAAACACAACCTGCTCGCAAACGCCCCCGAGTCGCCTGAAGCGCACACAAAAAACCAGGTGAACGGACACGGGCCCTCCAATCACGCACACACCAACGGTCACGCACACGCCGCCGGGCCGGAGCAGCAGAACGGCACTGACCCGAACCACCAGGGGGAGACGGTCAGCCAGAAACACGTCCGCAAGAAGGAAAGCTGTCTCCTCCTGGCGACGGTTACCGAGGAATCCAACGGGGATGGAGAGACAGATCGGCTGTCAGACAACAACAGGTAGGCTACAAGCAGCTGGACAATTAAAGGTTGTTTATATTAGAGAGTTAGTTTTTACACACTCACTGACAGCTACTGCCCTCACAAAGGCCTTTTGTGATTGGTCAGAGAGGTGAGGTCATGTCTCTGCTCTGCTGCCAGGCTCTTGAATGACATGAGATATTTTTAAAGATATTTTTGGACCATATTTCAGACTAAAACATACCAGTCTGATAAAGCAGCAGGGCTGCGATACGACTAAAAGACCTGTTTCTAAAAAAAAAAAGACTCATGATTCAGATTCAGAAGAATGTAACGGAGTAAAATAATTAACATTTACCTATATCAGTAACATACAATGGAAAGTCAAAGTACAAGTACCTCAACCTGGAATAAGGCAAAGAAAATATACTTTAAAGGGATACTTCACCCAAAATCGATAACTCATCAATCATCTACTCACCGTCATGCCAAGGAAGGGTTTGGAGAACTTTAGGAGTTATCAAAATGCTTTTGTAGTTCCAGGGGGGGTCCGGCTGGCAACGGATTTTCATATAATGGCGGCAGATAGAATTCACTTTTGAATCGTCCAAAACACACACTATGAAACATCCAGATACCTCCATACTGCTCGTCCGTACTGACCCAAGTGTCCAGAAGCCGCCACATGAAAATTGGAAAAAATTTATTTGATCTCTGTTTTATCCTTGTTGTAGTAGCAGCTCCCAGTGGCTCTGTTGAAGTTTGTGCACATGCGTGAGATTTGCTGGAAGATGTTCGTTCGTCGTTGTAAACCATTGGATGTTTGATGTAAACACGGAAGAACATCTCGCAGCAAATCTCGCGCAGCCACTGGGAGCTACTGCTACAACAAGGCTAAAAACAGAGATGAAATAAATTTTTTCCCATCAACTTTTTCATGTGGCGGCTTCAGGACACTTGGGTCAGTACGGACGAGCAGTATGGAGGTAATATGGATGTTTCATAGTGTGTGTTTTGGACGATTCAAAAGTGAACTCTGTCCGCCGCCATTATATGAAAATCTGTTGCCAGCCGGACCCCCCCTGGAACTCCAAAAGCAGTTTGATGACTCTTCTTCTCCGAACCCTTCCTTGGCATAACGGCGAGTAGAAAATTAGTGAATTGTCGATTTTGGGTGAAGTATCCCTTTAAGCATGTGTGTATCAGCACTGTGTTGTAAACATTTCGACCTCCCATCAGTCCTGCACAGAGCGGCACTGGACCAGCATCCAATGGAGAGCCTCAAACAGAGTCAGCAGCCAATCACAGAACAGAGGAGGGAGCTCAGGTGGTCGAAGAGGAGAAGAACCTGACCTCGACCCCGGATAAAGGTCCTCCCACCCTGGCCCCGCCACAGCTCGCTCAGCTCCGCACTGAAAACGCCGACTCCTTCGACATGGAGGAGGTAAGGGATCTCTTTGGTTCATCATCGACCTTGATATTTGATAATTTCAGGGTCTCAAATAAAGTAAATCACCATCAATACAAAAATCCTGTGATATTCATAAAACCATCTCAACAACCCTGCACTGACAGCTGGTGGTGGGTAAAGCAGTAGTAAGTGGAATATATGTGTTAATATAAGTCTTAAAGCAGAAGTAAGTGGTCCGGTCGTTTTCGCTAATGCTGCGTTCCAGGCAGGCTTTTGAAATCGTAAATTACAGCTTCAAGTCACAACTTACGACTTTGTAGCGTTCCAGGCAACCCACTCGTGTTTTTCCGACCTGTTTTACCTGTGAAAGTCACTATAACGGCCACTCGTAACTTCCGACCGGTGAACTCGTACCAGATCGAACTGGTACCACTTCACGGTCGGAAAAATACGAGTTTCCTTGAACGCACCATAACAGTCCTCGTCCCTACGTCGCCACATTCACGGCGTTCCTTGGCTGCACACACAGCCCTGCATGCCGTTGTCTCTCCTCATTGGATAAAAACTGTAGGATACGATAAATGTTTTCTCCTCGGCTCAGAGCAGAGCAGAGTGACTGACAGACCCGTGTTTCAGACCAAACACTCTATGTAAGTGATTGCTGTTGGAAGATATAACTATTTAAGACTTATATTAACACAAATATATCACTTACTTCTGCTTTAAATAGTTAAATCTTCCGACAGCAATCACTTATACAGAGTGTTTGGTCTGAAACACAGGTCTGTCAGTCACTCTGCTCTGCTGTAAGCCGAGGAGAAAACTTTCCTTGTATCCTACAACCTTTGTTGCACCTGCACCTCTCTGTGTGTGCAGCCAAGGGATGCGCGTGAATGTGGTGACGTAGGGACGAGGGCGGGGGCTGCTAACTCCATCGGCTGACAGGAAGTTATCCAAAACCACCGGATCGCTTACTTCTGCTTTAATCTAGGTGTTGTTACAGTATGTGGGTGTGGTTTTGTTCTTGGTGCGTTCAGGTGTGATTTAAACAGATATTTGAAGGTTGGTCAACTTCTCTGACTTGACTGTCAGTGGAAAAACCACAGTGTAAACCTGTTTGACCATTGAGTTAAGAACACCAGCACCTTCAGGGCGATTGAACCTGCTGAGGGCCGTGATGAAGATCTGCTGCTCCTCCTGTAGCTACGGCAGGTGGTGGACAAGCATGTTGTTGACCCAGTGCATCTGCATACAGCTCCCCTGTGTTGTTGACAGAGTGACCAGTTAGTGAAAGCTTTCATGTGACGGTGACGGTGCTGTTCGTGTTTTTTTTAATTTAAATTTTTAAATCCACTCTGTTGTTTTGTCGTTCAGATCCAGAGTAACGATGACGAGGGTCTGCCATCCAGGACTTCCAGAGCCAGCGGTGAGTTTACTCTTGTGCAACACAGGCCCGAGGCTCAGGGTTGGCAACCTGTCAGAGTGGGAACTTGCCCAAGATCCCTGAGGTCCTTAGAGGCCCCAAATTCCCCCATATTTACTCTGTATCAGCTGCCTCGACTATGATGTGTCCTTAATCCTTGATCTTGTGGCTCTGGTCTGGTAGATGGAATGAAAATCTAATTTTAAGAGCTAAATTGTGTTTGGTTGTAATTTGCATTTTTTGTTTTGTTTTGTTGCAAAGCTGTATTTAATCCATTTTTGTATGTGTCAAATCATTTACACACAGAAAACCTAATGTACTAGGCTGCAATCAGCAGTTATTTTAATTATCAGTAGGGTTAATAGTTATCATCTGTCTATTTTCTATTGATTGTTTATTATATGAGAAAATAGTGGAGAAATACCTCTAATTACCTGCTAAAGCACAAATGAATGTCTTGTTGTGATGTTAATTTTTAAGATCACAGCAAACTGGGATAACATTCACATTGGAGACACATTTATTTATTTAGATGATTATGAAAATGATTGGCTGTTGTGGTTTTTACTGTCAATTAACTAATTAATGTATCAACAGCTTCAGCTTTACAGTAAATCATCTTTAATCCACTGGCTGGTCTTTGTGTGCCAGAGGAGATAACTAAAAACCGCCATGTAAAGAGTCAAGACCTCTGAAAAGTCTATTAAAAGTGTGTTAGATAAACTCTTATGTAAGGTTCAGTTCTGTGGCTGAACGGTAGAAAACAAAAATCAGCAGCTCATTATACAAAACCAGTTTTATCGAGATGACAAAAAAAAAAAAAAAAATTCACACTTTCTGTTGATGCACACAGTCTGTGCAGAGAGACGGTAGAAGTCAGGCTTGATCCGGTAATCCAGGCTCATACCATACTGTATCTTAGGAATCCACAAAGCAGAGCGAAACATGATATTTTCTCCACCACTAGAGCTAAAACTATGCGCATAAATCACTGAAATACCAAAGTAGTGTTATGTAATGATTTTATTAACTTAAGTCTGCCCGTACATCAGGGTTAGACCAGGCTACACAGCTCCCTCTGTTATACTTTGTTCAGACTGTCACACTGCGTCTCATTGATTCACTAATGTCAGTGATTATTTTGCTGCAGGGGGAAAAAATTAACTGTGTGTATTCTGGGATGGACTCAATGATAATATAGTTATAGAAGGAAGGACGGCGATGATGATGATGATGATATTCAATAAAGCCGAAGCCAAACGAGTGGGTTTCAAATCCTCAAATCAAATCTAAACCTGATATCAAAAACACATGAAAAAGATTGTTTTCTTTTTAAAAATACCAAACGACCCAGGATGGAGCGATGTGCCGGGCAAATTCTCTACACAGATTGCATCTTTCTACCAGCTTGACTGAACCCTTATGGTTCAATAAGTTTCATAATAAAATATTGAAGGGATTTATCTTTATAAATTTATATTTTTTGGTGTAAACATGGAAAAAGTGTTTTGATTTTGTGACGGATGTTAAATTCTAATAGTTATCCAACCACACCTGTTTTGTATGTTTATGTAGAAAATCTAAATCTAAACGTATGATGAGTCATAAATCATGAACAAGCCAAAGTTAGATTCTCACTAAGAAGTTTTGATACCTCTTTAATTAAAGTTGTTTCTTAATAGGACTGAAAATACTAAAAGAACTTCTCACTTTTTTTATGAAGGGAAAATGGTAAAAATCATATAAGAGTTTATAACTTACTGTACAGTAAAATATACAGGCCTCCAGTGCAGTGTCTTTTTAAACAGAGCAGTATCCTGAAAAAAACAAACAAAAAAACAGAGATGTAATTGTATTACAGGTTTTTTGGGCAGAGAACTATATAAGTAACTTGAAATAAAAGCATTTCAGCATCACTCAGAGTTAAATAATATGATAAAATTATGTTTTCTATGTTTCTTTAAATTGACAAATCAAATTTTGTCCTAAGCCTAAATCACACTGATCCGTTTAATTGGATTTAAATCTGTCTGTTGCTTCTCTCTCTCCGTTTTATACTGTCTGACTCTCTAATGAGGATCTGTTGAGTCTATTTATATATTTTATGACTTAAGTCTTTGTTGTCCCCTGCAGTTTTTGCATTATTAGACTTTATACTGTATATAAACATGTTTAATGAGTCTGTGCTGCCATCCACTGGACAGATGTGGTACTGCAGGAATAATCGTAATTTTTATTTATTTATTTATTTATTTTTTATGATTGTTATTGTCTGTTTCTTTTTGTAGATCTGTCACGGACGGTCAGTC
The DNA here is from genome assembly GCF_045865225.1 of Trachurus japonicus. NCBI lineage: Eukaryota > Metazoa > Chordata > Actinopteri > Carangiformes > Carangidae > Trachurus > Trachurus japonicus. The sequence continues at coordinate 23,920,936 of NC_140927.1, forward strand.
AGCAGTCAGACAGCAGTGGCTTTGCCGAGGAGCCCTCAGCCGACTCCAACAGCTACCTCAAGGTGTGTGCGAGTGTTTTATTCAAAGTCTTCATCTGAGTTTAAGGCGACACTTTTTAACCTTTTATTAGGTTGTGTTAACTGACTTATTCAATCACAAAATGACATTATTTTACAATTTTCTGTGCTAATTAATGGCAGAATTACTAATCTCATGGTGAAATAAAATGCTGCTGCTACAGCCTAATTTAATTTTCCAAGAAGAAGAAGAAGAAGTTCATCTTACTTTATTAAATAATCACAAAACTTCTGATTTGAATTAACCATCACAGTGATGGGTCACTTATTGATTAATTGGGAATTAGTTGTTGAGTATTTTTTCATTTTATGGGACTTCACCACATTTGTCTTGTAACTGAAGTTCCTTTAAAGAGGAAAATTCAGATTTAAGATAATAGACAATGGACTTGGATTGGATATAATCATTGTTTGTGATTAAGATAAATTGATCGATAATGTGACCATGTCTTTGGTACTGAATACTAGTTTTCTTATCTTGATAGTTTTCTTCCATGACGAGTGATTAATCGATCCATAATTGTGATCAGGTGCAGGAAAGTAGTGACAGCTGTGACAGTGAGACCACTGTGACATCACACCCCTCACAGGACGTGGCCACGCCCCTCGCACTGGACCAGCCTGCGTTCAATTTGCCGGACGTCAGAGAGGAGGAGGCGCCGGCGGAGGGGCTGGGAGGCGCCACCGAGGCCGATGGGAGGGAAGGAGCAGAGCATGATGGGAGTTCAGCGGCGGAGCAGATCCCAGAGTACACGGCTCACCAGCTCCCCAAGAAGCAGCAGGAGGAGGAGGAGGAGGAGGAGGATGAGACCCGGAACGACGAGGAGCCAGCGGAGAACGCCGGCCGGACTGATCCTGAACCAGAACCAGAACCACAACTGGAAACTGAGAGTTCCCACAGCGCGTCTGAACAAGAATCACAGCAAACTCAGAACGCCGCCGACACAACGCCACCACCGACAGTGGGAGGGGAAGCCGAGGACGAGGCCCGAGAAGAAGACGCATCTTTGGACGGTTCTGAATCATCTGTTCCTCAGACTCCGTCCTCCCCGGTGCTGAGCGCTCTACACCGGGCCAAACAGTACCAGCTGAACCGGGTCGGGCTGCGGGGCGAGCTCCTGGTCAACGAGATGCCCCAGACCCCGGGCAGAGGACGGGGGAGACGTGGCGTCCCCTTACAGCGGTCGTCCTCGCTGCCGTCCTCGCTGCTCTCGCCCTCCAAGGTCGTTTCCTCCGTCAGGATCCAGTTCGGACGCGGCCGGTCGTCGTGCACGCAGCCCAAGTTCTCCTTCAAATACGACCCGGAGGACAGGAAAGAAGAAGAGGAGGAGGAGGAGGAGGAGGAGGAGGAGGAGGAGCAGGAGGAAGAGCAAAACAACTGCCTGTCCACTCTGATCATCAACCCGTCCTCCTCGTCCGGCGCCAACGTCCCGCCACCGAGGCTTCCCAAAGACTCTCCCGTCCCGCCCAAACCCATCCCGCGCTACCTGCTGCGGTCGTCCTGCTCGCTGCAGAGCCCCAGCCCTCCTCCTGATTGGTCGCCAGGAGGCCGCGTCCAATCCTGGAGCACACAGAGCGTCCCCGATCTGTCGTCCAATCAGCAGCAGCAGCAGCCGCCGCCGCTGCCGCCCGGTCAAAACCAGCAAAGTTGGAACCACGGGCCGACGATGGCGTTCTCTTATCCGAACCAGAATCCTGCAGATCAGTCGTTGAGCTTCAGCCCCAACCCGAGTCCCGGCCCGTTCCCCTACGGCGTGCAGCAGTACGCCCCGTCGCCGCTCCACCCGTACGCCAGCCTGCCCAACCTCCTCCACCACCACCACCAGCACCACCACTCCAGCCTGACCAGTCTCCACCAGCCTACGACTCCCATGATGCCTCAGCACGGCAGCCTCTCCAACCTGCATCATCAGCCCCAAACCGCCGCCGCAGCTCCTCATCACCACGGCAGCATGGGCAACCTGCACGGCGCCGGATCTCCCATAATGCACCACCATCAGCACCCCCACCACCAGCACCAGCAGGGCTACAGCCATCCCTATAATCACCAGTCACCTTACTATGCTGCTCCTCATCCCTACATGGGTTACCATGGCTACAGCATGAACCCAACCCCGGGGTTCCCGCATCCTGTCACGCTGATGGCGCCGGATCACGGCCTCCACCCGGGGCTCGCTGCTGCTGCTGCTGCTGCTGCTCCAGGTTTCCTCCCAGGCTTCAGCCAAGCTCACGGCCTCCACCCGGGGCTCGCTCCTCCTCCTCCTTCTCTTCCTCCTGCTGCGGCTCCAGGTCTCGGACCCGGCCACGGCCACGGCCACGGCCCATCCACCACGGAGATGCAGCTCCGGAGAGTCCTGCATGAGATCAGAGGAACAGTGCAGAGTCTGAGCCAGGTCAGTCCTCCTCTGCTCTTCATCACTTTCGCTGTAGTGTCAGGTTGTAAACGTACACTACAGCGCTGCTTGAAAGTTTGTGTGAAACCTCCAAACATGGTGCCTGTGAATGTGGCTCAATAATTCAATTTTATTAGGTTTATAGACGGTGTACACCGACATTAACAAAAGGATGTAAAGATGTGTGTAGCAGATTTAGCAGAAAGCTAAGTTCCATCTGTAGTCCATTACATAGAACATACAATCAGACATCCCAGACCCCAATACAATAAAAATAGTAATAAATAATAATAATAATAATATATATATTTTTTTATTTATAATGAGCTTTTACAAGTGTTCAAAGACGTAAAAGACATAAAAATATCAACACAATTAAGATACACAAACAGTGTAGAATGTTCAAAAATAGATATAAAATGAGATAGGATAAAAGAACAGAAATATAATATACAACATCTACACAGCATAAACAATTCATAGAACATAGACATTCCTACAGGCTACATCTGATGTAAAGGGCGAGGTAGAAATGTGCTTCGGTAAAGTGCTGATTTGTTTGCATATTTACAGTATACTATTGTAGTTAATGAAATGCGAAGAACTCTGAAAGCATGAGGTACAGATGTATCTGTGTGTATGTGTATAAGAGTCAGCAACACTTCAGCGCTTGGCCTCTTTGCCACTGGCTCCTGCTTCTTACTTTGTCAGATTAATTCATCATCTTTCTATCCTGACGTCACTGTCCTCTCTCTCCGTGCAGAGCCGAGTCAACACACCGGACACGTTCAGTGAGCACAGAGCCGGTCCATCCAGCCACCAGGTACCGTCTCCCCTCAGCACCCTCGTCATCTACATCCGTTACCTCGTCCTTCATGTTGCAAACACAGTCGTTAAAAGTTGTGGATGAGTCACTATTTATAGCTTTTTGTGTATTTCCATGACGTGAGCTGTGTTTGTGTAAAGAATTAACGTAATAACTTTGCATAAGCTAAAATTTACATACTGTACTGTTGGTTTCCAGAGCAGACGGTTGATGCTGTTATAAATAAAATGTGTTTCACTTTGTCCCTCTCTCTCTCTCTCTCTCTCTGTTCTCTCTGTTTTCAGTCCTTGGCAGAGTTTCAGCAGAAGAGGCGGAGTCTGAACTTGTTCCGCAGTCAGATGATGGATCTGGAGCTGTCAATCATCCGACAGCAAGCTCTGGTCTACAAACACCTGAGTCCTGCTGACAGGTGAGTCATGACGGAGAGCAGACACGTGTTTAACAGTCATCGGTGCAGTGTTGTTGACACTATGATTCAAAGCAAACTTTATTTGTGTGTGTGTGTGTGTGTGTGTGTAGGATGGAGGTGGAGCAGCTTCAGTCTCTGAGATCAGCAGTCAGAGAGGAACTGCAGGAGCTGGAGCAGCAGCTGGAGGACAGACTGTTGGAGCTGACAGACACACAGCATCGGGTACACAAGACATCATACACACACACACATACAACAAAGTGCATACACACAACACCAGGGTCCACAGCCCTGTTGAAATCATTTTCCAGGACTTTTTTTGGTCACAATCTAGCTGCTACAACATGACAGACAGGTTTTCATGTCATACACACAAACATCCCCCTGCCAAGATGTGCATTTAATCCAACTGAACTCCAACTAAAGATCCACTTACAGTGTCATGCAGAAGTTTGTGCACCCCTGGTCAAATTACCTGTTAATGTGAACAGTTCAGCAAGTGGAAGATTAAATGATCTCCAAAAGGCATGAAGTTACAGGTGACACATTTCTTATCAGTTTTACATTTTCAAAGTGACAGAAAGGGAAAAGGGCCTGCAGCAAAGGTTTGGCCACCCTGCATAGTTAGTACCTAGTTGAAACAATCACAGCATGTAAATAGTATTCTTCTGCAGGCTGCAGAAGAATATTCTTCATTCTTTTGCAGGCTGCTGCTTTGTTTCCCCTTTTCACTCTGAAATTGTAGAAAACAAAAATAATACACGGATATTGCTTTAAATATTGCAAAAGAGTGTTTCATGTTTAACTTTGATACCTTTTGGAGATCCATTCATCTTCCACTTCCACTGATCTGCTCACATTAACAGAAATGTTGACCAAGGGGGGCGGTGCGTGGCGCAGTGGTTAAGGCGGCCGCCCCATGTCGAGGCTACAGTCCTCAACGCAGGCGTCCCCGGTTCGAGTCCCGCGTCGGGCAGACCTTTCCTGCATGTCATTCCCCCTCTCTCTGCCTCCCCCTTTCCTGTCTATCTCACTGTCTATCAAATAAAGGCAAAAACGCCAAAAAAATATACTTAAAAAAAAAAAAAAAAAAAAGAAATGTTGACCAAGGGTGCCCAAACTTTTGCATGCTACTGTATTTATGCACTCTAACTGTAATACATTCAACACAGAGATCACACACCACGTGGTACAGTGTATATACACACAGGGCAGCTCGTGACTTATAGAGTTGGTATGTTTTTATTATTTACACACTTTATACACACAACTCTTAAGATTATAGAAGAAAAAAGCACAATAAACACTAAAAGTATACACAATACACACTATGTCCATTCACTTTATCAAAGCACCATGACCGCAGTAGGTTGTGTGTGAGTTTGGACTTAACTTTACCTTCTCTCCTCCTCAGGGTCTCCATAGAGACAGCAGTGTTGACAGCCTGTCCACTGCCTCTGCTCTGAGAGCCATGGAGCCGGTCAGCACACACACACACACACACAGACACACTTATGTTTTAAGCCGTTTGTCGACGTTTGTCTTGATGTAATGTTTACCTGACTGTCCAGGTGTCAGACCTCCTCAGAGAGCAGCTCTTCCTCCAATCAGAGCTCAGCTACGACGGCCGCGCCCCCTCCACCAACCCCTCCTCCCGGTCGTCCAGTCCAGTCCGAGGACGAGACGGCGACAGCAGACAAGGCGTGTACAAGGCGTCAATCAACATCACCCCTGCGCCTCCTCCTCGACCCAGCGCACACAAAGAGGGAGAGGGAGAGCAGGAGGAGGAAGAGGGAGAAAGGGACAGCATAGGAGGTGAAGAGGCACTAGCGGTAGAGGAGGAAGTAGCAGCAGCAGGAGGAGGAGGAGTCCGAGTGGAGAACCTGCAGCAGCTCATCAGAGAGGTAACAACATGTTGGCACTTTAACACAATCACACTTTTTTTCAAGCATAAAGTTTTTCATAATAAACTAATTATTTTCAAAATGTTCATCAAGTGCAGCACATATTCTGAATGAGCACAACCTCAGCAAACTATTTATATTATTCAATGAAGACTTCTGTTCAGTATAATAGCAGTTCACATCCCATAAGTAAAAAAAATACAATTAATGGACCTTGATTTTTTATGGATAAAAGCTGCGACATATTCAAGACGTTTTTTTTCCACCTCAGAAAGTTGCATTTATCTTTTTGGGTTGTTCTAGAGGTAATTTGAAGTTTCTGTCTTTTATCTTTTCATTAGTTTTGCTCGTTCTCTTGAGCAGGATTTATAGGCGTGTTTCTCTCTGCTCCTGGAAATAGTAGCCGCTAAGTCTCTGCATCAACTTATGTAACTCATCTGATCCTTTGGCTCGGCTCACTGTCTCTAAACTCACTCTTAAGTTCACAATAAAAAAAAATCACTACACCTATACAGTGTGAAGTGTGTAAAGCCAACACAGACTGACCACCTCACCCACTGCAGCAGATAGGAACGTCCAATAGGAGGTGAGGTGACTAAATGTCACTCAAAGATGGTATGGATCATAACTGATTGTAAACATACAGACAGAAGCAGAAATATGACAGAAAACTGCAATAAACTCACGTTAAATCTCCCCCAATGTTTACAGTTATTGTAGCAATTTAAAGGGATAGTTCAACATTTTGGCAAATTGGCCCATTGTCATAATCCCTATACTGTAGTCATAGCAGTAGGTCTGTTACCTTTAATTGTCGGTGCAAGCTGTTTTTAGATCGCCACGAGCTGCTCAGAGCTACGCTACGGAGGCTCATGGGATTTCTTGGTTTCCCTCATTAAACTCATCAAATACACAATCCAACAACTCCAAAACGCTCTCATGGACAAGTTGTGACCTGCACATCCACCACGCTATGAGATAATAATGTAATGTTACGAGACAGAGTTGTTTTCTAGGGAAATGCAGAGACTGCTTTCAGAAAAACTGCTCCTGACGGGAACACGCATCAGCTGTTTCGCATGAATTTATCTCGAAGACAACATTACATTATTATCTCATAGTGTGGTGAATGTGCAGGTCACAACTTGTCCACCAGAGCGTTTTGGAGTTGTTGGATTGTGTATTTGATGAGTTTGATGAAGGAAACCAAGAAATCCCAATAGCCTCCGTAGCATAGCTCTGAGCAGCTCGCGGCTCTGCTACGCCGTTCTAAAAATAGCTTGCACCGACAATTAAAGGTAACAAACCTACTGCTAAAACTATAGGGATTATGGCAGTGGGCCAATTTGCCAAAATGTTGAACTATCCCTTTAAGTCTGCTGCACACATGGACGTATTTGGGCTCAAAGTGCTGTGTTTGTAGTTTAAACAGAAAAAAAAAGAGGTCGCAGGCAGGGATATTTATTTGTACATAAAAGCTCAGGTCTGGGAGCGTTTCTGCTTCCCTGGGCCTCAGCAGGTTAACTTACCCAAGAAAATCGAAGTACATATAGACTAAAATCTTTGCCAGAAATTTGACAACCAAATCAGTAAACAAGCAGTTTAATAATTGAAGTCTTGTGTAAATGTTTAATGTTGTACCAAGGATAAACTTTCAGTCAGAAGTGTTTGTGGTGAAACAGTTTCACGAGCTCTGACTGTGTTTTCCAGATTCGAGAGAGCGTGGCTCAGGAGGTCCGACGGGAGATCTACGGCGAGCTGCTGGCTGCCGTGTCGCCTCGGCAGTCGCCCCTTCCCACCAGGCAACAGCGCCTGTAGTCACGGCAACAGCAGAGCACCACCACCCCTTTTCCCCCTTCGACCTTCAGCCCTAGTAACTACAACCTGAGCAGCACCACTGTCTTGTCTGTAACACTGTATAGCTGAGTAACACTGTCCGTGTGGAACAATATCTGTCTGTGACACTGTACGTCTGTAACACTGATGATGACATCATGAGCCCCGCCCACCTCACCCGTGGCCGAACGAGAGGGCGGAGGAGGAGTACGGGAGGCTGAGAGGACGTTCCCACTGTCTAGTTGTGAGAGTGAGACAGTGTGATGCATCCTGGGAAAGGCGGTCTGTCCACGCCTCCTCGTACAGCATCCATCATAAATGTGTTTTTTCTTTTTTTCTTTCTTTTTCCTAAAGTGTTATGATCAAAAACCTTAAAACGACCACTGCCACTAATACTATGACTACAATTACTAGTACTGCTGATAGTACTGCACCCATTGTCACCACTACTAATCCCATTCTGAGGGAGTTGCATCAAGTTCAAATTCATGTCCTGATATTTCTGTTTTCCCACATAATAAGTCCGTATAATAATGATAATAATAATAATAATAATAATAATAATAATAATAATAATAATAATAATAATGATTATATTAATAAAAATGATCAGCAACTCATAACTCAAAACATATTCATTGATGTTTTAGGACACTGTTTTACATTATCCACAGACTGATCAGACTGAGCTGTTTACTATAGTTCGAACTGCAGCGATTACAAACAGTTGGTTCAGTTGAATTACAAAATATATATATATATATATATATATATGTATTTTTATATTTTCTCTTGACACTTGTTCCACTTTAGAGATTTCTCTCTGCACCTCTATAGAATCAAGGAGAATTATGTTTACTGTTGTTCACAGGCATTAAAATTACATTTAAACTGCTGCTCCAACAGTTCAGGAGAAGAAATTCAAGTGAGAGTAGCTGAAAAACATTCAACGCTGCTGCTGTTGGATTCTTTAGTTGCAGTTTAGTTTGAGTTTCCCTTGTCTGCTTCGTTGTGTGAAGCAGCAGCTTAATAGGCCTTCAGCTCTGTCATGGAGAACGAACAGGAAAACAAACGATAAACAGAGAGGCTGAGATCAATAAAATGAGACGATACAAACAATTACTCTGGATCAAGTAAATGGTAGATAACAAAAGCCTAAAAAGTTAGTATTTATGCCTTTTTAGTGAGACGTTTCATTCATTAGTCTTTAATTATTAAGTGCTGAGGGTCAAACTGAGAGCTTATACATCTTAAAATCACTCAAACCCTTTGTAATTTAGCTAAACGTACAATGTTTCAGAAGGTTTTTAAGTGAAATTGAAATGCTCCAGCTGTTTCTTTCCTCACGATCGTCATCATCATCATCGTTGTCATTATGCTTCTCTTCGCCTCACTTCCTCCACAGCTGATTCTGTAACGATCAATTTCTGGTTGCTCAGTTCATCAATGACTCAATTCACCCATGTCAAAGTCACAATAACTTTAAGTTTTTCCACTTTTTAGAGTTAGCTCATACATTATCATGTGTCATTTATTGTAGTCTGCTGGCTAACAATTAGCTCCAATGCTAACTGCTGCTAAAACAACGTCTCACTTTTTTTTCTCAACATTTTATCTTAAGGAAACAAGACGCAAAATGTAAATCGGACAACGTTGCAGTTGTTGAAGAGTGAATAGTTTTTTTTTGTCTTGATTGATCTATGGCTAACAGTTTCCCTTCACTTCCAGTGTTTGTGCTAAGCTAGGCTAAACACGGACGTCTGTTCCTTTAACACTTGTTGGTTGTAACTGAGTAGGTGACGAGGTTAGTGTGTGATGTCGTGAGGTCCGGTGGAGGGCGGGCTTAGAGGACAGGTTACTCTATAGCAGCAGCAGGTTTTAGTAAGTTGTCATAGCAACAGTGATGATGATGATGATGATGATGTAGCTAATGACTTGGCAGTAGGAGGGGCTTAGTTAGTGGGCAGTGTAGCCCGATCCTTTCCTTAGCGCGTTATTTTCATCCGTGTGCAATACTATGAACATACAGTATATTCTGATTATTGGGATTATTGTTAATACATTTTCAATTAATCACTTCTAACATTTCAGATGCGATCAATCATCCTGCATAAACTAATGCAAATTCATCTGAGCTGATTGATCACTGAACAATTTATTAGCCTACCACTCATCAAATATCTGTTTCCTTCTGTGTGCTTGTGTGTGTTGTCTGCGTCGTCTCTCAAAGGTTTCTAGATCAGTTATTGACGACTGACTAACAAAACACACCTCTAAATACCTCTTCTTTTTTTTTGTTTTTAATCTTCTTAATGGAACAATGATTCTGAAAATGTCCACACAGACTCTTGTTAGAATAGATATTATCTACTGAAAGCTGAACTTTGTGTACGTTGATGTATCGTTCTTGATCTTTGGGAGCAATTTAAAGAGAATATATTGAAAAATCAGAGGATGGAGCTTTCGGTCTTCATTCAACAAGTGGAGCTAATAGGTGAACTTTCATTATTAACTTGACCTCTGACCGTCGATTCTCTTCATCGATTAATTGTGTTTATGGAAAACCTTTTTGTGTGTGTGTGTTTGTGGAAAAACCTTTGTTTTGTCATGTTTCACTGATCACATTCTCTGCTCTGCTGGACAAACACTCACTGTGAGCTGCGACGCTCTAAATGTTCTTTTATTTTTTTCTACTGATCAAGGATCCTTCACACACTTCTAATTACACTTTACTGGTTGACTGTTGGTGTCTATTAATTTCTGTCGATGTCTATTAATGATGATGTGTATTTTGTACTGATGTCTTGTCAGCGGGATGCAGGGAGGGATCACTCTGTAGAGAAAATAATAAAGATGTATTTATTTTCAGTACAAATGAGTGCTGCTTCATTTTTGACACCATTGTGTGTGTGTGTTTATTAGTGTGAATGCTGGAAGCATTCACACTATTGTTATTCGGTTCGGCCATTTTCTGCCTTTCTTCGTAATGTAACTAGTCCTTCATACTTTGTGCTATTTCAACAATTCAAATATCAAAATGTTCAGCCTTTTCGGGACAGGTGTGCTATGTCTTTTCTCTTTTCAACTATTCATACTTTTTGCAATATTCAACTATTTCTGATTTTTTTTTCCCCATAGAGAATGCATTGGAACAGTCTTGAAACTCTTCAAATCTTCTTACTTCTTTCAGCCTTTAAAGTGTCCACATACTTTCAGCTAGAGACTTCATTCAAATTCTGAGCTGTAGACAAACTTTTTAAGTATTCCTCTATGACTCAGCTTATTGATATCTTCAACAGTTTCTGATATTTGGCCGCTTTAAAATCATTAAGTTTTTTGACAAAATCCAGCTTTATAATGGGTGTGTGTTGCGTCTAACGAGCAGGGCTTAGAGTGAGTGACATCATCGCTAGAGTGAGAGGGATCGAAAAAACATTCAGGATTTTTTCTGGATAAATTGCCAGCACGGCCACAAATTAAACTCTAGACACATGATTTCCTCACTGGTTTGTAGCCACACTTGTCGTGTCTCATTTGATGTGTTCAAAACAGCAGACAGACTTACAGAATTGTCTCTATGAGCCTAATTGTGCAGCTAGACCCGCTCCAGTGGCTCATCCACTTCAATATAAAAGTAGGAGCTGTTTTTTTTAGAAAAACAGAAATGCCCCCCCTTTCTACCTTGCGACCCTGAGAAAAGTTTTTGCCCTACAAACATTTAATGCACATCAATGTGCTCAGGAAGGTCTCCTTGCCCCAGTAGTCATGGCCACATTCTGATAAGAGGTACGGTTCTCTTTTTCTGGGCTGTTTTCGGAAGCTGCTCAGAGCACAAATCTCTCTGCTCTGCTCTGCTCTGTGTGCAGTGGCCAGCTGTTGGGGCCAGCTCGTTATCAAAGTCTATAAATAGAACAGTGCAGGTGCAGCCTGGCCGCTCGTTAAAATCGCCTGTTTGGTTTTTGGTCATTTTCTCCAAAACCACCGGCCCGATTTCAACCAAACCTTCTGCGTTGGACTCCCCTCGGACCCCCAGATGATATATCCGAGTTTGGAGAAGAAATTTTAATTTTTGGTCAAAAAAAAAAAACGTAAGCCGCGCGCCTGTCGTCTTTTTAAAATCGCCTGTTTGGTTTTTGGTCATTTTCTCCAAAACCACCGGCCCGATTTCAACCAAACCTTCTGCGTTGGACTCCCCTCGGACCCCCAGATGATATATCCGAGTTTGGAGAAATTTAAATTTTTGGTCAAAAAAAAAAAACGTAAGCCGCGCGCCTGTCGTCTTTTTAAAATCGCCTGTTTGGTTTTTGGTCATTTTCTCCAAAACCACCGGCCCGATTTCAACCAAACCTTCTGCGTTGGACTCCCCTCGGACCCCCAGATGATATATCCGAGTTTGGAGAAATTTGAAGAAATTTAAATTTTTGGTCAAAAAAAAAAAACGTAAGCCGCGCGCCTGTCGTCTTTTTAAAATCGCCTGTTTGGTTTTTGGTCATTTTCTCCAAAACCACCGGCCCGATTTCAACCAAACCTTCTGCGTTGGACTCCCCTCGGACCCCCAGATGATATATCCGAGTTTGGAAAGGTCAAAAAAAAAAAAACGTAAGCCGCGCGCCTGTCGTCTTTTTAAAATCGCCTGTTTGGTTTTTGGTCATTTTCTCCAAAACCACCGGCCCGATTTCAACCAAACCTTCTGCGTCGGACCCCCAGATGATATATCCGAGTTTGGAGAAATTTTAATTTTTGGTCAAAAAAAAAAAACGTAAGCCGCGCGCCTGTCGTCTTTTTAAAATCGCCTGTTTGGGTTTTGGTCATTTTCTCCAAAACCACCGGCCCGATTTCAACCAAACCTTCTGCGTTGGACTCCCCTCGGACCCCCAGATGATATATCCGAGTTTGGAGAAATTTGAAGAAATTTTAATTTTTGGTCAAAAAAAAAAAAAAACGTAAGCCGCGCGCCTGTCGTCTTTTTAAAATCGCCTGTTTGGTTTTTGGTCATTTTCTCCAAAACCACCGGCCCGATTTCAACCAAACCTTCTGCGTTGGACTCCCCTCGGACCCCCAGATGATATATCCGAGTTTGGAGAAATTTTAATTTTTGGTCCAAAAAAAAAAAACGTAAGCCGCGCGCCTGTCGTCTTTTTAAAATCGCCTGTTTGGTTTTTGGTCATTTTCTCCAAAACCACCGGCCCGATTTCAACCAAACCTTCTGCGTTGGACTCCCCTCGGACCCCCAGATGATATATCCGAGTTTGGAGAAATTTTAATTTTTGATCAAAAAAAAAAAAACGTAAGCCGCGCGCCTGTCGTCTTTTTAAAATCGCCTGTTTGGTTTTTGGTCATTTTCTCCAAAACCACCGGCCCGATTTCAACCAAACCTTCTGCGTTGGACTCCCCTCGGACCCCCAGATGATATATCCGAGTTTGGAGAAGAAATTTTAATTTTTGGTCAAAAAAAAAAAAAACGTAAGCCGCGCGCCTGTCGTCTTTTTAAAATCGCCTGTTTGGTTTTTGGTCATTTTCTCCAAAACCACCGGCCCGATTTCAACCAAACCTTCTGCGTTGGACTCCCTTCGGACTCCCAGATGATATATCCGAGTTTGGAGAAATTTGAAGAAATTGTAATTTTTGGTCAAAAAAAAAAAAAACGTAAGCCGCGCGCCTGTCGTCTTTTTAAAATCGCCTGTTTGGTTTTTGGTCATTTTCTCCAAAACCACCGGCCCGATTTCAACCAAACCTTCTGCGTTGGACTCCCCTCGGACCCCCAGATGATATATCCGAGGTTGGAGAAATTTGAAGAAATTTTAATTTTTGGTCAAAAAAAAAAAAAACGTAAGCCGCGCGCCTGTTGTCTTTTTAAGATGTTTTTAAACACAGCCCCACACACACACACGATAAACCAGACTGACAGAGGATGTCCACGCACAAACACAGGCATCACACTCACACAGACAGACACACACAGACACTCACACACAGTCACACATGCACACATACACAAACAAACAAACACACAAACACAACACTGTTCCACACAGTAAAATGTAAGCATGGTAGTCGCCATGGTAACTTCTGAGGGCAGGCTGCCAATCAATCAGATCATTAGGGAGAGAGGAGTTCTGTGGCTTTCTGCACATGTACACGCAGACAGAGAGACCGTCAGACACACACACACACAGGTTTTCAGCTCACATTCATCAACCTCTCAATTATTTTATACTTTTGACGTAAACATCTGCAACAATTTATATTTTTCTCATGAATTTAAGTTCAGACGTTTAGTCTTTCCAACTCTATTAATAGTAGTACAATTACAGGTGGAGCCTGGGACATAGGACGCAGCTTTTAACATCTATCTATCTATCTATCTATCTATCTATCTATCTATCTATCTATCTATCTATCTATCTATCTATCTATCTATCTATCTATCTATCTATCTATCTATCTATCTATCTATAAACCCTTTGTGTCTTTTTTTCTCTCTTTTTCTTTCTTTCTTTTACTCCTTCATTTGTATTTTACATAACTTCTTTCTATCTTTCCCTCCCTATCCATCCATCCATCTACCTCTTTCTATCTATCATCCCCCTCTCTCTTTTTCTTCTTTCTTTCTTTCTTTCACCCCATTTCTTTTTACTTCTTTGTTTCTTTCTGTTTTTCTTTCTACTCCTTTTCTCTTTCTATGTTTCTACCCCATTTCTTTCTTTCTTTCTTTCTTTCTTTCTTTCTTTCTTTCTTTCTTTCTTTCTACTGCTCTCTGTATATCTCTCTCTTTCATTTATCCACCCCAATATCTTTCCTTCTTTCTTACTACTCCTCTGTCTCTTTCATTCATTCTCTATTCTCTTTATGTTCTATTATTCTGTTTTTCTTACCTTTTTCTTTCTCTATCTACCCTTCTCTCTGTGTCTTCTTTCTTTCTGTCCTTTTGTTCTTTCTTTCTTTCTTTCTTTCTTTCTTTCTTTCTTTCTTTCTCCATCTACCCTTCCCATTTTCTTTCTTTCCTTCTGTCCTTTTCTTCTTTCTTTCTTTCTTTCTTTCTTTCTTTCTTTCTTTCTTTCTTTCTTTCTTTCTTTCTTTCTTCAGCTCATTCAGCATTGTTTCAACAATTTCTTCAGCTCATTCAGCATTGCTTTCAGCATTCACACCATTTCCATTCTTGGAAATGTTTTTTCTAGTTTGTTTTAAATGTATTTTATTGAGAAAAAAGGGAAATCATACATCCTGTGCACCATTACATCAGTGCTTGTTTCAGAAAACTGCTTTAAAATGATATTGATTTACACATAAACAGACATATAAGTTTAGTTTAGTGAGTTAATTCAGTCTTTTGGAATCAAGTACACACATCAATAAACAACATTATGCACATATGATTGAAACATAAATAAACAACAAATTAATTTCTTTTTTTCCCTCAAAGTATAAATCCAATGCAAAACAAGACAAAACAAATCAAATGCACCTTGACCGAAAAGGTATTAGCCTACCCTTCTTACAGTAACGGTTTCCGTCAGCTCATTTTAGAAATTTAAAAAGAGAAAATCATGTGTATACACATGTTTTCCTCTTTTTAAATTTCTAAAATGTATGTATACATACAGAAGGCAATTTATAAGCACACATGACAACATATAGCAGGGAATAAAAACGTTTCAAATACAATGATGCTAAAAAAAAGAAAAGAAAACTAAAATGGAATAGAGAAAATAGAAATAAATGTGTTTGTAGAACTAACAAACTCATGGCCTAGAAACATAACATCCATGCAGGAGCTTTTTTTTTAAATTTTTTTATCACCGCCACTAGGGGACGATACAAAAAACATCCACCACCCTTCAACCCGCGGAGACTTTTATTGTGAAATCCGGAAGTTACAGATAACCCGGAAGCGTTGTCGGTTATTGTAGGAAGTTTTCCGCCAGAAAGGCGACGCTGGATTAACGCAGGGACGAAAAAGTTGGGAAGCTGAACGGTAAGAGATCATTGAAACATAAAGTAGAGACAGTGGAAATTGTTTAAAGAAATAAAAAGTCGCCTCGTTTGTTTGTTCCAGTTGGTAAACAAACATGAATTTAACCGAGGAGACAGGATGTAGCATTAGCAGCGGAGCTAGCTGCGGCTGATTCAAACACACATGGCGACAAAACTGAGACGTTTATGGAAAAGGTTTAAAAGCTACATCATATTATTTTGTTTTAATGTCTAGCCCAAGATAATCTGTAAATATGTAATTCACACTGGCTATATCCGGTCACTTAATAACGTTGGCTGTTCCTGTAGCATAAATAACCACAGGTGAATCTGAACTCCTGCAAAAGTCATAAACTTCACTGCCAAAGATGATTTGCGTGTGTTTCTGTGATTGTCTGTGTGTTTCTGAGCTGGAATTGAGTCATCGTTGAATAATGAAATTTGCAAATTACTGCTCAGTTATTTCCTGCATAAACTGATCATTTCATTCGATTTTCAATTATAATTATATTTAAAAAGATTGATTTCAGTGTTGATTTGAGCAAAGCATTGGTTTTTAATAAAATCCTGCAGGTACAATGTTGTCAAAACAACAAATGGTAAAACCTAACCTTTCAAAAGTAAAACTAATGGTGAGGAGATGTTAATATACAAATATGAATTAATCCAACACAGACACTTAGACATAGCTTTAAAAAATGACACTATCTGTGTGTCTTTTTTATTTTTATTTCTGAAAAATCTGTCTCTGTCAGAATATGTCCTTATCACAGACACAAGACAGCAGGCAGTAAGTATTGATAAACAGAGGAATATATTGTTGGATTTGGTCTTTTTGGTAAGAAAAGGATAGGTTATTGATGACAGAAATATTCTCCTTGTTGATCAAAGTTTTCTCCGTTCTGTCCTCCTGTGTGCGATGATATGTTGTTGCTATAGAGCTGAACAAGTTCAAACTGAATAGATAAATCACTATATTTACTTAAGGTGTGGGGAGGTTGTGATGGATGTCAGACCAATCAAACAGGAAAACTGTCAAAAAGTTCAATCATGAAAATAATCCTTTGCTCCCTCATGCAGCATGTTTTTGATGCCTGCCTGTCATAATGACATTATGTCTGTTTTTCAGGTATGGACTCTCCAAGCCGAAGTCGGAGCCCCAGTCCTGAGCAGAGAAAAGACAGTGGTGAGAAGATCCGGCTTTATTTTGTTGTAGAAACAGCGGCTGTACTACCACTAGGAGTAGTTTTAATACTCATCATCATCATCCACATGTGTTTTCCATCAGGACCTTCAGAGGACGAGTCCAGTCCGGCGGCAGAAAGGCCCCAACAGGCCGGCTCGGCCGAGAGAAGTCCCAAAGACGGACCGTCCCCTCAGGGCAGCCCAGCAGGCCGCAGCGCCTCTGGGAGCGCCGCCTCCAGCAGCTCGGACGACGACAGCAGCAGTGATGATGACGAGCATAATGGGGCGCTGAGGAAGATTAGGAGCAGCGTGGCTCAGATCAAAGTAAGCATGGACTAATGAGATTTATTCATTTAATTCACTGCACTTCAGTTATACAAGCCAAAATACTAGGTCTGCAGTTTTCTTATATTGATTGAAATTCTAAAGATATTTAAGTTATAATAATACAAAATTTTCAGTGCTGGATGGCTGCTCTCAAAATATCGACTGCATTTTGTCAGACGGAGAAGTCCTGGTTGGATTAGTTTCATCAGAAAGACCAGTGAAGAACGTCTCTGCAGAGTAAAGATGCAGCCTGATGATTGACAGAACCACAAATAGAAGAGAACTGTGTGTCCATTACCGTCGACTTAGACAGGAACTCCCCAGATACCCACGAGCTTTTAGTTAATGTAGAAACTGATTGAGACTGACTTAAAGTTGAGCTGGAGCTGCTGCCTCGTCTCTTCCACAGCTGAAGCCAGAGTTTCTATTTATTCTATTTGTGGTGGAGAGTAGGGGAAGGATTGTAATACCACATTTAATCATTACATAAAGTGTTATTTGATAATACTCTATATAAGGTATATGCTCCTCTGCAAATATTTAAATTAGAAAGTAGGTTGTGAAAAATAATGAATGTACCAGTACACGCGGCTCCATTGTTTGCCATTATGAAATGAATGGGACTGAACGAATCCACAGCTTAGATTGAATTAAATTTTTCCCACTTTAAGTCCTAAGAATATGTCCTATCAGTAGTAATCAATACGTGTCTACCAATTAACTCCATCCTGTATTGATCCACATCATTTTAACATGTGGAGACAGAGTCAAAAATGTTTTTTTGTTTCTTTATTCCAGAGGTCCAGGTCCAGGGAGCAAGACCGATCCAAGTCTAAAGAAAGAGATCGGTCCAGATCCAGGTCCCAATCCAGAGAACAAGACAGATCCAGATCCAGGTCCAGGTCCAGGTCCAGAGGAAGAGATAGATCAAGGTCCAGGGGGCGGGACAGGTCCAGATCCAGATCAAGGGGCCGAGACAGAGACAGATCCAGGTCCAGAGAGAGAGACTGGGGTCGATATGACAGAGGACGCTACGCCAGGTAACACACAGACGACAACAACACACACACACACGTATCACATCTCATCATGATTTATATTTATTTATATGTATTTTTGCATTTCTACTTGTAGGTATTTATTTGTTTATTGGGTGTTTATAGCTTAATTTTATATTTAAGTCTGCAATTTTTTAGATAGATCTATTTCTTATTTTTTGTTGCTGCAATGAATGACATGTGAATGCTGCTGTAACAATCATAATTTCCTGTGAAGGATTATTAAAGTATCTCCCTATCACTTTCTTATTAATTACTGAAACCGGGTCATTAAACCATTTTTTAATGTGAATATTCCCCAAGAAATACCCAACATGCAACATCTGACATCTGTCAAAACAATCACAGTCATAGTTTTATATTTGTATAATGTTCAGCCCTCGTTTCCTTATTTCCTCCTCTTCCTCTGCTCCGCCCAGAGATCGCTATGACGACCGCCGTGACGACAGAAACGGGCGTTTTGACCGGCGGCCCAATCGGGACGCAGAGTCTGATTACAGGAGGCGCGGCCGCTCTCCGTCCCCGCCAGCGGACAAGGAGCCGGCGGCGGGCGAAGAGCCGGCGGTCAAGAAGAAGAAGGAGGAGATCGACCCGATCCTGACGAGGACGGGCGGCGCCTACATCCCCCCCGCCAGGCTGCGCATGATGCAGCAGCAGATCACCGACAAGAGCAGGTGAGAGAAAAAATAGATTAATGTAAGAATCGCGATGCTTATCCTCTATGATTCTGGATCGATTCATAATCTTCAAAAATAGATTTTTATTCACATTTTAGCCGCCGCCGGCACTCAACAACCAATCACCGTGTTGAGCACCTTGAATTCGTGCACGAGAATTGACGTAATCCATAGCAACGGGGCGTCACCAGGGGCGTGACTCTTAGTTTGCTCTTAGTGATTTATCCTTAGTAAGAGTAGGTCTCAGCGGCTTTGTGAATAGCTTTTAAGAAAAAACTCCTACGTAAAAACTTTTAGTGCGAGTTAGGAGCACTCCTAGCGGTAAGATAAAAGGCTTTGTGAATACGGCCCCAGATTTAAATGCTATTGAATCTCTGTGATGACGAGGCTTGTGCCCATCAGCAACCCGACCCACCACCGTCGATTGAGGACGATCAATGTTTTTTTTTTTTAGCTGTTAAACACACAAGCTGCTAAAGCTGAGCAGCTACGTCCACTGAGCTCTGGATCAGCTGATCGGTGCGCAGGTGACGTTAGTTCTTCACATTTTGAACTCTTTTCATAAAAGTGCAGCCAAACACCAGGCTGAAGAGAGAGGAACAGCAGCAGCAGCTCCTCTGTGGCGCTGCAGGTGAACTTTTTTTTTAGCAGCGCCTTTATTACAGGTCATAGCTACATGTCTATGTGCATGTGCATATGAGAACTGAGTTTGAATCGAATAGAGACACCCAAAGATTCACATCCCTTTCAGTCCAGGCTTTTGAAAAGAGAGTAAAATGGTTCAAATATATTGCTGCTGAAAATCTGAAAACCTGACTAACATGTGATGTGCATTTTTGGGGGGTAAATATGGCTCCTGATATAATAGTCTGTAGACATCTCATCATCGTTCAACTTTTTCCCATGCTCCGGTGTTAAAAAAGCAAACTAAAAATCGAGAATCGATTTTGAATCGAATCGTGACCCTAAGAATCGGAATCGAATCGTGAGAGACCCAAAGATTCCCACCCCTAGTGTGTTTACTTAGCTGTTTTTAAGTTGTCTTGGTTAAGGGAAAGTGTTTTATTACATCTGAGTCTGTTTGTTGTGTTGTTGCTGATGCTCCGCCTCCTGTGCAGTCTGGCCTATCAGAGGATGAGCTGGGAGGCTCTGAAGAAGTCCATCAACGGTCTGATCAACAAGGTCAACGTGTCCAACATCGTCAACATTATCCAGGAGCTGCTGCAGGAGAACATCATCAGGGGGAGGTGAGCAACGACACACAGACACCAACACCTGCAAACTCACTTAATGTAAAACTCATGTTTAGGTTCATTTTGTTTTGTGTCCTCTAATTGTCATTTCATCTCGTGTTGTCCGTCAGGGGTCTGCTGGCTCGCTCCGTGCTCTCGGCTCAGGCGGCGTCTCCCATCTTCACTCACGTTTATGCCGCCGTCGTCGCCATCATCAACTCCAAGTTCCCTCAGATTGGAGAACTGATCCTCAAGCGTCTCATCCTGGCCTTCAGGAGGAGCTACCGCCGCAACCTCAAGGTACCTGTCCGAATTTTAGAAACGACTTCTGGTTTCTGATCGACATAGTGGAAAATAATGGGTGATGAATGAATGAGAGATGATGTTGATAATAAATAAGTTCTCAGTCACAAAAGAGATAAATAAACATACATTTGTGACTCTATTTTCCTGTTGGTGCAACAACTAATGCAAACAACCCTCTCGTAATATGATATAATATGTGTCAAATATGTGTGTATGTGTGTCAGAGGTTTATTCAGATGAGACAGGGCAAAGTTAGTCAGTTGTTTGTGCTGTGGTGAAATATTTGTCTTGGACTTAAAGAATAAATATCTCAGAACCACATCTCCACTGGCACAACAAGAGAAAGTCCTTGGATCAAAAAGTACAATGATAATGGAATAATTCAGATTTTAATAAATCATTTCAACACATATTAGTGTTTAAACCTGCATCAGGAATTACATTTTAATGTGGTGAAAGCAGAAACATGAGCCTTATGTCAGTGTTACTTACAGTACCCGTCGTCCACAGCTGCTTTATACTGAATAAATATGTTGCAGCTCGATAACACAGGACGTGTTGGATTAGATTATGTGTTTGTTTTTTGTTTTTTTATGATAAACTTCTTTTATTTATTTATTTCATTTGATTTGGTTTAAAAATGACCAAATAGTCCATACAAATCATCATTGAACATACAAACAACAAAACCCCAAACAACTAACAATCATACAAAACAAGACAAGGACACAGAATGAAAGGAAAAAAGAAAAGAGAAAAAAACAAGAACAGAACAAAGCAAAAAAAAAAAAAAGATAAAGAAAAAAGGAAAGCTTTGCGGATGTTGTTTCATGTTTTCATGTGTTACAGTGGAAGATTTTAATTGTCTAGTAAACTCGTTGTCTTCTATGAATATTATGACACTGACATTAAATTTATTTAGGCAGTTGTTGTGTTCATGATGTATTAAAACGCTCTTCTCTTTTACAGCAACAGTGCCTGACAGCCTCAAAGTTTGTGGGTCACCTCATCAACCAGAACGTGGTAGGTGCCGTCACCTGACTTAATAAAACTGAGGGAGGTGGTTGAGTGTTGATGCTGAGCTCTAATGAGGTGTGTTTTATTCCTCTCTCTCTCTCTCCCTGTGTCTGTCTGCCGCGGTGTCTCTCGCCCTCAGGCCCATGAGGTTTTGTGTCTGGAGATGCTCACGCTGCTGCTGGAGCGACCGACCGACGACAGCGTGGAGGTCGCCATCGCCTTCCTGAAGGAGTGTGGGCTCAAACTGACCGAGGTGTCGCCCCGAGGAATCAACGGTAAACTACTTGATATCGTAATTAATTATCTATCAATTATCTTTTTGAATGAGAGGGTTTTTTTTGCTTTTGCCTTTTATTATCTCATTATTTACTTACTTACTTACTTCTTACTTACTTCTTTTTTAATTCAAAATCTTTTTATTGCACAAATGAGATGTATAAAAATTAGTGCTGCACGATTAATCTAATCGCAATCGCAATCGCGATGTCACGCCGTGCGATTACGTAATCGCACGAAAGAGTGCGATTGGCGATTTAAAGTCTACATAAATGTGCGACCGCGTGAGCCTGTAAACGGTACTTTAACTCCTGTAGTGTGTGGAGCGGAGCCGCTAATGTGTGCAGCATAGCAGACTCGTCAGTAGTCATGTGACCAGCAGGTCTGATCACGTGACTACCAGCTGGCAGACAGCGCTCCGTGTGCTGCAGGACCGTCACCGTGATTACAGCAGGTGTGGAGCTGCAGCGTCACGGAGCGAACTGTGTTTTCCTCCACAACATGTGCAGTGCGTTTAAAAAACGAGGAGGTATATGCCTGTTGGGGCGAACGACCAGAAAGCTCCGGTGTTTGGTTTTCTTTTAACTGTCTTTTTTATTTATTTTTTATTTTTATTTTACGGTAACAGCCACACTCATTTGCCGTCTCCTCTCGTCTCCTCCGTTGTGTGTGTGTGCGCGCGCGTGCGTGCGTGCGTGTGTCTGTCTGTCTGTCTGTCTGTCTGTCTGTCTCTGTGTTACCTGTGTACCTGTGTGCTGTGAGAGGAGGGAGGGGGGAGAAAGGCATTGTAATAAATGATGGCATCGCAGTAGACTATGAAACTGCACAAAAAGTTACCTATTTTTATTTAATACAAAGATACTGTAAGGAAACACTTATTATTTGAGAAATACACTCCTAAAATATGGTTATTTCCTGTGCTGTGCTTGATAATCAAGCAAATAGACTCCTTACAGCATTAATTTACAATATCGTAATCGCAATCGCAAATCGCAATATTTTCCACCATAATCGCAATCGCACATTTTTATCAAATCGTGCAGCACTAATAAAAATACAGAAAGAAGAAAAAAAAAGAAAAGAAACCGAACAATGAACAATGTTTCAGGCTGCACTTGAAAATAAGAATTTTATTCTTAATTTGCTCGCCTGGTTAAATAAAGGTTAAATAAAATAAAAATAAATAAAAATGTACAAAATAATCCCTTTTTGTGGGTTTTAAACTGTTGATTGCACAAAAGAAGCAAGTCTAAGATCTTGCGATTGCAGAAAAAGATCTCAGCAAGTTTTGTTTTTGATTATAACAAAAAATCAAAAAGGAGACAAATACACGTTAGATCCCAATATCCACTATCTTATCAATATCCGTCTGTCTCTTCTCAGCCATATTCGAGCGTCTCAGGAACGTCCTCCACGAGTCGGCCATCGACAAGAGGGTCCAGTACATGATCGAGGTGATGTTCGCCATCAGGAAAGACGGTTTCAAAGACCACCCAGTGATCCCCGACGGCCTGGACCTGGTGGAGGAGGACGACCAGTTCACCCACATGCTGCCGCTGGACGACGAGTACAACACCGAGGACATCCTGAGTAAGACCTGGACAGAGAGAGATGGAGAGGGAGTCGGCCTGCTCTGAGTGTGTGTGTGTTAACCCTAACGTGTGTGTTTGTGCTCTTGCAGATGTGTTCAAGTTGGACCCAGACTTCCTGGAGAACGAGGAGAAATACAAAACCATTAAAAAAGGTGAGAACGCATAGAGACACAGTCACACTCACGAAAAATAATCGTTTCAAAGATGCATTGAGATTCGAATCTGAATCGATGTCACAATCAATTTTTAAATTCAAATAATTCATTCAAGTTTGATGATGTTGTTCACTAGGGCTGGGTATCGCTACTGATTTACTGAATCGATTCAATTACGATTCACAAGGTCCCGATTCGATTCAATATCGATTCATTTTGAGTAATTTAAGTTTTAGTACCAATTTTGCACGTTATTAAAGAGATTCACAGAACTAATGCTGCATAATGTACAAGGATGCATCTCTCTTACCTCGTGCATTATTGAAAATATTAATGTTTATGCTACATTAAAAGTTGACCCAAAAGCAGTAACATTATGCACATTTATTTAACATGAACCAGTTTCATATTTTATTTCATATTCGTACTAAATAATCTAGTACTGTCAGGAAATGGCAAACATAAAAAGATCGATCCAAGGATTTTATGAATCAATATCTGATCTTTAAAATGAAGATCGATATTAATAGGAAAATCGATTTTTTAAACCCAGCCCTATTGTTCACATACAGAGACAGTGATTTATTTTATTTTATTTTAAAGCACAATGCCAAGATTTATGTTTTGCTCTTGAAAAATTAACACGTGCACCTTTAAGTTGGCTTCTGTATTGTGGAAATTAATTTAAATGATATTTTCTTTTAATTATATATTAACATAAGTTTATCATATTTATCTGACTATTTGTGTTAATTAATGAAAAAGCCATGTGTGGAAACATAGAAAATTGAGGCTGTGATGCATCGAAAGGCCGATAAAGATCGTCCAATCAGCCGTCACCTCCTTCACAACTTACCTAACCCGCCGTCACCTCCTTCTCCTCACAGATATCCTGGACGAGGGCAGCAGCGACTCGGGGGAGGATGGAGACGGCAGCGATGAAGAAGAAGATGAGGAAGAGGAGGCAGAAGAAGGGGGAGAAGGTGAGACTGAGTTTTTCTTTTTACTCATTTTACTTCTTTTCTTTTAAAAATAAATGAGACAAGTCTCTGAAGCAACTTTTAGAAGTAACGAGTCAGGGTCTGTTTGAAAGTTTGAAAGAATGCTGTCCAGTTGCATTATGGGAAATGTAGGATTCATTGTTGTTGGCGCTTGATCCACACGACCAGAAGTCAAGATGAAGTATTTTCCCTGTCACAGTTATGATGATGAACAGTTGGAAAGTTGGTGCAAACCTCAGTCACAAACACAGTGTGTTCATTTAAATGATTAAATAGTTTTATCTAGGAAACAATGTTAAAATATCCAGAACGTCGTCAAAACCCTAAAATATTCAGTTTTTTTTTTAATAATCAGATTTTATTTTATTTTCAGAGCATATCAACAATGTATATAAGCATACATCATTATGTAGTGGTCTGAGCTAGGGGAGAAAATGAATAAGCAAAATTTAAATTAAGTAGAAAATGAAAAGAATAAAACAAAAAACAAGAATATAGAAGAAAAAAAAGAGAAAAAGAACAGAGAACAACAACCTATCAACACATGAAGAAATATGTGTCCTTGTACCTGTTAAGAAATATTTCTTATCACAATATTCAGTTTATCATAGCTGTAGAAAAGAACAAAAATCTACTTTTTTTTCATTAAAATTTAACTAATCATGTCGATACTTGATGATAACTTTTCATTGATTGACTAATCGATTAATCAGCAGCATGTTGATTCAGCTCTGACAGTAAACATCATTTCCTGTGAATCCACTGACAATACACAACTGTATAGAGACGTAGTTACTGAATGGAAAGACATTAAAAGAATCAAAAACATGGTTCATTAAATTAAAACCTTGGGGATTGGGAACTCAAAGGACGTTTAGTCGCTTGTTTTTATATTTTGACATGAATCTGATTTCAACATGAAACAGAAACGTTCTGTGACCTTGACGACGACCTCCCTCCCTCCTTCTGTGTGTTTCTGTCTCAGATGAGAAGGTCACCATCTTCGATAAGACGGAGGTCAACCTGGTCGCTTTCAGAAGAACCATCTACCTCGCAATTCAGTCCAGGTACGCACACGAACACACACACACACACACACACACACACACACACGAACACGCAGATACAGAGTAACACATGTTATTAAAAATACTCACACACTCACACAGTTGGTGACTCAGTTGTCTCCCAGGGTGTTAGGAGTTATTTACAGCTCCTGCTATATTTGATGGAGTTGGACTAATATTTAAAGTTGTGTGTGTGTGTGTGTGTGTGTGTGTGTGTGTGTGTGTGTGTGTGTGTGTGTGTGTGTGTGTCCTAGTTACCATGGTTTAATTGAATACGAGTTCACAGATTTGGAGAACAGGATAAAACACTGAAACAGATTGAGAAAGTTAAATACACACACACTCTTTCTCACACTCAAATGAGCGCGCACACACATGCACACAGTCACATCCAAGCTCACTGCTGCACAGTTACTGACTGACTGATTGATTGATTGACTGATTGATTGATTGATTGATTGTGTGTACAGTTTGGACTTTGAGGAGTGCGCCCACAAACTGATCAAGATGGACTTTCCAGACAGCCAGACGGTGAGTACACACACACACACACACAGAGTCAACACAGAAACAACACACACACACCCTGAAACCCTTTGTTTCACGTAAAGGGCAGGAAATTGCGCAACCTCAGCATCTTACTCTTGCAAATATTCTGTGTGTTGCTATAAAATAAGAGAAAGAAAGAAATTAAGAAAGTTAATCCCAATTTGACAACAAAATAATTAATCAATAATCGACATGGCTTTGTCTCGATCTGCAACTAGGAACAGCCCACATGCAGCACAGAAAATTGAAACACATTTACGGTTGGTTGGTAATGATGAGCAAGTACATGATTATTTTCCTCTTCACATTTTTGTTATCAGTATTGTATCAGTATCAGGAAACAGTTATTTATTGGCTGTTAATTAGTATCAGCTGATTCCATATCTCTACATTCAATAAACTTTCAGCCTCTGAGTTTAAATTCACTGATCATTAATTGATATAGAAGAGATTTGTTCAGTGTTGGAGTTTAAACAGGAACTATGCAGGACTTTTAGCTTAACGATGCTACATTTTTACCTTGATTAAACAGCTTTGGAGTAATAATGATGGTTAAATAACTGATAAATTAGAATTAGTCTCGACCTGCAACAGCTCACACAACACACTAGTGGCAGGGAATTGAAAAACACATTTAAGTTTATTATAAACTACTTAATTGTTTATTATTGAGATGATGAAGAAGAAAAAATCTGTGAATCTTCCAAGTACATTTATTTTCCTTTCCACATTTTTGAAGTTGTGGGACCCCCTCAAAAACGAGATGGTGCATCTCAAGGGGCTCTCCTAAATAAACTGAATTGAAATTGAAGCTAAAAAATGATCAGTTATTGTATCAGTATCAGGAAACGGTTATTTATTGGCTGTAAATTAGTAGGTTATACATAAAATGTCAGCCTCTGAACTGATAATTGATATAGAATAGATGTGTTCAATGTTGGAGTCTAATAAATTGTAGCGTCCCCATTAGTGCAATCATGCTGCTTGTGTATGTGCTTGTGTGTGTGTGTGTGTGTGTGTGGGGTCCTGCAGCCAGGTTATGTAACAGTAATAGTTGGTTTGAGACGTTGACAGTTGCAGGTCAGCTCTGTGTGTGTGTGTGGCAGGAAAAAGACCCTGTGAGGAACGTCATGTGTCAGAGGACAATCAGCTCCGTGTTTGTGTTGTCATTGCTGTGTGCGTTTGCCTTTGCGTTTGCGTGTTTCCTCGACAACACGTCTTCACACTGAGGAGGACGCGGGCGGCGGCGCCTCGTTTCTCGCTGACGATCATCAATTTTGTCGTTTGTTGAGATGAAAACTGTCGCTGTCACATGTTGTCAGCGGTGTCAGCGACGGTTGAAAACAGAGACAGGTTGTGTTGTGTCCCGTAGACGGACGCCTCGGCTCCGACAGGTAAAGGGCTCAACCCCCACAGACGTCGGGGTCGTCGTTTTAGGAGTCTTTCTAGTTCTACCGCCTGTTCTTCAGGTTATTTTGACCCTTTTTTTTGCTGTTTTATTGCTTCATGTGCTGATTTGTTCATGAAATTGAAACAGAGAGAATAAAAGTAAATAAAATTTGTCAAAGTGGAACAAGGCGACATCTTGAGGTACAGGTTTCCTGATTTTATTTTTGGATGCAGGATCACACGGGCCAAGATTTTTTGGGACCATATGACAACAAACAAAAGGGATAATGACAAATTTCCCAGAACACACTGGATACACCAGCAAGATAGATGCACAGGCAACATCTCAACTCAACTTTATTTATATAGTACTTTAAAAACAACTGTAGCTGAAACAAAGTGCTGTACATAGAGACGTAAAACAATTAAAGGCAATAAATTAAATAAAACAGGAAATGCACAGTAGAATAGTTGTTTCGTTGTTTTTAAAAGCAATCAGAAACGATAAAAAAAATACATAAAAACAAACCATACAACACTAAAACAAGAGCAGAGTTGAAGGCCAGCGAGTAAAAATGGGTTTTAAGAATAGTTTTAAAAATGGACAGTGAGGCTTGTCTGATGTGCAACAGTAGCTTGTTCCATAATTATGGAGGAGCAAAATCTCACTATTTTCTTTTTTAATAAGTATTCAAACTCACAACAGGCATGTTATGTGACATTCAATCCTGTGTCGGTGTTTTACGACCGTGTTCTTCTATTCATGGCATGCTCTTTGTTACGTTCACCAACGTTACATCGTTGCTGATTTGAGCGACAGCCCCGCGTTTTGACATATTTCCTTTTCCTACTGCACATGATTGTTTGTGTGAAGTTTAACTCAAGTTGAGCAGTGAATTAGTCAAATATTAACACATTATACGACACAGATGATGACATATTACAGATTAGAAGTGGTGGTGTCTCATTTTATAAGGGGAAATATTTCTGCCCCTCCCCCCTTTTGTAACGGAGAGATAGAAACGGGATTGTGTCTCTTTGTCAGTCAACAAGCTGCAGTGTTTTCACGTCTTACACACATGTCGAACCCTTCCTCCTCCTCCTCCTCCCAAGAGTTTGGGCTGGCTCTACGTTTCTCCGAGGGGATTCTTGGTTTCCCACACTTTAAACCCCCCCCACACCTCCCACCTTCTTCTTTTAGTTAATTAACTGACCACAAACCACAGACCGAGGAAACAAATGATTCTTCGTGTTGGAGCTGAAGGAGAGAGAAAGAGAGAAAAAGGGGGAGAGAGAGGTCAGAGCTGATGACCTTGTCAAGCAGAGTTTCATCAGCATCAGGATGAATCACTCAACACAACAGCTGGAACACGCGCACACACACACACACACACACACACACTTTGCACACACTCTTTGAAGATGTTTGTCTTCTGACATATTTTTCTCACAGTCTCAAACTCTGAACAGCCGCAGTGACCGAGGTGTTTGGAGAAAAAAAACAACAACATTTTCTATTGAATCAAGAAAGCCTCAACACGAAGCATCAGAATCTGAAAGCACCTCGTGTTGCGTGTCTCGGTTTGGGAATAAAAAGAAAAGATGACGACTTCCTGACTGACCTTGGATTAGATCGACTCTGTATAAAAAACAAAAACCATTTGGCAAACAACATGTGAAACTCAAAACAGAAAACAGAAAAGAGGATGTTGTCTTTTCAATTCGGAGAGAGAGAGAGAGAGAGAGAAAGGAGCGGGATGACAATTGTGCAAATCTATTGTTCAATTACAATGATATATTTATATGTCTTTGTTAGGGTATAATTGATTTATTGGCAGACTGATCAATTATGTGATTTGGCCAACTTTGCATGTGAACTGCAAAGTGCATGGCTTTAATATAATTCAGATATGACACATCCTTGTTGTGGTTGATCCACTGAAGAAAAATCATTGTGGTTTTCTCATTTGTACAGATTTGCTCCACACAACAACGCTGTTAAAACTGTGAAAAAGACAGTGTGTATTCATTATTACAGGCTTTTGTTGTTATTGTAGTTTTTATTTATTTATTTATTTCTAACCCTTTCCTAGAGTTCACTGCAGAGCTGCACTGCACAAAAAGTATTTATGATGATGTTTGAACCATATTCAAGGGATTTTTGCATGAAATGTGTGTTTATATAAACAAAGGAATAGGCGCAGGGTAATTTCAGATCAGATAAGATTTTTTTGTCGCCCTAAAAATCCTACAGAGGTCTGGTTGTGTTTTAGTTCCTCCTTCAGATCGAGGCTCTTTCTTGCGTCTGCAGGTTTGATGCTTGTAGGAAACGCTGCTTATCATAAGATGAATTTTACTTTTAAATGTAGCCTTGAGATGCTTTTGAGAAATGGGTCAGGTCATTGTTTTAACGTGTGTGTGTGTGTGTGTGTGTGTGTGTGTGTGTGTGTGTGTAATACTGTCGTCACAGCTGCTGTCTGCACATCACACACGATCAAACACGAAACACCCTGGGCTGCTTTTTTCCCACAGGTTGAATGATGATGTCGAACTCGGCTTTGAACGTAAAACCACCACTGGGAGTTCAGTTCACACCTCACTGTTCAGTTTGAACTTTAACCTCGTTAATCGCTCTTTTCCAATCAGATCACAGCTGACGAGAAGCTTCAACATGAATACATACACACTCAGAGATATTTCACATTTTTAAATTGTGTTTTGTTTGTAGTTATGCGATAGTCGATGTATTTTTTATCTACAGAAAAGTGTTTTAATAACTGTTCATTCACAAAGACTGGACCTGTCAGGCTTCATCACACTGGAGAAAAAACACAAACTCTGTTCAGATTTGACATCAGTGTTCAAGATGTTAAATGTTTTCCCTGTAATGATGAGCTGTTTTGTGTTTGTTTGAGCAGAAGGAGCTGTGCAACATGATCCTGGACTGCTGCGCTCAACAGAGGACCTACGAGAAGTTCTTCGGTCTGCTCGCCGGGGTGAGACACACACTTTCTGTGGATAGTTCACAACATTTAGAAGAATTTTTATTGCAACTGTTGACCAAAATGTATATATTTATCTGCTACAAGAAAAACATCTAAAAAAATATCTAAAAAATTGGCATTTTTTTCTGTAGAAGTTAGATGACGATGAATATTACGTGTTGTCCCTGAAAGCACCATAGACACTATAATGGTGGTTGTAGCTCATACTGTTATAACTGAAAATGGGGATGCACTGATCAATCGGCTTCCAATCATTATCAGATGATATCCATTAAAAATACATGATCAGCAGAATTGATGGAATTGATGCTTTCTAATCACCGATCAATTTAAAACCGATCACCTATAGTCAATACGTGGTTAAGAAGTGTGTGGTGTTTCCGCCAAAATAAAATAAAACATGTTGGTCGTTTGGGACTTCTTCAAACGGTTTGATACTAAAATGATGTGTGTAAACCATCTGCATTGCATGTGAAAAAATGATTGGTAACGATTGTAGATTGATCAACAATCCCACCGATCGATGATTGGTATCAGTACCGGCAGCAAAAAGAAAACATGATGACTGTGACATCGCTGACTGAAAATGTTCACATTCACCTTGAGAAACCCAGAACTGAAACATCTGAAGCCTGAAAGCACTTGTTAATGCGTTTGTGTGTGTGTGTGTGTGTGTGTGTGCGTCTGTGTGTGTGTGTGTGTGTGTGTGTGTGTTCAGAGGTTCTGTCTGCTGAAGAAAGAGTACATGGAGAGTTTTGAGGGGATTTTCGCGGAGCAGTACGACACGATTCACCGCCTGGAGACCAACAAACTGAGGAACGTGGCGCGGCTGTTCGCTCACCTGCTCTACACAGACTCTGTTCCCTGGAGCGTAAGGACACACACACAGACACACACAAACACACACAAACACACAACCATTAAATCCACTCCAGTCCGACCAAACTTAGTGTAATTTTTCTCTCTAATATAATTTCCTGATGTGGATGCGTCTCCTCCAGGTGTTGGAGTGCATCAGGATGAGCGAGGAGACCACGACGTCGTCCAGCAGGATCTTTGTCAAGATCCTTTTCCAGGAGCTCTGTGCCTACATGGGCCTCCCCAAACTCAACCAGAGGCTCAAAGACCAGTACGGACACACACACACACACACACACACACACACACACACACACACACACACACACACACACACACAGAGCCTTATCCAATCTGCTAGATTATCTTCAACGATATGTTTCTTTCTTTTTTTTCCATTTAATCATTATTTTCAAAAAGCTGAAACATCTTGTGTCGATACTTCCCTGTCGACTAGAGCAGAGGGCGCTGGTTTTATTTCTGAAAACACTCGTAAATACTTTATTATTCTATAACTACAGCCTCTATAAGACAAAGGTTAGACAGAGGTTCAGAAGACTTTCAGATACTAATGAAGAAGTCACAACATGGATTTAAAGACCCCCTCCGTTGAAAATCGTGTTTTTCATGTTGTTCACATGTTCCTGTGGCATTTCTCTGGTGCTACAGGACATATCAGCAGAAAAGTAAAATTGCATTTCTGAGTATTCCAACCTTCAAATTGCTGTGAACCAACGGCAGAACGAGTACGAACGGTGGGAGGGTGCAGAGCAGCGCCGTCTCCGCCCACCACTCAGACGCATTTCTAATGAGCAACTGGTGCTCTGCAGAAGGAGAGTCCTGGGAAATGGCACAGGTTTTGTGATTTTGGCTAAAAACTTCATAATCCCAATTTAAAGACCACTGAGAATGTTTTAAAATAACTACAAAGGATCATTGGAGGGGGACTTTAATATAAACACGAACATTTCCAACAATTATAAGGTCTGAAGAAAATGTGAGTCTGGCTGCAGTTGTTACTGTATTTGTATTTTCCCTGTTGACAAGAGGAGTGTGTTATCGGTTACTGAAGTGTATGTGTGTGTGTTTCAGGACTCTGCAGCCGTTCTTTGAAGGACTGTTTCCTCGTGATAATCCCAGAAACACTCGCTTCGCCATCAACTTCTTCACCTCCATTGGACTGGGAGGACTGACGTAAGAGACACACAGACACAATATGGACACCTGAACATTCTTGATTTAAACATGTGTTTTGAAAATTGTGGGTATTAGTCAGATTTTTGAAGCAAAATTGTGTCTTTATGAACCATACAACATTTTAATAAGAGTTTGTTCAGTAAAAAAATACTTAGATGGGGCGGTGCGTGGCGCTGTGGTTAGAGCGGCCGCCCCATGTAGAGGCTACAGTCCTCGCCGCAGGCGTCCCCGGTTCGAATCCCGCGTCGGGCAGACCTTTCCTGCGTGTCATTCCCCCTCTCTCTGCCTCCCCATTTCCTGTCTATCTCTACTGTCATCACTATCAAATAAAGGCAAAAAGCCGAAAAATATACTTAAAAAAAAAAAAAAAAAAAAAATACTTAGATTGTGAATGTTTGGGGTCAAATAGCCACACACTCATTAGTAATAGTTTGCTGTGCGAGTCTTTGTTGTTTTCACACTGCCCGTCACTGTGTTAAGACATAACCATTTTCTTTCAGGGACGAGTTGAGGGAACATTTGAAGAACGCTCCGAAGATGATCATGACTCAGAACCAGGAAGTGGAGTCCTCCGACTCCGACTCGTCCTCCTCCTCCTCTTCCTCATCCGACTCCTCCTCCTCAGACTCCTCCAGCGATTCAGATTCCTCCTCCTCCTCCAGCAGCAGCAGCTCAGGTACGTTTATATTTACTTAAATAAATGGTCCTTTGTAGAGGACATTTACATTGCCGCCTTAAGGATTGTGGGTAATGAGGTCTTGAGCTAATAAGATCAGATCCAAAACATCCAGCTCTGCACCTGAAGGTTTGTGAATTCATCATTTTCAAATTGGTTTTTCGTCCTTGTATTTTCTGCTCCAGGTGCAGGTTGTGTTGTTTTAATTAAATTAATTCATCATCATCATCATCATCATCAGGAGTAACTGTTTTATTCTGTTGCTTACTAAAATGTGAGGTAATGATGTCTTGATTATTCGGTCCCTTCTGAGCTTCCATACTTTCATAGTTTAAAGGGATATTTCACCCAAAATTGATAATTCACCAATTTTCTACTCACCGTCATGCCAAAGAAGGGTTCGGAGAACTTTTGGAGTCATCAAAACGCTTTTGGAGTTCCAGGGGGCAACGGATTTACATATAATGGCGGTGGATAGAGTTCACTTTTGAATCGTCCAAAACATGTGAAACATCCAGATACCTCCATGCTGCTCGTCTGTACTGACCCAAGTGTCCTGAAGCCGCCACATGAAAAAGTTGTTCAGAAATAATTAATTTGATCTCTGTTTTTAGCCTTGTTGTAGTAGTAGCTCCCAGTGGCTGCATGAGATTTACTACGAGTGTTTACATCAAACATCCAATGGTTTACAACGACGAACGAACATCTCGCAGCAAATCTCACGCATGCGCACAAACTTCAACAGAGCCACTGGGAGCTACTGCTACAACAAGGATAAAAACAGAGATCAAATAAATTTTTTTGAAACAACTTTTTCATGTGGCGGCTTCAGGACACTTGGGTCAGTACGGACGAGCAGTATGGAGGTATCTGGATGTTTCATAGTGTGTGTTTTGGACAATTCAAAAGTGAACTCTATCCACCGCCATTATATGAAAATCCGTTGCCAGTCGGACCCCCCCTGGAACTCCTAAAGCGTTTTGATGACTCTGAAAGTTCTCCGAACCCTTGTAAATTTAAATTTGTGTGTTGCTGTTTAAAAAGAAAAAGAGTGAGTGAGAAAACGTTTGATAAATAAGTGAATTTATTTCTCTTGTCCTCCAGACTCAGACTCCAAACACAGGAAGAAGAAGAAGAGAAAAGAACCAATTGAGAAGAAGAAAAAAGAAAAGGAAAAGGACAAGAAGAAAAAGAAGAAGACGGTTGACAAACCTGCTGACAAGAAGCGAACCAGACACAAGAACGACAAAGACGGGGACGACGGCGACGGCGACAGTGAGGACGAGAAGCAGGCGAGGAAGGACAGGAAAGGCCACGCACGTGAGGCGGAGGAGCGTGAGCGTGCACGTGAGGGCGCCCGCCGGAGCAGACGAGACGAAAGAGCGGAGGAAGAGGAGGAGGAGGAAGAAGAGGAAGAGCAGAGACGGAAAGAGGAGGAGAGGAGGCGAAAAACGGACGTTCAAGGCAGGCAAAGGGACGGAGAGAGGGAGAGGGAGAGGGAGAGAGACCGAGACAGAGACCAAGGGAGGGAGAGGGAGAGAGAGCGAGAGCGAGAGCGACCGAGGGAACGAGAGAACGAGGAGAAGAGAGACAGGGAGAGAGAGAGGAATAAAGAGAACAGGGACAGGAACAGAGAGAGAGACAGAGAGAGGGACGAGAGGAGGAGGAGATAAAACTCCCCGTCCGGCAGTGATGGACTGATGACTGGCAGACAAGTGAATCTTTTTCCCTCTGTCATCCCTCCGTTCTTCACCCCATCTTGTCACCCTGGTATTTTGGATTCAGGACCCATCTCTCCCTCTATTTCTCCCTCCATCTCTCCCCCTCTCTCCAATCTTTGTCTGTTTGTATTTTCTATTGTTGATTTTTGCTGTTAATGAAATGAAAGAAAAAAACAACAACCCATTAAAGTTGCTTTACATGTTTTCTAATCTGTTTCTGATTTGACGGTTTTCAGCTCCCGACTAAGTTTATTATTAAGAATTAAACAAGGATTGATATCATTGTTATGTCTCAACACAAAATATGAAACCAGCATCTTCTGCAAAGACAAAAATCCACTTCTGAATATCGTTGGATATCGTTGGTGCCTCCAATGACTGTCGTTATAACAACATAGGGCACTAACGAAGTCGAAACCAACTTTCCATCAAAGACAGTCATTTAAACGACTGTCGTTGGCACTTGGAGCACAAAAGGGATCCAGTGACATCATCACCCTTGTGAACGCCCACACAAGAGGTTAAATAGTGAGTCTCCACACCAGATAGTTGGACCAGTCCCAGCCTGGTCAGATGCTACATGAACTGATGAAGCCTCTTGGATGAGAGGTGAAACGTCTTCCTAGACAAATAACTAAGTCCAGTTGCTTTCGATTTAACCTCCTTTGAAATACTATGACCTGGAAAAATGAGAATATGCACCGGCTTATCTCAAATATTAGTTTGTTTGTTCATTCATATGTGCCACTGTATTTCTTGCGAGTGCTTCATAGGCTACATACACAGATCAGCCATAACATGAAGATACTCGACCGGTTTTAATGTTGTGACTGATCTGTTTTTTTTTTTTTTTACTGATTCAAGCCATGAAACCATAAATAAATTACAGTTCAAATCTAAACAGAGATAGATATCTATTTGTCACATGCAAGGCTAAAGCTGGAGTTAAAAACAGTGCAGTGAAATGCACGACTGTACCAATACAATCACAAGAATACATAAAAATGTAGAATTAACTCTTTAAACAGAGCACTGATCGGCCACAACTTTAAACCCATCTGTTTTATTTTTGTGGCTGATTGGTGTATATCAAAGTTTTACAATTCTCAGAAGTATAAAATATGGTAAATGTCCTGTAAAAGCAGGAAGCGAGTTGTGGTTTGTGTTGTAATAAAGATGATCTTATATTTATAATCTGGTGGGAAATGATTCATACAAACAGCATCTGTGCCCCCACCTCTTCTCTCTACTTATAGCTGCTGCTTATGTCACTCCATCTCCTTTTCTCTCCAGTGACGATTAAAGATTCGTAATAATACTAATAATATCAATGATGTTACTTATGCAAATAATACTGTGGGAAATGAAACGACAAGAAAAAATGCCGTGATTATCGTGATTAAGTATATACTGCAATACAAATGTCTTTTTTTTTTGCCTGACCAACAGCCCAAAACGGCAAAAACATGCAATGTACTATTTTATGAGACAATGAAAACAAAGGAAATGTTCAATTCTTTGCATTTTTATTTAGAAATTACATAAGATAGAAGATCAAATATGCCAGCAGCATCTCTAAAACCAACTCATTTTCATGTTGCTTGTGGTTTTAAATTAAACATTTTGACATTATCTCTAAAGTGGGTACAGACTCAAGTTCCCTTCTGGATGAATTGTAATGATGGAGAGCCAGACTCCTCATGGCGACATCAGACCCTTCAACAGACGGAAGCAGCTGTTTGAAATATCCAAACACTTAAGGAAGCCTGATGATACCACACCACAATGTGAGTAACCGGCTCTGTCAACATACACACACATACACACATGCACACAGTCACACACACTTTGCTGGTACCATAAACAAGCTGAAACTTGCCTTGTTTCTGCCCAACATGCTTCAAAATAAATTGGATCACCAAAGTGGCAGCCACAGGTGCAGACCAGAAAAAAACGGCAGGTACCGGTGGTGACAGAAGAACCCGAGTCTAATACCAAAGTACCAATACAGAGCAGTAGAAATATACAATTAAAAGGGCTACATCCCAAAGCTAAAGTATTATTACACTGGTATTGTTTGCATAATGTACTTTAATTAATTATGCTATAAGATGTAGCCTACTTAAATGCATTGAGTAAGCTATGGAATATATTTCATGTGCTATTAAAGCTTTAAATGTAGGCTACTTCAACTGGCTATTAACCTTTATAATTATTATGTTATGTTAAACTTTATACTCAGGTCCATATAGCTACAAGACACAATACAAAAACAGACAACTCAATACATATAATAAAAGATGAAAATGTACATAAATGTGCTAGTCATACAACAAACTTGTGTTTTGATGAACCCATTTAAGTCAATTTTATTGCTTAAATAGCCAGTTTAACTACATTTAAATGGACTCCAGTTGTGCTTGTTACACTAGAAAATGTACTAGCACCTCACCAGCTAACTGGTGTTTTTTCAGTCATTGATATGTATTGTAGGCTATTTAAGTGGTAAAACCTGCAAAAGATAAACCCTAACAAACAGAGCCCACATAAGTACAGTAGCTACACAGCTGTGGAGGAAAGTAAATAAGTAATGTAACTTCATTTTGAGATATTTATACTTCTTCTGTTTCCCTGATGAATTCAAAAAGTTTAAATAACAAGAAAAGTACAATCATGAGGGAGGATTTTTCCACACAATTTTAGACAGTGCAAGTAAATTTTTCATCTACTTGTGCATGTGCAACCAGAAAATCAGCTGAAATGGAAATGTGAGTATTTGCTTTGAAAGTATATAGTGCACCCCTAAAATATCTGCTTGCGCTCCTAGTGAAAAAAAAGTTAGTCTTTTATTAAGTTGTTTAAAAAACAAAATGCAAGGTTGCGAGACAGGACGTATGAATATTTAAAGCTTAAATGGGAACAGGTTTTAATATTTTTGAGAACTTTTTTTTTTAGGCCTATTGGTTAGTAAATAACTTTCTCGTGCTTTATAGGTCAGTTATAAGAAATCTTTTTGCCAGGGTGTGGAAAAATCCTCCCTCATGATTGTACTTTTCTTGCTATTTAAGCTTTTTAATTCATCAGGGAAACAGAAGAAGTATAAATATCTCAAAATGAAGTTAAATTACTTATTTACTTTCCTCCACAGCTGTGTAGCTACTGTATTTATGTGGACTCTGTTTGTTAGGGTTTATCTTTTTCAGGTTTTACCACTTAAATAGCCGACGCCGAACAACGCTGGTTGTTGAAAGCAGTATTTCTGTTTACAGTAAACCGTCTCTTCTGGTGGTGTCGGCTCAGCATGTGCTGATGTCTGCACCTCGCTGACTCTCATCTCTCTCCTACAGGAACTACAGTTTCTGAACTTTCCCCCTGCCTGGGTTCCTCCACGCCGTCCTGAGACCAGTGATGTGGAAGTCAACTGTGTCTCTCTCTGTCTTTTTTTCCCCTCCACTATCTCTTGGCCGGCAGGATGTCGCTTCACTGCACGTAATAAGTCTGGGCTGCCACTGACCTGAAAGAAAAACTGCATTAATGTTGTGAGTCGTCGTCTCCAACACACACTGCTCTGTTTTAAGTGTTTCAGCCTCTGACTGTGTGTGTGTACACAAACAATTTGCCGTCTGTAACTGTGCACGGCTGCTGTTTGCACCAACTGTACACACAGGATATGCATATGATATTAATTGGGGGATTTGATCCTCACAGTGTAAACACACTTACCATTTTATTATTTAATTGGGTTATTTATTTGTTTTTAGGACGCATTTCTAATTCCTGCTGTTCCTAATGAAGCTCTCTCTCTCTCAGCTCCCACACATTACTGTTGGTATCAGACTGTTTTGTGGAGCAGTTACAGCACAGACACGACAAAGGAGATTTAACTTGTTACAGTAATAAGAGCGAGGAGGTGGTAGGTGGATTTTATTTCATTTTTTAAACAATTATACAGAGCTGCCAGGCTGTTTCCAGTCTTTATGCAACGCTATGTTGGCTGTAACGATTCAATCTCTACACAGATTCTCCTTTGTGATGGAAGAGGAGAACACGGCTCTCCTTTTTATTTATAAAGGAGTGGTGTATTTATTTAACACATCCACCGTATTATTATTTAACACATCCACATGATTTTATATGATTATTTGAGGCGGTTGCTGCAACACTTCATTTTCACTATGGGATTATCTGTTTGTCCGTCTGTCACTGTTTGTTTACGAAGAAGCACTGAATCAGAAAGTTTACACCGAACTGGAATCTATTGGTTATTCAGTCCGTGTGTGTGTGTGTGTGTATGTGTGTAGGTATGTGTGTATTAGTGTGTGTGTGTGTGTGTTTATACTGGTTTTGCTCAGTGATACTGCCAAGACCCACACACACTCACACTGCTGTATCCTTGTACAACCTTGATGTGATGTTCAAGGTGAGAGGGGGAGATGCCTGTGTGTGTGTGTGTGTGTGTGTGTGTGTGTGTGTGTGTGTGTGTGTGTGTGTGTGTGTGTGTGTGTGTGTGTGTGTGCGTAAGTGGGTCGCTGCTGCAGTGCTGGATGGGGATTGGTTGGATGTCCTGAGGAGCAGAGGACTTGGATTGGTTTGCTGCAGCGGCAAATGGAGGAACAGATCCACTGGGACCTGAGAGCTGCAATGAACTCTGGGAAACCACAGCAAGGCCCTCATGCAGCTGGGTGAGGTAGAGGGGAAGAGGGGGAGGAACGTGGAAGATGAGTGAGAAGATGAGGAGAAGAAGTGGACTCCTGTTTCTCCGTCTCTTTTAACTGTAATATTGATCTCAAAGTTTCCTGAGATATTTCCGTTTAATCCATTTGTTTACAAAAATAGAGAAATAGAGAGACGATATGGCACCATAAAAACAGCAGCAACATTTTCATGACTGTACGATTGGCCGTGCAGAGCAACAGGGAGCTGTAGTACAATTATACGGAAACACTATTAGAGGCCATGAACGCAACGCAAAGCAACAAAACACAGATAAACAATACAAATTATAGACTATATGTGAGTTCTCTGCCTTCCAAGCTATAACTCCTTTCACATGGAGGTAATCATACAGTCCACTGTGCAGAAATGTTCATTATTGCTGCTTTAAAGATGTTATATTTTGAATGTAAAGGATGTATAAGTGCTGATATTCTTGGCTAAATCCCAGGAATTGACTGCTGCTTGCCAGATGTTTGATGCTGATACATAAAAATAAATAAATCACATTTGTTTTTAACACATGCAGCCAAGAAAAGCACTGGACAGGAGATTGATTTACAGTGAGTAAAAATAGTCATAGGCTAATCACTCTCTGGTATCACATTTAAAACAGATCCTCGGTATTACTATTCATCAATTTAGTTGCTTTAATCAGCTAATAATTCAGATGGTTATGATCAGTGATGTCCTCAAGAAGTGGGAACCTGTAAGTTTTAGCAAAAGTTTCCCAAACAGGAGGAAATGGTGCACTTGTGAGCTCTAGTGATGATTTGTTTCAACAGGAAGGCGTGTATGGTTTTAAAGGGATAGTTCAACATTTTGGCAAATAAAAAAAAGCTGCTCAGTGAACACAATAGAGGTACAGGTCCCCTGTCCCTCATCAAACTCATCAAATCACAATCTAACAACTCCCAAACACTCTCGTGGAGGAATTGTGACCTGCACATTCACCACGCTATGAGATAATAATGTAACATTACGAGACGGAGTTGTTTCCGAGGCAAATGCAGCCGGAACTACATTACAGACATGGATGCTGGGTTTTTGTGATTTCAAAAGCGCAAGTAGTTCTGTGTATTTGCTTCGTGTGTCGTGATGTTGCATAATTATACATTATTTCATAGCGGTATGAATGTGCAGGTCACAACTTGTCCGTGAGAGCGTTTTGGAGTTGTTGGAGTGTGTATTTGATGAGTTTGATGAGGGACAGAGGACTTGTACCGTTCACCTCCATTGTGTTCACTGAGCAGCTCACGTCTCTGCCCCGCGGATCTCAAAACAACATGCACCGATAATTAAAGCCATTGGGATTATGGCGATAGGAGAATTTGCCAAAATGTTGAACTATCACTTTAAGACTTATTTTTCTTTGCACAGGCTTTGTCGACAACAAGAAAAACACAAAATATCACCCTGGATAAGGCTTGAAAGTGTGTAATGGTCAGTCAGTCACGAGTCTCTCTCTCAGAGCAGCAGTGTGAAATGCCTCAGCTCTCTGACATGATGATACCTGTCTGTCTGCAACTGGACGATCTGTGAGTCG
Source organism: Trachurus japonicus (assembly GCF_045865225.1). Lineage (NCBI taxonomy): Eukaryota > Metazoa > Chordata > Actinopteri > Carangiformes > Carangidae > Trachurus > Trachurus japonicus. The sequence goes on from NC_140927.1 coordinate 23,961,902, forward strand.
CTGATGATGAAGCCGTCTGTGGTGTCACCGTCCCAGCTCCACCTGTACAAAACCACAGAAAACTGATGTGTTTTTTTTTTATATAACGTGTGGTTCTTGTATTTAATATGTTTGTGCTCAGGGGCTCATCATTTCATAATCCATCCATGGTGTGAAGGGGAACAGAGGGGAGCTCATAGCAGACCTCCTCCTCCTCCTCCTGTGGAGCTCAGTGTGGAGTCAGTGGAGTTCTTATATTCAGTTATGGTGAAATGATCCTTTAACCTGACACCTGCTGACGACATGGACAGGTGAGTTGACAGTAAATACACAGAGAGGTACAGCAGAGGCTACTGAACACAGCTGAGGACTGTGTGTGTGTGTGTGTGTGTGTAAGGCAGTATTTACAGTTTTAAAATAGATTTTATCCGGTTTTTTGCCAACAACAAAACCTGGCAACAAATCAACCAGAACCTGCTGTTCCGTGCACACACACACACACACACACACACACACACACACACACACACACACACACACACACACACACACACACACACACACACACACACACACACACACACACAGGTAACAAGGTATCAGATATTTTTGTCCTCTAAAATCCATCCAACTGTGAGTCTTTTATTTTTATTGGATGCAATTTAAGCCTCTCTCTCTCTCCCTCTGTGTGTGTGTGTGTGTGTGTGTGTGTGTGTGTGTGTGTGTGTGTGTGTGTGTGTGCGTGCGCGCGTGTGCGGCGCATGCGCACTAGGCTCCGCTCGGCTCTCGGTGCGGCGCATGCAGAGCGCGCGGCTCTCCGCTGCTCCGACAGAGTTGCTCAGTGTCCGGACTGATACCTGATGGATGGATGGATGGATGGCGGGTGATCGACATTCAACCAATCAATGAAGCTTCAGCTCGGACTCACAGACAGGTCGCCGGGGCAACGTTCAGTATTGATCACTGATTATTAATGATCGGCAGCTGACAGTCAGAGTGTGAGCGGAGTTCAGCGCTTCAGAAACCAACAGGACTCTACTTTCTTCATCCATCCATCACCTTCTCCTCCGGTAAGTCACCTTCCTCCTCCTCCACCACCTCTTCTCCTCTTTCACTCCTCCTCTTTTCTTTTATCTTTTCTTCTGATAGTTGAAGGTTATTATGAAACGGACCGAGTACAAGCGGCTGAAGCTTTAAACCGCGCCAACACCGGAGACGTTTCTGTCCGGTGGTTATTGTCCGGATCACTTTCAGGCAGAAAAAAACTACTCTCTTTTATTTGTTTTTTCTATTTCTACGTAATAATAATATGACCTCAGTGTGTATGTTGTGTCTTTGTTGATTTTCGTTCACATCAGCTTCTCAATCTGTCGCTGGAAAGATAAATATCATAATCTTCTGTCCGTGAGTGTCAGTGTCAGTGTCAGTGTGTGTGTGTGTGTGTGTGTGTGTGTGTGTGTGTGTGTGTGTGTGAGAGTCTGAAGGGCAGCGGTGGGAGAAGGACCCACATCTTCCCCTGGAGTAAAAATAGTAATATAACAGAAGTAGTGGAGGAGGAGGAGGATTCAGAAGCACTAACACCACACTGTAAACATGTCACCTCAGTACAAGTACTCAAGCGCTGTCAGGACCATGAGCCTGAAGTTTATAAAGTAACTGTGACTGTAGGAGGTTTTTTTTATTTTTTATTTTTATCTATAGTTCTATATTTTATTATTTTATAAGGTCCTATTATGATTCGTGCATTACTTGTTGTTGGTATAGGTATACAGATGTGACTTAAAGTGGCAGATAATGAGAGTTTTCATTAAGGTTTTCAGATGTTGTTTAAATTTGAAAAATGTAGAGAGAGGACACCTTTTATACGTCTTGTTTTGTCTGTTCAATAGTCGAAATAATTGAGGTTATTGTGATATATGATGGAAAAAAGATGCAAATCATCTGATCTGAGGAGGTGATACCTTGAAATATGGAAAAAACAACAACTAATCAGTTGACAAAATTGAGTTGTCAATTCAGTTTTCGATAACTGACGAATCAAAGACTCATTATATTTGATATCAGCTGGATTATTGAATCCGTGCAGCCTGTTTATGTATTTGATGGTGATTCATATTGAAAAAGGTTGTCATATGTGTTTTGTGTTCAGAATCTTATTTATATTAAACAGCATCTGTTTTTAAAGAAGTATGAAACATTTTGATGGTCACGACCTGAGCATCCTCTGTTGTCTGATAATTTACTGAATGTGATTTATTTTGAGCTCTGGACATAATGAGACGTCTGATGAGGTCAACCTGAGTTGTGATGGATAGTATCCCTGTGCCGTGTTGCTTTAGTAACCAAAACATTTTCATTTTTTCATGGTAGGCCATTCATCGCAGGTTGCAGCTGTAACTGACAGTTTGTGTTCACATGGAGCAGAGCTGGTTTGACATGTTTGAATCAGTTATTAATTATTTCACATCAAAACATTAAAAAACTGAAGTGAAACATAAAAAACTGGGACAGATTCTTTATGAATCAGAGCTGACACACACAAAGTCAACCAGAGTTGTCCTCTCTGTCTCTTTCTCTCTCTCTGTCTCTTTGTCATGGAGATGTTAATTTTCACATAGATGACAAAATGACTGTGTATGTGAGAGAGAGCGTGAGACTGATGAAACCAATCAGTTGGGCTGTAGCGCCCCTCTGCAGCTTCAACTGAAACACTCCTTTCCTGTCCTTTCTCCGTATCTTTTCCTTTCCTTTCCTTTCCTTTCCTTTCCTTTCCTTTCCTTTCCTTTCCTTTTCTGCCCTCATTTCTCCCCCCTGTCTTGCTCATCTCATCTCGTCTCCTCCTTTCTTTTCTCCACTTCTTCTAACTTCACGTCTTTACCTGCTTCTCTCTCTTCACTGCCTCCATTTTTCCTACTTTTCCTTAGTGACCTGGAAACTCGCTGCTGCCATCCATCCAGCTGCCCCATGCTGCATGAAATTAGAAAGTCCTGCACCCCTGTCTTCCTCCTTTCCTTCCTTCCATTCTTCCTCCTTCGCTTCCTCCCTCCCTTCCTTCTTTTCTTCCTCCCTTCTTCCCTTCCTCCCTTCCTCCTTTCCTTCCCTCTGCTGCCTGCTGCTGGTCTTTGTTTGGCTGTTTGGACTTCCACTCTGTCTCCGTCCTCTGTGAGTCTAATTAACACAAATCAACTTAATTAAAACAGAAGAGAGAAGCTGACTGAGACACTCACTCCTTCACTCACTCTGAGCTCATCGTCCAATCAGAGCAAAGAACCAGAGCAGTGTGCGGCCACCTGACCTGTCATCAAACAACAGCTAGTCAATGCAAACCCACTACAGGAGGACAACACCTGCCCATTGTTAGAGCAGATTACCTGGTGGTTAGTATTAATAAGTCTACTAACTAGCTGTTTGACCTGCTGTTTGACTGCAGCCCATCTCTGTCTCTCCCTATCTATATCTAGATATGAACATGCAAGATATTAATATCGCAAAGGCAACGATATTGACGATATAGATAGAGTTTCCCCAGCTCAGCCAGAACATCGTGTAGTGAGAAAAATGTAAACAAAAAAGGACACGTTAGTAGTATGGTAATGGTAGCAGGTGACTGTTACTGTGCGTCTGCCTCCAGGTATGATAATGCTGCCAAATTTATTAATTTTTTTCTTAAAAAATGCTCATTTTCCCCTGAAACCATGGTCATATCGTATCGTATCGATATTGAGATACCTGGCAAAAATATTGAGATATGAAATTTTGTCCATATTGTTCAGCCCTAATTTAAACCCAATGTTTTGAGAAGTGGTAGGCTACTCAATGTCAGATGAAAACTCACACTCCTGCTGTTAGAGATACTAACTAGTCAGTAGACCGTCCTAACCTGCTGTAAAACCACAGTAACATCATGTGTCTTCACTGAAGGAAACATAAAGATGAAAACGAATGGACACAGCAACCATATAAGATTTAAGATGTTTTGTTTAACGCTCAGTGTTCACTGTTTACTATCTAGTTGTTAGTCTGTAGTTACCATAAGAGTGTACTAATGACTGTAGACTGGGCTATACTAGACTGGACTAACTGGTTGTTAGACTGAACCAACCCTCTGTTAGACTGGACTCATTAGCACCAGTGGTTGTGCACAAGACAATTAAACTAGACTGTTACACCAGCTGTTTTATATCTAGCCTGTAAAAACCAGCCTGTGTAGACTGATTAAAGAGACATTAAAATGCACTAACGAGCTGCATGAGTGTGTGTGTGTGTATGTGTCGGTCCAGGCTGACAGCTGGACAGTTTACATATGCGCATCTTTCTTTTGTACAGTATAGGTAGATGTATCCTACTGTAACACTCTCTCCTGTTCTCCTCCACACAAATCAATTTTACCTATTTATAGAGCATGACAACATTACTAAACAGTGTGTGTGTGTGTGTGTGCGCGTGTGTGTGCCAGGACTCCAGCAGTGGGCAGATTGAGAAGCAGCACGTTGTTACGTCAGGACAGATTAGTTTGGAAAACCTACAGAGAGCATACACACACACAAATGCACACACACACACAACCACAAACTGTTGTTTCTGTACTAAATATGTCCTCCCTTTGTGTGCAGTGTGTGTCCATTATTGCTGTGTGTGTGTGTGTGTGTGTGGACTGACACCAGGCAGGTGTAACGAGCTCATTAAAACAACTTTATTGCTGTTCTGTTAAAACAGGAGGGACATGACTGTTACATCAATATTCAATTAAATTAATTAACATTTTAATCGTGTAGGGAAACAACAGGTTGCTCTCAGATTAAAGGCGTACACATTTTGAATTTTTGTAAAGTGTGTTCATTCATGTATTCTCTTGCAAATAAGAAGAGAAGATTGTTTCCGTTATTATGTGAATGTGAAACACTGAGCTGGACCAATGAGCCAGTTAGCTTAGCTTAGCATAAAGACTAGAAACGATAGGAAACGGCTAGCCAGGTTTCTTAAAGGTGACTCCACCTACCTACAACAGCTCTAAAACAAATGATTAACAAAGATGTATCAATTGTTTAATTGGTAGGCTACTAAAGCTGAGCTAACATCACCTGGCTCTGGAGTCACGTTAAATTAACAGACATGAAAATGATTCTCATCTAAAATAAAGACAATTTTCCTAAATCTCAAACTTTTCCCATGAAGAAATCGACTAAAAACTTCTTTTAGTTTTTGTGTCTGCTCAGTAGTTTTGTTGCTCCTGTGTAGAACAGGTGTGTTTCCCCCAAGAGACAGTTTTCTACTTTCTTCCTGTAGCAGCAATACTCAGAGTACTGAAGTACGTGGAGTACAGTGTGTGTGTGTGTGTGTGTGTGTGTGTGTGCGTGTGTGCGCTCACCAACGCTAGGTGCTGCCTAACAGTACACAGAGCTAACAGCTAGCTACCTCATTACTCCCATTCTGTCTGCTGTGATTTATGGAACTACCTGTGTGTGTGTGTGTGTGTGTGTGTGTGTGTGTGTGTGTGTGTGTGTGTGTGTGTGTGTGTGTGTGTCTACCTACTCCCCATGTTGTCAAGAAGTTTTAATTAAGTTTCTGTCATGTGACAAAGAGGAAGTGATGACATTAATGAAACGTGATTGGATGATTATTATCAAAAACATAATTAGTGGCCTGGTGGTGATCAGAGAGAAAGAAAGAGAGGGAGAGAGAGAGGTGTGTGTGTGGGTGCGTGGTTGTTTAGAAGGTGCGTACAAAAAGGACAGAGTGTATAAAGGAGTGTATAAAAGAAAAGTCGACTCTGTGCGTGTGTGTGTGTGCGTGTGTAAGACAAAGTGTGTGTAAATAGGACGGCAGTGATGAAGTGTTTCCTTGCGACTCATGTCTCTGAGGTACTACACACACACTCACACATTTACACACACACACACACACACACACACACACACTGAGATAGTGAAGGTCACACTGTCACACACACGCACGGTTACACACTGTGTCATCAGTCAGGAGTCCGCAGGAAGTCGTCAGGAGTTTCACCTGTGAGACAGACAGACAGACAGACAGACCAGGACGTCCCCCTAGAAATTATGAATCTATTCAATTAAACTTCACTGCAACAGAAATTAAGTTCTGGATAATATTCATTCATACTTTGTAGCACACAGAATCTTTTTTTCTTTCTTTCTAATAAATAAATGAAGTGCTGCATTCGTGAAAAGCAGCAGATGGATGGATGAGGTCGCCGTTTTGAAGCACAGATAAAAACAAACTTGCTGTGCTCTGTACTGAGAAACAGTTGTGTGAAAGGCATGAATCCACATTTAGTGCTCTAGTGGCAGGACTGTGCACATGTGACACTGAATCAAAATAATCTTGGTTGTAGGAAGACGTCACTCTTGTTGATTTGTTTTTACAGAGCTCAGCAGAGACACACAGGAAAGAGACTGAGCTTTGGATGCAAATCTGAATCAGTTCATTCTTGGTTTTTAGGCTTTTTGTGGGATTTATTGACGGCAAGAAAATGATCGAACATCGTTGTATTAATCTTTAAAGAGATATTATGCAAGATTTTTTACCTTTATTGAATTCAAATTATTAATTTATTAAACAACTTTGGAGTAATTGTGATGGTTAAATGACTTGTTTCAGGGCTCTATGCCTTCCACCTACAGCGTCTCTTGGCCCAAAACCAACCTTGCAAGATCTTGTCTCGGCGGCACCTCGACTCAAACACGTCCCTTAATCCGTAATCTATTGTTTATATACACATCATAAAATGTATATAACGTCATCCACTGCTCCATGGATTGCTTTCTCGTCGGCTTTGTTGTAAACAAATGCACATGGCCAAGAGGAGTTTGAGCAAAACTGAGAAAAAGCGACCGGACTTGCATAGTTCCCCTTTAAATTCTACTGATCCAACGTCATTGTTTCCTCAGGTTTTTCTTGTCACCAGTAAAACATGGGAGCAGAGTTTTCAAGCTCATCTCCTTGAGGGACTTTTTCCAAGAAGCTCAGTTTTTTGGGGTGTGTGTGTAATGTGCTGGCATAGCATGAACCGACGGCAAGAAAATGTAAAGAAAAGGATTTTCTGTCAGATGTAGTGTAGCGAAGCTTAGTGTAGACATGACTCTGATTTCTAGGCAGTTTCTGTGTGTCAGCAGGAAATTTACAGCAAAGGTAATCCTGTCAAACACAAAGTCACACAGAAAACAAAGTTTCAAAGACACTGAGACACAGTTTTTTACTCTCCAACGTCCTCCCGTCCCCTGCGGTGTCACTCTGTCAGCCTCAGTCTGTAGCCTGAGAGACTGTTACAGAGCAGAAACAAGTGAGTGTGTCTTAACTTAAACCACCTGCCCTCCTCCGCCAAGGTGTGTGTTTCTGTCCGTTTGTCTCATGTTTCTTCTTCCATTAGTTGAGTGGAGCGGCTGTTGAATGTTTGATGAGTCAGCACGCTGAGAAGGAAGTGACGTCGTAGCCGTCTTCTCGTCTTTCGGGGCCCGGTTCATGTTTTCACATCTTCGGCTCCTCGTCTTCGACTGTGAATACTGCTGACGCTCACCACCATGAACTCACATGGAGAGTGTTTGGTTTGTTTGGAGCAGATGCGGGGAAACATTTAGAGATGAAACCTCTGTGATGTAGGCGTATTTTGTATCGATGCACGGCCGGAAGTATTGATCTTTTATCATGTCAACTAGAAATACAAATTTTTAGTTTTACATTTTCCGATTGTGATGGTCGTTTAATGATTCAAATGAGATGAACAGACTTATCTTATCATGTAACGCAGATGATGACAAAGTTTTGAATCGTTTGTATAACAATTAACAATATAACAATTTGTTATTGCATTTAAGATAATATTAATGTCATCATATCATGATAGTATCGTATCGTGGAGCCTCTCGTGATTCTAGCTGCCTACTGTGATTTATTTGTTTATGTGCAGATGATGCACTAAATATTAAAAAACGATGCTAAGAGGTATTTATATTGTATTTGAGAGCAATGCTAACAACAGCAAGCTTTTACAGTCACAGTGGCTTTACTACAATTATCAAATGACCACTAGGGTTTGGCTCTAAGTGAGTCCGTCCCCACAGACTCCCATGTTAAAGTACCAAACGTTACATGTTTACAGCCTGGTACAAAAATATGTTTTGGTCCGGACGGTTAATTTCCTCTTTCATGGCAACTGTGCGAAGGTGAAGTTGAAGTTGAGTTCAGTGGACTCAGGTACTTGTCAAGGTGGCGACGGTGGAGCAGCTCAGTCTGAGCTTCAAAACCACTCTTCAGGGACCCGTGGGTGACGTCACGAGAGTTACATCCGTCTCTATTTATAGTTTCTGTCAGGCATGGGCAACCTTTTCCACAAAGAGGCCGGTGTGGCTGCAGGTTTTCTTTCCAGCCAAGCAGCAGGAACACCAGACTTGACTCACTTTATCAGCTGTGTGCTCTTGGTTGGTTGGATCTATGTGCTCGCCATCTTAACTCCGACATGTTTACATCGCTGTGAATAAGATGCACATTTTGAAATTTTTTTATGACCGATAACGACGCTCGTTAACCGATTATTAACCGATAAGATTAAAACACTAACAGGGGCAAGTGCCGATGGTTTTCTTTTTTTCTCTTTTTTTTTCTTTTTTGCCGTTATAAAATACACACACATGCGCTGCAACAGCTGATTAGCGCCAGATTCACTGTGCTTCTGTCCCAGATGGAAGTTAGATCTTCCAATGTTGAACTGAACTATACAAAGTGCAGCCAAACACCAGGCTGAAGAGAGAGGAACGGCAGATTTCCGTATGTCCGTGTGGGCTACATCTGACCTTCCCTCACGGGGACTGTGGTGCATTACTGGCACATACTGTCAGTCCTCATTTGTAGCTTTTTGCTGCGAAATATGACTGAAGTAGGGCTGCAACTAACGATTATTTTCATTATCGATTAATCTGTCAATTATTTAAATGATTAATCGATTAGTTGTTTGGTCAATAAAATGTTGAAAAATGTCAATCAGTGTTTCTCAAACCACAAGATGACGTCCTCAAATGTCTTATTTTGTCCACAAACCAAAGAGAGACTCAGTTTGTTGTCATAAAGGAACAAAGAAACCAGAAATATTCACATTTAAGAAGCAGAAATCAGAGAATTTTGACTTTTTTTTTCTTAAAAAACTACTCAAACTGATTATTCGATTATCAAAATAGTTGACGATTAATTTAATAATCGATTATTGTTCGATTAATTGTTGCAGCTCTAGACTGAAGGCACGAGTGGACGTCTGCACGTGTCGACATGCCCTCATGAGTTGACATCATATGGAGCTAAAAAAAATAAAATAAAAACAACCGATAGTATTAATCGGTCAAAGTTCTTGTTATCAGTTAATGGTTAAACAGTTAATAATGTGCATCCCTACACTGGATGCAAAGAACTACAACTGAGGCTGATGGGAACGGCGTTGTAGCTTTACAGGATCACATTACACTAATGTGATTAATTTTCATCCTGAAGGGGACTGTGCCAGATTTCCTGGCCGACCATGTAACAGTTGAGATACAAAGTGGACGTGGACTCAGATTCAGCTCCAGTCTCGATGTTGTTGCCAGATTTTGTCGACATGTTGAGGACGTGGACTTGGGAAGATTTGGCCTGGTGTCAAAACCTGAAATCAAATCACTGCAGCCTCACATGGGAACATTGAACACCTGCGCATCCATGCAATTATCCACTCGTCAGCCAATCGTGTGGCAGCATTTTGCAGTGCACAAAATTCATGCAGGTGCAGGTCAGAAGCTTTAAGATCAGACGCCAGAAAAGAGTAAAACGTGACCTCAGTGACTTTGATTGTTGGTGTCAGGCGACTTTAGCTGGGTTGAGTATTTCTGAAACTGCTGATCTCCTGAGATTTTAAACTCTCAAAGCCTCAGGACTCGAACTGGTTTCACGAACTTGACAATGAGTTCAGTCGGTGTGCGTCAGTGGTCTCCCCAGCCACCAGCTCTGAATCCAGCAAAGAAAAAAAAGAGAAACCCCTCTGGGATGAGGTAGAACGGCGGGTCCTCAGTGTGAATGTGCAGCTGACAAACCTGCAGAACTGATTAGAGAGTAAAGACAGGTACATACTGTAGACCCTTCCCAGTATTAGCACGTTGTTCCTGATATAGTCGTGCTCAGTGAGGTGAGTCTGTTTGGTCTGGCTTAGTCTGGCTTAAGAGCAACAGACATGAGCGTCACTGTGTCGCGTTGTGTCATGTGACGTCTGTAACACACAGTGGACGTGACATGAACTCAGGGCAGGACAAACAAAACGTCTCCTTGATGGGAACATCTCCGGAGAGAGCAGGTATAATAAATCCCTGAGGGGCAGTAGGTTGTAGCTTCATGTTAACCTTCGGCCTCAGCATTAGCCTCAAATAGCAACAAATAAAAGTAAACAGAAGAAAGTTTATCTGGTTTTGATTGAGTAATTGAGTTCAAGTTACTTTCTTTGAACCCATGGGTCAATTTGGTTTCCAGTTGAAAGTAAAAAAGGACCCATTCGTACATCATACTGAATTAAACATGATAATAAAAAGATAAAACATTAAAAGGGCTCTAGTGCAAATAAAAAATGTTAAATAAGTAATAAATAGCGACACTGCACAACCAAACCTTAGAATAAACCAATCTAAGAACTATTAATAAAGAGATAATAGTTGATACAGACTTTTTACAGATCTTGTGCAAATTTGCATTTTTTTTTTCACAGCTTCTATGTAAGTGTGATGACAGCTTCACTAAAGCTGTATTTTTAATGTGCTGTATTTTACACTTTGGGACTAAAAATCTCAGTGTGAGTGAGTGTCTTTCCTGGATAATGTGTGTTTCTCACTTCTCACCAGAGAAGCTACAAAAGAAGATGTGATAGTGATGAATCTACGGTGGCCTGGATGCTCTTCTTGAAAGCTATGATCTTTGTTGACACTGTGAAGATAGGGTTGTTTTTAACATTAGTTATTGGACTTATATAGGTAGAAAACAGTGGATGTGTTTGTTTTATATGTCTCTTGCCACCTGTGTGTGTGTGTGTGTGTGTGTTGCCCTTTAAGAGTCCAGATGATCCAGACTGATGCTGGACCCAGATTTTGAGCAGTACAGCTGCTGACTTGTTCTAAATAATCTATCCATACATGCATCGCTCCACCTGCTTGACCTGATTAGGGCCTTTTTCTGGGGAGGGGATGGGTGTGTGTGTGTGTGTGAACATTTCCCAGCATGCACCAGGCCAGAGATGGGCTACTAGTGCCAGCAGGTTACTCTGAAGTGTAGCTACTACACTATATACTAGGTCTGTCTGACTGATGTTGACCTCAGTGACACAGACACATACGGAGTCACAGGGAGGTGAAAAGGTCGGAGGAGTTCGGTGTTGTTCTGAGACGGTGTGGAGGGGGGGGGGGGGGGGGGGGGGGGGGGGGGGGAGCCAGACCACAGACGACCGCCGGTAGATGTGCAGAAGAAGAATGGGAGTGGTAATCTCTATTATTAGACCACAGATTATACTAACTGAGCTACAACACACACATATAAACACACACCCTCTCTCTCTCTTTCTCTCTCTCTCTCCCTTATCTGTGGATTATAATCTCAATCCCACAATCCCCTTCTGGATCAACCAATCATGTCCCACCAAATCCTGCACAGCCTGCTGGGTAACCTACATGCAGTGGGGTGTATACACGAGTGTGAGTGTGAGTGTGTGTGTGTGTGTGTGTGTGTGTGTGTGTGTGTGTGTGTGTGTGTGTTAATCCCTGACAGTCTGTAATAGATGAACATCTGGTTTATCTCTCTATGAGTCTGAAGCTTCCTGTTCAGGCAGGAAACAGAATCCACCACCACCAATATTTGTTTATTTTATTCATTGCACACTTACAGGAATAAAATCTTGATTTAAAAAAAAATAAAAATATTTCAATATAAACAGTTTGTTTAAGATCTATCCTCAGATCCCCAGTAGAGCTGCAACAATTGATTGATTAATCGAACAATAATCAATTATTAAATTAATCGTCAACTAATCGAATAATCAGTTTGAATAGTTTTTTAAGAAAAAAAGTCCAAATTCTCTGATTCCAGCTTCTTAAATGTGAATATTTCTGGTTTCTTTGTTCCTTTATGACAATAAACTGAGTCTCTCTTAGGTTTGTGGACAAAAGAAGAGATTTGAAGACGTCATCTTGTGGTGTGAGAAACACTGATTGACATTTTTCAACATTTTTTAACATTTTATTGACCAAACAACTAATCGATTAATCGTTTAAATAATTGACAGATTAACGATAATGAAAATAATCGTTAGTTAGTTGCAGCCCTAATGTCCAGTGATGTTCACATCTGGGACTGTGAGTTTCTAAAAGCGTAGTTTACGGTGGATTTTAACGTCTGCTTCGGATCCTTGTCCTGTTGTGGAGGTGAATCTCTTCTCTGTCACTTTCTTGACATTTGTATCCAGAATCTGTGCCACTCGCTGCCACACAACCCCCAAAAACAGATCATTTCCACCCCCTTACCTACATGCGTATACTAGTTCTCAAAGAAGGGATCCATTAGCGCTTTTCCACATGTCATCATTACTATTTAATTTTTCCTTGTGTTGTTTTAGCATTAACATTTGAAGGGCAGCTCTTTTTTTTCTTTTCTTTTTTACATATTTTTGCTTCTTTTCTCTTCAAAAAATCCTATTTGCCCCGTGCGGCCCAGACAGACATTTTGCCTTTTTGCATACTGCTCTACATCCTCTCTTCTTCTTCTTCCTCTTCCTCTGTGAGTTCAGTGTCAGTTCTCAGACAGTGGAGGTGGTTCATTAGAGCCCGTGGCCCCGTGAGCCTGCACCTTTGTTGGCGGTATCAGTTAGCACGGAGGAGGACAGCGGTTCAGGCCTGGATTTTAGTACGAAAGTTTCACCTTGAAGAGAAAGTGTCAGGTCCTTACGGAGCCGAGCAGCTATTTAAAGACGGAACAGAAGTCGCAGCGTCCTGAAGTGAAGGTTGGACGGGCAGAATAACCTCGCTGTACCTCCCGCTGTGTGTGTGTGTGTGTGTCCTAATCCCTGCTGCGGTATGTAAACCATACAACATGATGTCGGTCGTGCACATGAGGGGATTAAAAATTCACACGATCACGCTCTACATCATTTCCTGAGCGTGATCCAAATGAAATCCCCGATTCTGTCAAAGTGTATCTGTTCACACTGAGAGCTGCAGACATGGAGTCAATCATCAGTAATCACTCATTAATAAACGACCACACTGAGTCGTATTAACTGAGGGGGATTAGTGTAACCTCGTCTCTAAATCAGACGATTGTTAAATTACTCCCTCAATATTGAAAAACTGACCCACTGACAAAGGAAAAACGCCTTTTAGATTAATTATTTCTCAATGTGAATTAGGGCTGGGACAATATGCTTTTCTCCCGATTCGATTCTTCTATGATTTTTTGGATGCCGATTCGATTTAAATTGCGATTCTACGATATTGCCGATTTTCTCGATTTTTAGTCTGCATTTTTAACGCCAGTGAAACAGTTGAATGATTATGATTGTCTACAGACTATTCCAGAAACCATATTTCCCCAAAAATACACATGTAAGTCAGTTTTTAAGATTTATTCAGCAGCAATATATATGTTTACTCTCTTTTCAAAAGCCTGGACTGCAAGAGGCAAAAATAAAAGAGTATAGAAAAAACAGGCTTCTGAAACCTTTCTGACAAAATGAGATATGAGGTAAACTGCTACATTTTAACATTTATCTGCACACAAATACTGTAGGAGCCTATAAATGAACATACTCTATTATAAAGTGAACTTAAACCCTTTTCAAAACCTGGACTCTCTGTATGTAAAAAAGGCGAACAAATGCACATTGCACAATATTTATATATTAAAAAAAAAAAAATCGATTAAAAATCGTCAAAAAAATATTGCGATACTTACGTGAATTGATTTTTTCTCCCACCCCTAATGTGAAGGATCCTTATTGGTGCTAAACTCTTGTACTTCCTGGGGTTTTTCACAATAAAAGCCTCAGAGGCAGTAGGAGGTGTTGGGTTAACAACATCAGCAGTGACAGTAACTGATGCGTATGTGGGAGAGTGAACAGTAAATAGTGAGATTAGTATCAGTGAGTTTGAATTACAAACAGTGACAGTGTCGGATTTAAAGCTATAGATCAATAACTCGACCTCTTATTGTGGTTACAGCGGTTGTGATGAGTATGTCAGCTCATAAATAATAAACAGTCCAGACTGGCCCCTAAAAAGGAAAGTTGTTTCTCTCTCCAGTCAGATTTAGTGAGGTTGTTCTGTGTGTTTTCTTATTAGTTTTTCATGTCGACATGGAAGTTTTGTGTTTCTTTAACGTTGTTCTTGGTTTTTCTGTGGTTGTGCGGTCGTGTCCTTTGTCAGTAGTTGGTATTCACTGTGTATTTTACTTTGTCTTTTGTGTTACATGTGTGAGCTTAGCTTTGTGCCTTTAATGTGGATCTGTTGTGTGTGGAAAGTGCTTTACAAATATTTTTTAGTTATGTTATATACCATTGTGCTTGGTGTTTCATCTCTTTGCGGTTGTTTTTTTTATGTTTTTGTTGTCTTTTGTCTTTTTGATGTGGTCGTTTTATGCCTCTTTGCTGTAATTTTTCATCACTTTGTTTCTGTAGTTGTGTTTTCATGATTTTTTCATGATTTTGCATCATTTCTTTTATGTTTTGTGTCTCTTAGTGTTAATTTTACACCCTGTTGTGGTCATTTTATATCTCTTGTTGGTTGTTGAACCTGCCGTCCAACAATAACAATGAGTTTGATTTCATGAGAACAAAAAACAAGATATTCTGGTGTGTTATCCAGCTGAACTGAGCTGAACCTGACAGAGCAGCAGATGAACTTCATCACTGTTTTACAGAGATGTAGAACATTTTTTTTTTTGGTTTGTTAGTTTTACTTTTTCTTTTTTTCATTTCACAATGACATCACTGGTTGTGTTGTTACTACATGCGCTTCCTTGACGACCAGAAAACAGACGGACAGAAAGCTGGACCGTCTACAAACCTGTGTTTCCACCTGTCTGGATCAGTTCGTTCTTTCCATTTGGCAAATGCGGCTCCTTCATCGCTGCCTCCAGTTTTTACCACCTCCCTGATCTCCCTTTAATTTCACTGCGACTGAAATTGATGTTTGATTTTTTTTTCTCTCCTTGATTTAAGATTTGACTTTGTTTCCAACACATTCCTAATGGTTCGTTGACTCAGTGGTTAGAAGGCTTCACAAGGCAACGGGAAGTGATAAAGACTGAGGTCCTGACAACGAACTGGGAAACACATTCAGCAGTTTGTCAACACACATGCAGCCCAGTGAAATATAGGAAATAAATCCAGACACAGAAATGAATTAAAGCTAAAGTCCCATCAACAGAATCTGGAAAAAGATCTGTTTATTTCACATGTTTTCACATCTTCACATTATTGCAGTGTGTAGTCTACATAGGGGGTTCATGTGGCCTGTAAGTCATGGAGTAAGAATCTCCATTTTAGGACTGTACATAGCGCTTTCGGTCACATGTTTGATCTTTCCTGCATTTTAGTTGGTGTAATGCATGAAAATAATGAATCTTTTATCAGCGGCCTAAACATATTTACTGACATTGTAGATTGAACAAATCTGATTGGGCTGAATTGATAAAAATTCAGACAATACAAGTCATTTCAGGATTTTCAGGCTTTTTGTCTTAGTTATTGTGTCATTCTGGGTCAGTGTGTGTGTCACATGGTCCTCCATTGTGTGACCACTACTCCAAACACAACACAACAATAGCTGTGTCCCAGTTCAGAGGGTGTATTATTTCTAAGGTTACTTTAAAATGTGGCCGAGAAATGTGGCTTCTAAGGCTCCAGTGGCGGGTGAACCCTTTATGGTCCGACCTAGCCAAAGATTTAAGATTTGATATTGATTATAACGATAAAGTTAGGTGTCGGTTGCTAGGTGATGGTCAGAGTCAGTTTATTCGCCGTTTGCAATAGAACCACATTTGGAAACTGGTTTACTAGAGGTCAACATGAAGACAAAACACACATAGGCAATAACACTGTATAAACGTTAATTATTTAGAACATTATAAGTAGATATAAGTCATATAAGTAAATATATATATTATTAATATATGTAAAAATATATAGTGCATCATTAACAGTTACCCAGACAGGCAAACCTGATGCATAAAAAGCATGATAATTAAGTGCTGCACTGATAATTATGCAATTTGACGATCATCTTAAACAAACAGTGCAAAAATAATGAAGTTTGTATTTAAGAGTTGTTCAGGCTACACACAACGGAGGGAGAAAAAGATTGTAGCTTAACTTTGTTATTGCTACATATTGATAAAGGCTCATGTCTTGTTTCACCTTCCCCCCGTTGGGACGCAGCTCATGACAAGTGCATCGGCTAACAGCGTCCTCAGGAAACACAGTCCTGTGATTGAGTTCTCTGTATTTGTTGCACGTATCATTGGGTTGCGTAATGTGATATCAAATTGAAAAGGATGTTTTCTCTGTTTCATTGTGTTTTTTTTGTGGGTTTTTTTGTGTTGCATTGATGTCTTTCACGACTACAGACAATCCACACAACCTAAATTCAGCCTGGCGTCTGTACAGTGATGATGTGTTTCGTACAAATATTAGGTCAGAAAATATCTATAAACTGCAGCAGCGATGAAGCGATAGAGAGCGTGCATATTTTATCCTGCAAGCGTTCATCTGAGACGTGCTGTAGTTCAGGTTATATTCGTGTTTGTGTGCGGAAAATGTGCGTTGGGTTGTGTCCTGAATCCAGTCTGTCAGGTAGACCTCCTCCTCCTTCTCCTCCTCCTCCTCCCCACAAGCTCAGTGTTTCATTTGTGGTTTCAGGTCAGAGCTGCTCCAGTTTATGTTTCGAGGTTAGAAATGAAACGGTTTGCTGCCTGAGACTTGAACTTGTGGAGCCCGTTGGAGGTCACACGCAGCCTGGGAGGAGGCTCTGCCCGAGGAAAACGTCTTCAAATAGAAACAAGGCACGAGCCAGATGTGGCTGCTGTTTGTCGGGGAAAATGCTTCTGTACTGTAATTCAAGATGTGAACTTATTTAACTTATCGCTGGTAAAAAAAAAAGAGGTAATTTGTGTCTTATTTGGGACCGATTTCTGCAGATTCTCATAAACTGTGAAGTGGAGTTTTTCACCAGTTTCCTGTGATTGTGCTGCTCTCAGATTCAGATTCCTGCAGGGACAGACACACAAACATCAAACTGTATCCAGTGGTTTGTTTCAGCATCTCTGGCGCTGCTGGCCACTGCTGTGTTTACTGTGCATGTGTGTATGTGTGTGTGTGTGTGTTTGAGTGTGTGTTTGACCACTGTCATTACCAGCTATTGGCCTCGGGGTGAGAGACAGCCACTCTCAGACCTCTCTCTCTGTCTTTTCACATCTCCATTAGTTTCTTCGTCCTGTCGTCCCCTTAGGTTACTGTGTGTGTGTGTGTGTGTGTGTGTGTGTGTGTGTGTTGTACAGCCTCTAAGGGAACAGGGACATACATTAGTGCATCCCCCGACCCCACACCCCCAGCCCCCTGTGTCTCCTTCTCTTTATCTTTTACACCAACAACAGGACTCAGAGGGCTTTGGACCAATCGGCTGAGCTGCTTGTTGTGTCCCCTCGTCGTCGTAGCGATAGCGTGCGAACGAGAAAAAAAGAACAAGATTAGACAAAATATATCTGATGCTGAAAAACCTCGGCTCTCCATGTTTAGTGATTTTTCTGTCGTGTCAGACAAAGTTGAAGGGTCGAGTACGACAGTTCATAAAAGCCTCCACACACCACTGAGCAATCACACACACACAGACACACACACAGACACACACATGCGCTGCAGTCGCCTGCTTGTTCCTGAAAAGCTGACATACATTTGGGACATAAAAGGTTTTTTCTCACAACAAAAGTCAAATGGTGTTAATGGGCGTACAAGATGGCGAGTGCAGCTGGAGGTGGTTACATCGAATTTTATATTTTACTGTAATATGAGATGGTTTTCCCCTCTGAGATATGTTATAAATAAATGAATAAATACTGTATATTTGTCTCAATGGTGAAATCAATCTGCTTTAGTGATGAGATGAGTTTTCTCTTCTTATTTAAGGTGCGTAGTCTGAATGACTGAATGAATAAATAAATGAATAAACAAAGAAATAAATATATTGATTACCTCTAGTAGGAAAAAATTGTATTTATGCATAATATCATATCACCAGACAAAAACTGGCTTGACATGAAAAGTTAAAAAAAAACATTCACTTGGACTCGAGGGTGAATTGTTTTTGATTTTGAGGTCAAAGGTCACAGGTCTGTGGCGACCTCACAAAACTCTGTTGTGAATGCAATATCTAATGTCGAACACCTTGGCACTTTTTTTTAAGCTTGATAGAAATATTCACCTGGTCTCAGCAGAAAAAACTGATAAGAATTTGGTAAAAAAGGTCAAAATCACAGTGACCTCACAAAACATGATGATTTTTTTGCCACTGTGAATGCAATGTGTCAACACGAGGAATTCATTTTAAATTAGAGGTCAAAGGTCAGGGTCATGGTCATGGTGACGGTAGAAAACACTTTATAGCAAATTCTCAAGATACAATAAATCTTTTTTATCCCCCATGGTGGAATATTGCCTTTGCCTCACCGAATAAAAAATACAACTTCTATGGAAGATTTAAGTTTAATCAGGTGTAAAAACACATTTAAAAACACAATTAAACAAATAAAATAAATAAATATAGAAAAAGAAATAAAGATAAACATTGATGTCACCTGAAACTACTCCGAGAGTTGGAGAAAGACGACCATGAGGTGGTTATTCTGGTTTTTTGACAAATTTTGCAATTGCATGTTATTAAAGGAGGAACTGTGTGGTAACTATACAGTCATAGCAGAAACCCAAATGTAGGCTGTGATTATATAATTATAGCCTGAACATTAGGTCTCTGTAAACTAAATATAGATTAAATTTATACTGAGAAATACTAAAATCAAACCTTGTGCTACCACCAAGCAGGCAGGTGAGTCGGCCTCCTGATAATAAACACTGGTAACAGGTACAAAGGAAACAGTAGGAAACAAAAACAGGTTGCAGGTTCATTGGGAAAACAGGTTGGCACATTAACAAACAAGCTGCTGGCAGATACATACTATAAATATAAATATAAATCTACGGCAGCTCAGGTGATGAGGGACTTAGGTTCAGGTGTGAGAGCGAGCAGAGAAACTCACGTGAATAGAAATAGAAAACAGGTGAGCAAGTGGAAACGGGGACAGAGAGAAAAGTCCAGGTCGATCGATGCGTGGTCAGATGGGTAGATGTTGGTGGACGACAGCAGATCTGTGGCCTGAGAGAGATGATGGCCTATTGCCATAGTCCCTATAGTTTTAGCAGTAGGTTTGTTACCTTTAATTGTCGGTGCAAGCTATTTTTAGAAAGGCGGAGCAGAGCCGCGAGCTGCTACAGAGGCTCATGGGATTTCTTGGTTTCCCTCATCAAACTCATCAAATACACAATCCAACAACTCCAAAACGCTCTGGTGGACAAGTTGTGACCTGCACATTCACCACGCTATGAGATAATAACACAACGTTACTAGATGGAGTTGTTTTCGTGGTATATTCATGCAAAACCGCTGATTCCATTGCCTTCAGGGGCAGTTTTTCATCAAGCATCAAGTCTCTGTATTTACCTCTAAAACAACTCTGTCTGGTAACGTTCTGTTATTATCTCATAGCGTGGTGAATGTGCAGGTCACAACTTGTCCACCAGAGCGTTGTGGAGTTGTTGGATTGTGTATTTGATGAGTTTGATGAGTTTGATGAGGGAAACCAAGAGCCTCCGTAGCGTAGCTCTGAGCAGCTCACGGCTCTGCTCCGCCGTTCTAAAAACAGCTTGCACCATCAATTAAAGATAACGAACCTACTGCTAAAACTATAGGGATTATGGCAATGGGCCAATTTGCCAAAAATGTTGAATTATCCCTTTAAGTGTGTGTGATGTGTATTTATTTACTCTCTCTGCTCAGTTTCTTTGAAGTCTTAAAAAAACAGAAGCTTTTACTTCTTCAGGTTGTCGAAGCTCTGACCTGCTTTTATCCTGCTGAGGAAAATATTTCAGCTTCTCCTCTTCAGTCAGGAATCACATTGTTGCTTCTCTGTGTGTGTGTGTGTGTGTGTGTGTGTGTGTGTGTGTGTGGGATTATAACCCACAGCTGCTAGCCTCTCTGATTACTGACTGCCTGGTCAGCCTGGATTAGACTCACACACACACACACACACACACACACGCTACACACACATTACAACAGAAAAAGGTAAACACACATATTTCATTTCATTTGGGTGCTGAATACTCAGTTCACTGACTTGCTCTTTCTTTGTCTGCATCTTAATCTTTCTATGTGTGGATGTGAGCAAGTGTGTGTCTTCACCTTCGTGTGTGTGTGTGAGAGAGAGAGAGAGAGTGTGTGTGTGTGTGTGTGTGTGTGTGTGTGTTGTGTAATTCCCAGCTCAATAGAGCAGATATATTTAATCCTTCCCTCGCTAAAGCTGATGTCAGCATCAGCTGGCTCTGTCTGTGTGTATGACTGTGTGTATGTGTGTATGTGTGTGCATTTTGTAGCTAATTCATCACAGTGGCAGATTAACCAGCTGTCTGCAGAACATAAAGTCGACTACTAACAACCAGCTGCGAGAGAGAGAGAGAGAGAGTCAGGTAGAGATAAAAAGCAGCTGAGTCACCTGGATAACGAAACTTTTACCATGTCATCTTATCACCAATGTTCCTTACATATTTTTACACTGTTTTTTTTCTCTGTTTAGTATGTGGATTTACCCTAAATACTACATTACCCATGAGGCTGAGTGAAACCAAAAGATTCAAGGAGCAAGAACTCGCACAGTCTTAAATCAGTCTTTCATTCACTTTTTGTGAAGGCTTATCTATAATAATAGTTGAACTTAATCACTGACAGCTGAAAGATGTTGTTGTATTGTATTGTTGTATGTTCAGTTTGGACGAGAAATTTGAAAACATTTTTGAAATATCTCCTCCTCCCCGTCCGTTCGCAGCCTGCGGTCATCGCCACACAACTGTAAACTCAACACAGACAAAACTGTACATGTAGTTAAAATCAAAGAAAAACAATGAAGGTATGGTTTATATACAATGTGCGATAAAGCTGAAAAACTCACAACAGATCTAGGATATGAATGTAATTCAGCTCTTTATACTAATGAGGAGGCAATGGAGATTTTATTTAGCAGACATAAACCAAAATCCAGGCTCCACCACTGGCTTCGTTACAGTTGTGTGTTGAAACAACCAAGTGAGGAAATAATTTTTGAGTTGAACTGAATTGAACTTCTTTATTGTCAGTGCACATATGTAACGTACAACGAAATTGGGAGCGCTGGTCCTCTGTCATGCATTCAATACATACACAAGAATAAGTACCTACTCTGAGAGCCTACAGCTGCAGCACTCTCGCGAGCCTCTATCTTCTAAGAGTATTAGATATGTTTTAAAAAAAACATGAAAACTTAACAGTTTGTACAATAAATAATAATAAAATTGATAGAAAGTCGTTAGTTGTTAACAATTATCATGTTTGGTAGTTGCAAGTGGTTACAAAATTGCACATTCATTTTATAGTCACTGCAGGTCGACCTTTCAGGTGTGGAACAAACAGTTGTGGATGTTCAAGTTCGTTCAAGTTAGTTTTATTTATAAAGAGTTATAGATTTACTTCAGAGGATTTAACGTCTGCAGGTTAGTGGAGGTTCAGCTGGTTTGTTTTTGTTGAAACTGTAGATATGAAAACGTTGATCTCCTCTCTGTCCGACCAGAGCAGCTGCTTCACCGTCACATGAAATAAAACGTTAGACAAGAGGTTTTACAGAAGCTAAAGTGAAGTGAATTTTACAGTAGTGATGTAAAATCGGTATGTGTGTGTGTGTGTGTGTGTGTGTCCAGTGTGAGGTCATGTGACTTGGCAGAGCTGAAATGACAACAGATGGACACAGTCATGGAGTGACCCCCCACACACACACGCACACACACACACACACACACACACACACCACTAGAAACACACACACATGTCATATGTTGTCTTTTCTCTCTCTCCTCTTACTCATTATTTCATCACTTCTGTCCCTGTGAGCGTTTGATGCTTCACACTCTGCGTCTGGTGTCATTCAGGCCTCATACCTGTCTGTCTGTCTGTCTGTCTGTCTGTCTGTCTGTCTGTCTGTCTGTCTGTCTGTCTGTCTGTCTGTCTGTCTGTCTGTCTGTCTGTCTGCCTGCCTGCCTGTGTCTGTCTGCTGCCTGCTGCTGCCTGCCTGCCTGCCTTGTCTGCCTGCCTGCTGCCTGCCTGCTGCCTGCCTGCCTGCTGCCTGCCTGCCTGCTGCCTAACTGCTGCCTGCCTGCTGCCTGCCTGGCTGTCTGTCTGTCTGTCTGTCTGTCTGTCTGTCTGTCTGTCTGTCTGTCTGCCTGCCTGCCTGCCTGCCTGCCTGTCTGTCTGTCTGTCTGTCTGTCTGTCTGTCTGTCTGTCTGTCTGTCTGTCTGTCTGTCTGTCTGTCTGTCTGTTTGTTTGTCCACCTGTCTGTCCCTCAGTGACTCTGTCTCTTTGTGATCCTTGTGTTTTTGTGTGTTTGAGTTGGATCGCTCTGGATTTACACAGTTTTGGTGTCAATTCTGTTTGTTTGGGGTTTTTTTTCTCAGTACCTCCTGGAGAAAATAAACAATTATCTCTGCTGACGACTGACAGACACGGTGTATGCACTGTACGAAATCCCAAATGTCTTAATTACCTTGTTACAGCAGGTCACGACAGAAAGCTGCACATTGAAATCCATCAGTGGTTGAGCTTCATACAGTATTTGGCTGTGGAGGTTGGATGATGTAGTGACGACTCACAGAGCCGCTGTAGCTCACTTTCTATATTCTCTGTTGTTAGTCAGACAGTTTTTCTATTTTGTGTCGAGCACATACAAGTGCCCAGCCCACATAGACCCCAGAAATATACTGTTGCAGGCACGAAACATTTGTCAGACGTTAACATAACCTTACACAACGCTGCTTGATGTAAAAAAAAAAAGAAAAGAAAAAAAGGTTAAGTTTCTTTTGTAATCCTCCTTTCAAAATCATAACAAAACAAATAATAAATTAAGGTAATTTAATAAAAAGTATACCTCTTAAATCATTAAACAATTAACAATAAACAATTTGGTAACACTTTATTTGACGCCTATCTCGCATTATAACCAACCATACTTATAATGAGTTATAATGCGGTTATAGCACTATATAAAGCATTTTATCATGATTTATAAGGTCATTTATTATAATACGTTATAATTGTTAGTAACTTGCTGGCAATTCCCACATCGATAATGCATTATAAATATAGTTATAATGTGTTATAATTGGCTTACAAATGTCATTATAAACACTCATCAATTATCAAAACGCTTTATAACAATAAGCATAACACATTATAGAGCATTATAACTCTATTATAATACTTGACCTTATAAGCCATAAAATCCTCTATGATTTGTTATTATTATAAAGCATTATGATCATTTATGAGTTTTTATAACTATAGTAATACAGTGCTATACAGTAAATGTATTATAACTTATAAGTATCTAAATCACATAACAATACTTCTTTCCTCTGCTGTGCTGTTAACTTTGTTCACAAGTCTGTACATGATTTCATTCAATAACAGATAAATCTCTCTCTTTAAGTTGTCATTATGTGTGAGCATCTGGTGTACTGCTTCACTGGGTCTTATATCATTTATATCACCCATACCCAGGGATGAAGACCCCCCTCAGCCCCTCTCAGCTCCTGGAGAGTGGGCAGATCTTTGCCTTCGGAGGGATGTGTCAAGAGCTCATGGACGCGCCGAGGCCCACGACCATCAGTCTTCCCATCCAGCAGACTCGGTCTCCAGGTGAGTTTTCTCCTCTTATTCCACTATATCTGTCAGACTCATCCTTGTTCTTTCATCCCATAATAACCCATCCTCCTTGTTGTTGTGTCCCAGGTCAGAGCGGGGCCTACTCGCTCTGTGAGGTGTGTAACCTGCAGCTGACCTCCGACGCTCAGGCACAGCTGCACTACAACGGCCGGTCTCACCTCCGCAGAGTGAGGCAGCTGCAGGCCGGAGAGACGGGGCAACATGTGGCAGGTACAACACAGCCACTACTACTGTCTTGTAACTGTGTGTGAGCAGTAGTATCTCTATGAATAGATTTGCTATAACTATAACGATTGGCTTGTCTCAGTCATTTTGGGGTAAGTTGTCACATGTGAAAACATAATTAACCAATACTTTCTTTTTTGGTATTCAATTCTATCTGTAATTTTGAGCTTAAGGAAGGTAAAACAAGTATTTGAGGGTGAGAGCCATCGCCTACATGCCAACAGTTCCTAAGGAATTTAATCCAGTGCATGTTGCATAATATTTTATGTTAACATTTGTTCATGGCTGTGTTCAATTACTTTTTCAAGCTCAATTTTCTGTGCCAGACTTCAATGTTAACATAAAAGTAAAAAAAAGAACAGAACAACAACAATAATTTTGTCCTTGTTTAATTAGTTGCAAAATCCAGTGTGTGACATCTTACCCGATGGTGGGGCAACATGTCACATGTTCACACTCTCTATTTGATTGCTTATAACTCTGCACTGACACAAAATATGAAAATGACATGAATACAAAATATATACCTGAGACATTGGTCTTTCATCTGGTGCACATTTTTTTTTAATATGATGTAGCAATAGTGGTAGTAGTAATATTAACTGTAGTATTAGTGTCTGCATAATTAGTCTTATGAATAATAACAGAAACAAGTGTAGTCGTCCTCATAAGAAGGAAAGCATGAGAAGAATCCATGGCAACAGTAATAGCAATAGTTGTCATAGCAATAAAATAAATGACAGTCATGGGAAATGCAGTATCACTAGTAGTAGTAATAGTCATCATAACAACAAAAGCGCCAGCAGCAAAGGCAACAGGTGCAGCAGCATTAGTATCAGGATCAGTGGCGGCAGTGGAAGCACCAACTGTGTCAGTGGTTTATTATTCTCAGCTCATTTAACGTGTTTCAGTGGGGTTTTTTTAATGTGATTTTGCGTTTGATTTCCACAGGGGCCCAGCCCAGGTCTCTTCCTCAGGCCACGGGCCTCATCTCGCAGCCCACCGGACTAACTCCGACCCCAGGCCTCAGCTCCGGCCTCAGCTCCGGCCTCAGCTCCGGCCTCAGCTCCAGCCTCAGCGCTGCTCCAAGCACAACCACAGGTAGGACGGACCAGTGCTTCTGTTGTTCTGCTGCTGCTGCTCGTGGTGTGTCGGGCCGACGGTGCTCACACTGACCTCACCTGACATGCATGTTTATTCAGAGAAAGAAATACTTAGACAGCAATCAACTGTCTGTTTTTGCAAGTTGTTGTGGTAATGAGAGAGGGACATTAAGAGCTAAAGCTAAAGAGGACATTAATTTGTCAAGTCTGTTCGTGACTGCTTGTCTGCTGCTGCTGAGTGAGAGTGACTTTGGCTCATCCATCATCAGCAGCTGTTGGCCCCTGGGAAAGGTCAGCATGTGTGTGTGTGTGTGTGTGTGTGTGTGTGTGTGTGTGTGGTGGAGCTCAGATTGAACCTCAAAAGGATAAACTTACTCTGCATTAACTCAGATCACCACTGCAGTACTGCTCTGTATCAGTGCTGTTAGCTCCGCCTCAACACCTGCCAGTCACTGAGTAACGTATTACTGCCACAACACTTGGTCGACCCACCACGATGACAAAGACTGAAAACATCTGACAGTTTGTGTTTTATTGCGCAGCTGTCATGAAATTTCATGAAAACACAAGTATTTGGTGGTACGCCGCCAGCAATGTCAAAGTTTTCATTTCACTGTGAAAAATCAGCCATGGCACCAATTTGGCAGTGACATCCATGCTTTTTTATCTTGCATCGGAAGGAGCCAGGCTAACAGTTGTCATTGGCTTCCAGTCTTTATGCTAAGCTAAGCTAATTGAAAAATTGACTGTAGTTACATTACATTCAGTGGTGTTGATATTGTCGCCTCAAGCATAGCTTTAAAGCAAAATATCAAAATGTGAAATATTCTTTCTACATTATTATGTGATCAATAGCTGTTGGGCAAGACACACTGATTTTAACTTTTGTTTTAGTCGTACTATACATGCTGACAGTTCGGTTTTATGAGATGAGCCTCATGTATTTTCATTGTTTCTCATGGTTTGATCACTGCAGCAGATCAAAGTAGTTCCAGCGCCCTCTGCTGGTTTTATTTCAGTCATCGCTTTTCACATTAATTGCTCGACCCTCTGTGGTCCTGTGATCAGATGTGACTGGAACAGTTTCAGAGCATCTTCACTGATTCAGACCCAGTTTTTTTTTTTTTTTTAAGTCAAACTGCTGGTCAACAGAGTGAGAGTGTGCTGTGAGATGTAAAGGACTTAAAGTGGAGCAGACAGCAGCAGGTCATTAAACTGGGACGCAGCCCTGCTCTGAAACCACACTGACATTTCTCAAAGACACCATCAAATTGGCCTGCATTGATTCTTATCATTACGCTATAATGAAATCTGCTGCCGTGACATCTTCATGTGAGTCACCTTTCAGCGTAGAGCCGTTGGCCTTATTTTCTTTGATCTAAAGCACAATGAAAAACTTTAGTCCTGAGTGAAACTGATCGCCAAGTTGGACTACAAAAAGTTACTATACTATATACAATAACAAAAAGTTATTATATACTGTAGTATAATACAATATGAATGAAAGAAAGAAAGAAAGTAGAAGAAGGACAAAAATAAAAACAAACAAACAACAGTA